>NW_008825499.1:715666-725059 GCF_000699105.1 Pygoscelis adeliae
CATGGGATGGTTTCGGCCGTTCTGAGCATACTGGTTTCTTCTGCCCAAGTCCTCCATTGTCCCTGCTCCGGCATGGTATCAGCCTGGGCTGCAGCTTCCTCAGGAGTACCCTGTGGGCAGGTACAGACTCCTCCTTAAATGTATTCTGAGGAGGGATGTTGTGTACTTCTCTGTTTGGATAAAGTTGCGACACAAGGTAAATTTTTCCACTCAACATCTTTGCTTCTGGTCAAAGCCAGGTGCAGCCAGTCACAGTGATCTGTAGCTTCCTCTGCTAGATTTCATTAGATCACTAAGTGCGGCTCACGGCCTCTCAAAGCTTGTAACATATGTCCAGTATGGTCCTAAAGATCCAGTGTGATGAAGCTTGAGCAGCTAAGAAGAGGCTCTTGTAAATTAATTCAGGTTTAAAAAAACCAAAACCTATTCATATTTCAGATACTATGTATCTCTATTTCTGCTCTGTAGAAAAAAAACCCGAGTTTTCCTTGGCTCTACCTAAGGCAGCAGAACATCCACACTGCGCACCCCAGCCTTTGTCTCAGGCAATGAATGCGTGCTAAACCAATGCTCCTGCGTGGTGCTGTCTGTAAAGGTCAGGGCAATTTTTGGAATTCCTCACAAAAAGCATTTGCAAATTAAGCAAGATTTATCTCCGCAACTGCACAGTCACGGGAGGAGGGGCCAGAGATGCAAGTTGCCATGAAGGGCTTCCTCTGAAAAACCAAATCTTCCCTGAGTGCTTCAGCAGCACAGGGAGGGGAAGGAAACCGTGGTCCCATTGATCAGTGGGGCGGGAGGGGGAGCTGGCCGATCTCGTCGTAGGCTGCCCTCTCTAACTGTGAAAGGCTGTCACTGGGGGATATTCATGAGGCTAGCATTGCATCATCTTCCAGAAGTGTAAGGAGGGTCTGGGAAATGACTGGCCATCAGCCCCTCCTCAGTCCCCAGGCAGACGATGGAGTCGGAGACTATTTCCCAAGAACTGGGTGGGGGGGAAATGACCAAGAGGGATTTACCAGGACAACTTGTGCCTGGCCCATTGATGCCTGATTGCCTTTTCTGAAGAGATGACAGACTCTGTGGAGAAGGGAAGAGCACTAGATGTTGGACAGCTTGACTTTAGCAAGGCCTTCAGCATGATGTACTTGGTGCCCAAGTAGTGAGCTATGGATCAGTGGGCTTGAAGGTGGACTGGATCACTGGGCTCTGAGGGTTGTCTTCAATGGTCTGAGGTCCCACAGTTGGCTGGTGAGCAGTGGTGTCCTGGAGGGCACTGCTAGGGCAAGGCAATTTAAGATCTTTCTTAAGCTGGATAAGGGGATGGCAAGACCAGGACAAGCCTGGAGATGGTACCAAATTGGGGGAGCGGTGTTTATGCTGGAGGGGAGGGCCACCCTTTGGAGGGACCTTGGCAGGCTGGAGAAATGGAGTGCAGCCTGGGCAAATGCCGAGTCCTGCCCCTGGCTGGGAGGAGCCTGGTAGTGCTGCAGGATGGGGCCCATGGGCTGGGGAACAGCTCTGGAGCCCCAGTGGGCAGCAAGGGGGACCGTGAGCACCACTGACAGCCTGATCCTGTTCCCCAGCTGATCAGAATTCAAGGAACACACATGTGCGCACACATACATGTGTTTGCATAGACAGTTTATCCAACACCTGGCCCAAATCCCAGTGGCCTCCCCTGCTGCTGGCACCCAGACAGGGGAACCCCAGAGGTTTGCAGCCATGCTTTGCTTGCTGGTATCCAGACCTCTTATCTTACTGGTGAGTCCAGTTTGAAGTTCACTGGTGTTGATACATAGCTACTAAGAGTAGAGACTGCACTCACAAAGAAGAAAGGAGTAGGATTTAGTGAGAAGATGGGGCACACAGCGGTGATGAAGTGAAGGGCTCCATTAGAGAAATATACTGACTAGCAACCTGCTTATACTCAACCGGTCCTTTTTATCCACTTTTTCCTCTGCTTCCCATGTTTATTCCTCCTCAAGCCATCTTGATCCTTCTTTTTCCCCTCCTTTGGTCCTTTCCCTAAGCATCACATAAAGCCTTATGTGTCCCATTAATCCGCTTAAAAACATCCCGTTAGTTTTACAGAATCCCAAACTGCTTTTCCCTGTGCATCCCATGAGTCCTGTGCTCCTTCAGGCAGTAAGCTCCTTCAGTTTGCAAGGTCTTCCAGGAGAGGAGTTTCTCTGGTTGACTAAACTTGGTGTGCTCACACCAGAGACAATTGTCTAATTGCTTAGTGAGTGATTAGATTATCATATAAATTACTATAAATTACTGATTAAGCGATAAGGTTAGTAGAGATCCTCAGCGTGTCCTTGTTCATCTGACCCTCTCCAGACCTTTGTGTTAGCCATGAATAGTCTTTAATCACGTAAGTTCACAGTGATTAGTGCTTTGTTTTGGCCTGGGTATGAGAAAGTGTCAGGGAGCCCTTTTCACCATAGTCAGCTCCCAGGAGGGAGGGCATGGAGGTGATGGAGGTATGCTCTTCTCAGAAGGGTACAGGGACAGCCCCACAGGCGACAGGCATGATTTGCAGTATGGGACATTGCCAGGAGGTCAGAGGAGCCTTTTCTTCTTTGGGTGTTTACTGTCTGCGATGGGGTCCAGACCTCCACCCTTGGAGTCCTTCCCACCTTGGAGCAAGCTAATTTAGCTGGCCCTGTTGTGGACTGGAGGTTGTATCGCATGAGCTCCAGAGGTCTCTTCTAGCCAACATTTTTCAAGGATTCTGTGGTTTTGTTATGTTTAAAGTTGACGCTGCCATTTTTTACTGACTGTTTCACAGTCTATTTCCTGAAGTCAAAGAGCTTTGTCATTGATTTCATAACAAAAATTTAAAAAAAAATTAGCCAACAGGAAATAAAACAATGGTGTCACTGTTCTTTTTAAGAGATAAACATTGCAGCTGAAAACTGTTAATTTTGGTTTTATTTTATGTAGCTGTATGTTTATATGTTAGATACAAGAACTAAGCGTCACTGGAAGGAGAGGTTTAATGCCATCTGCCCTTAGCCATGCCAGCTTCAGTGCCTCCGTAGCTTGAGGATTCCCAGATTTGATGACAAAGGGTCTTATTTTGCCATAGCTTCTGTTATGATTCAGATGATTCCCCAAAACGTTCAGCTTGCCTATCAGGCCTGAAGTGAAAGTTGTGGCCTTGCTGTGATCTCTGTGGGCCAATGCCAGGTACATATGGTAGGACACACACACACAGAGGTGACTTACTTTCTGAAGTTGTTTTTCTGGCTTCAGACTGAGAACTAGGCCTGTGAACATTGATTCCTGCGTTTTTGCCTGATGGGGGACATAGGTTCATCCCAAAAGACCTGTTATCTCCCAACATTTGATAAAAAGCTTGGGTTGCTATGAGAAGTAGCCCTGTTCCTTCAGCAGCTGTCTCCCCTACTCAGTGTAACACCATTGTCCTCCCACTGGCAGGGTGTTGAAGACACATTTTCAGTGTGATACTAGCTTAAGGTGTAACTCAAGTTCGATCCGTAGCTCAAAGCACACCCTTTATGCATGACGTTGTCAACTTAAGAATGGGGGTGCTAGCCACTAGAGATGGGCTTCAGCATAATGCTTAGTCTCAAGACTAATACACGGTAAAACTTTCATCACCTATGCCTTTTTTACGCCTCTGATTTTACCACTGCAGTGTGTTATATTTGGTGATGTCTACTGCAAAGACCACTGGTGATGCAGAACATGACACAGTGCAGCTCACAGCAAATGTACACCCAGTACTGCATGGTTGGTGTATTACTCACCAGCAGGAAGACCCGAGATTCAAAACACTCAAAACCCCCTGCAGCTGTTACCCTGAGAGTTGGTTACATCTGGTAGGATAGGAAGCCTTCAGCTGAACTTCTCCTGATACAAAAAATGAAAGCTGCTCGAAGAGCACTGTCTTTGGAGGTTGTAGGACTTCCCAGTGGGTCAAAATAGCCCTACTTGGTCCCAAGCTTTTGCTGAGCCGCAAAAGCTCTTTGTATGGGATGGTCCCCTGAAAGAGCTGAGTCTGTGGTCCCAGACATGGCACTGGAGAGTGGTGTAGTGTCTGCAGTTGTTTAGGCTTGCCGGTTTGGCACAAGTTAGTTTGTCACTATTTGTGTACAGCAATTGCTGAGCAGAATTAGTTTGTAGATCCTTTGGGTGGCTGGGCACAAGATCAAATTAAAGAAAACATGCCATTGAATCATACCTAGGGCCATGGAAATCAACTTCTTATTCTCGAAAAGTGGCTTTAAAAGGGAAAGTGACAAACAGATCCACTGGCCCCAATTCTTCCTCAGTCCCTTCATGTAGTACTTCCTACAGTCGGCTGTAGACTACCAGAGGTGCTTGACTGATGAGAAACACAAGGCATGAGGACAGAAGGGAAGTTTTGGGGCAACATTTGCATGTATTGTGGGTGGCTTTTTGTTTTGAAGAAATGCTTAAAAAGAGACTAACATGACTGGTGCAGCTCTCCTGGCTGGAGTCAACATCCCAGAACAGCAGCTTAGGAGTGGGTGAACAGCCTTTTGCATTTTGGCTGCACATGAGCTCCCTCTGCACGTCACTGCTCAGGACTTTTGGCAGTGGCACTGAAAGCCTAGTTCCTCCACAAAAGCCATGCTGGAGGTGCCTTGTCAATGGAGGAAGGTCCTTGGTCCTCCCCTTTCACGACTGGGACACAGGAGACAGCTGCTGAGAAAAGACAGAGGCCCGTTAGAGAGGACTGCCACAGCTGGAGATGCAGTTATGACTGGTTTTTTGCTGTCTGCCACTCTGCCAGTGACATGTTTGTGGGGATGTGAACACCTCCTTTCTGCTGTGCGTGTTGACAGAAAGCATCCAGCGTTGCCTGTTTAATACTGCTAGGCAGTATGCCATAGCACAGAAATCCTAGGCTTCCCTCCTTCTCTCCCATAGACTTACTGGGCTAGCCTGTGGAGATACGCCATGGGAGGTAGACATGTGCGTACTGCCGAGGAGACCGCAGCACAGCACTTCGTGTAGGCACTTGCACTGAGATGCCTGCATGTGATAAATCCTTCGGTGAACAGCAGCATGGGACACAGTTTTGCTTTACAAACCACAGCCTGATGTGTGAAGCATGTTAAAGATTAATATGTGGAGAACCATGCTCCTCTCACTCGCCTGGTTGGCCTCCTAGAAGCAGGTCCCTGTGGGGTGGTTAGGAGCCCCATGCTCTTCAGGTCTGGATACACGGAGGGGAGTCTGGGGAAGTCCTGTGAGGGCACTGGAACTCCTTCCTGAGGCTTTCAGTAGAGGGCTGAGATGATTCCCAGATGGGATAGGAGGAGCACTTCAGGGAAGGCAGAGCTGTGGTGAGGGAGGTACAGGGGCAAAACAAGAGTTACTGGACACCACTGGGAGGAATTTTCCTGTTCTGGGGCAGTTTCTGCAGGGTGGGCAGGGCCAGGGGAGAGTGCTGTAAATCCCATGTGCCCTTATAACACATGCAGCATCTCTGAGCAAGCCAAAATGAAACCATTTTATGAAAACCCCAGGGAAAAAAAAACAACCACAAAATCAAGACAGTTGTCTGACTGGGAGCGATAGTTCACCTACACATAAGCTCACAATAGCTGACTTCCAGTATGCTTTCATCTTAACATCCTACTCAGAGAAAGAATTTTACTGGTGGGGCACAAAGGGGACATAAGAAAACAAAATGTGTCTAACCTTACCCATACTGCTGACCTGTTTCAACCAAACCTGGAGCAAAGCAGATGTCTTAGGATAACCTGAGTTCCTGTATCTCTCTGCTAAACATCAGCAATGTGTCATGGACAAGGATCTCAGGGCATGCCCCCACTTGAAGACTGGGCAGTCAGGACTTAGCTAGTGTCCAGTCCACATAAAAGCAGCTGTTTGACCAGTCCATGCAAGTATGCTTTGGACAAAGGATGCATGTTGAAACCAGGCTTTGCTAGTTGCCCTGGTCCTGGAATAACTTTCTTTAAATATATACTGAAGAAGCTCCTACAAATTCCTTCTTATTCACTCTGGAGAGAGAGTAGTAGCTGGAGTCACCTGGCAAATGTGCCTCAGTAGTAGAGTTTTACTGGGCTTTTGATGTAGGCTTCTTAGCTCAGACCATGGTCAACACTTGCAGCTCTGCCTTAGCATCCTTGCGGTGAAGTCTGAACAGCTGTTGCCTGTTTTGGCTTCTGAGCACAGGTGCAGGGTAGAAATGAGACACCTTTTCCATCCTTCTCCACATTGCTGCATCTGTCAGTGTATGTGAGACCAGCTGCACTGGACTTTCACATCAACAGAAAGGGAGACAGAAGTGCCACACAACCGGCCTAGGACTTGGACTGTGAGTTGGGGGTGAAAGCCTTTTCCCCTTCACAAAGTGTTGTGGGGACACGCCTGGGGGCTGTCTGCTACCAGAAGGGACACACAGTACCCTCCTAGCTTGCAGATTAGCACAGACACACAGTTAAAGAAAGGTCAGTCTTTCCTTCTGCATCCCCTGGAAAACTCTTGTGTAGAGCCTGCTCATTTGCCCTAGGGTGAATTTGGCAGAGCCAACATGATGATACCGAACGTATAGCATGTGTTATACCATGGCTAGCAGACAGGTATGGCACAAACAAGCTATTTAAAGCCTGAAATTCTGATGATAAAATACTAGATGATTAGCAAAGTAATTTTACTCCATTTGCAACAAATGTGCTCATTTGCATGAAGAGTGCAGTGAACGTAGATTAGCTGAAACAAAAGCACAGAGATTGGGCAGTTTTCCTCTTTGATGCAAAGATTATAATTAGTTCGTATTTTTGTATGTGATGGTTTGAAAATGTCTTAGCTGAATATAGAGCAAATGTAACTTCTCCGGAACCGTTTCACCTGTTGTTGGATGCTTAACTCGAATGGCTGGATTCTTTCCATCAAATCAATTACATTTTCTTACATTCTTAAATGTGACATCCCCCCCAAAACCCTCTAAAGATACTGTTTGCCTGGAATGAGATTTTTAATGTTATTGTTTAATGGCCTTGCTCCATTCCCACTGAAATCAGGGGAGCTTTGCTCATACTCCAAGAGAACCCTAACTTGCAAATCATTTCCAGTTCCCATCATTGAAATCTTTTGCTTGCCTGATGCTGTATTGTTTAAAATGTCTTAAGTACACTTAGAAAATAAAGGCTAAATCAGTTTAATTCTGCATTTGAAATGTCAGTGTCATGCTGCTTTTATGTAGGCATATGCATATTGAGTATTATTTTCTGAGTGTAATTGCCTTAAGTGCTGTTGATCATGCAAAGAGAATGATGCATTCTCTGACTCAAGGGTCTGAGAATCAAAGATCCAAATCCCGCAAATGCTTAAGCATGTGGAGAAAGCCCTCTCAAGGGATGACACAGACATCCAGATACTCTTGTGTTCAAGGCTGGGGTCTGCATTTAGCAGACTGAAACCAGCAGAAGCACACAGCATCTCATCCCTGAGCAGTACTGGTCATTGGAGGGAGAGGCTTGGCAGGAGAGAAGGAGAAGGACTGGTGAGGACAGGTACAGGTAGGAGAAGAGCAGTGTGGATGGAGTGTTTGGAATCAGATGGAAGTAGCCAGATGGGGCATAGAAAACACCAGGAAGACAAATGAACAGAGGAAAAAGAAAGGAAGACTGGGAAATGTGTGAATACAAGGTCAGGCAGCAATGGTTAACATGAAAAAGTTAGGTTGAAATGTGTTTTCAAGGTGTTTGTAGAGGGCTTGTTCTGACTGGTTTCACTCCACTCTATTCCTGAATTGAAATACCAAAAAAATAACAGGTGGTTTGGAAAGATAGGCTGGACAGAATGAGCATTGCTGGAAAATGAGACCAGTGTGAAGACGAGTGGCATTTGTAAGAGTTGCCAATTCAAACTGCCTGCTTTTACTGAGCACCCTCCCTCTCCATTTTGAGGAACATTCATTCTGTTCTACATTGCATGATTTCTCATGAGCAGCATCTCACATTACAAGCTTAGGGTGCTGAGATAGTGTTTTGTGTTACCTATTAATCTTTAGCCTGGTTTGCTGACTAGCCAGCACTTCATGGGATCCTGTCATGGTCACCCTTGCAGCTACAGATGCGGTCAGAGCGCTGTATCTTGATGTAGTGGAGGTACAAGAAAGACATGGACCTGTTGGAGCAGGTCCAGAGGAGGGCCATGAAAATGATCAGAGGGATGGAACACCTCTCCTATGAAGAAAGACTGAGAGAGTTGGGGTTGTTCAGCCTGGAGAAGAGAAGGCTCCAGGGAGACCTTACTGCAGCCTTTCAGTACTTAAAGGGGGCTTATGACAAAGATGGGGACAGGCTCTTTAGTAGGGCCTGTAGCGACAGGACAAGGGGAAATGGTTTTAAACTAAAGGAGGGTAGAGTCAGACTAGATATAAGGAAGAAATTTTTTATGCTGAGGATGGTGAAACACTGGCACAGGTTGCCCAGAGAGGTGGTGGATGCCCCGTCCCTGGAAACATTCAAGGTCAGGTTGGACGGGGCTCTGAGCAATCTGATCTAGTTGAAGACATCCCTGCTCACTGCAGGACAAGATGACCTTTAAAGGTCCCTTCCAACCCAAATCATTCTATGATTCTATGATTCTGTGAAAAAGAGGGAGGGGTTGGGAAAGCTGTAAATGTAATGTACAAATATCCATAGACATTACACCCTGAGAACTGCTAGAGTTGATAGTACAGACAATTTCCTTTTTCATGTATGAATGTTTTACAAAACACTCATTTGATGGCTCTGACTTCACTGAGTTGCTTGTTCCCTAAAGGTGACATCTGAGGAAAGGCCCTCCCACAGCTTGTGAATGAAAGAGGGAAGCTTGTTTTAAGAAGGACCAAGCCAAAAGTCTTGAAAGTGGCTGGGAATTTCTTTGCTTTAAAGAGAGAGGGTTTTGCTGGTGAAAGAAAAATCACAGCAATCTACGAAGAGGCATTATAACTGGGAAATCCCTTCTTTTCTGGATATGCCCTCTTACAGGAACATCCAAGATCACTGCAAGTGGAAGACAGCATGTGTATTTGCTTGTTTTGCCTATTTCTTTGACAACCCTTCTACCTCCTATGCATCTTCTACTGTCTCTTGCTATATCTACTGCAGCTGTTAAGTCCCTGCACTACTCAGCTGCACACAAGCCAGCTTGTGGGAACACCACTATCATGTCCCTCTTTCAGGGTGCGTCTCACAACTTTGTTCCTGCCTTTCTGTGTATGTGTTTGTCCATCTGCATTTCATATAACTATGTTGAAAGAAACTGTTGTGGTTTAACCCCAGCCCACAACTAAGCACCACACAGCCGCTCGCTCTCCCCGCCCCTCCCCCCCCCCCCCCCCGTGGCAGGGGGGGACACCCGACGGCAGAA
>NW_008825499.1:726290-732318 GCF_000699105.1 Pygoscelis adeliae
GTCCGTGTGCACAGGGACAGTCTTTGCAGGTCAGATCTGGAAAGGGCATGTAACGTGGCTGAGAGAAATGAGGCAAGGCTTGCAGGGGGAGAGAATAAATTTTATTAGCTAAGGTAGAAACCAGGCAGCTTCCTCTTTTATGCGAGTGTACACAAAGGACATGCATGTGAGGGAAATACTAGTGGTAAAAGTGTTGGGGGGGAGCCAAAGGAAAACATGTGCAACCATCCAGAAACCCTAATGATGCCTCCTGATGTGTGGTCTTCTGCAGGGGCTTGTGGTAGAAGTCAGCTTGCTTCTCTGCAGATGAGCTAGGCAAAGCCCTGGAAACAATTCCCTCCCATTTGACATGCAGGAGGAAAGGACTCTGCGATTCCTGCAGCTCTGTGGGGAGTTTTTGACTTGTCTCCTTTGAGACTGGTGTCCTTTGAGATCGGGCTTAGCAGTCCCATCCAGACTTGTGAATGTCCATGTTCATGTAAGTGTCTAGACAGGAGTGATTTCTCTGGTGTGTCTGCTCCTCTGGTGTGTGAGATGTGACATTTCAATGGTTCCTTCCAACTGCTGAAGACTTTCCTGACCTCAAGACCCAAGTGTTTTCATGACCTCAAACAGAATTTGTGAAGAAAAGGCAAAAATATTTCTCTAACTGTGTGGAGTGGGCAGGGATATGTCTGGTACAGAGGGAAAGCCTGAAAGAAAAGCAGCACAGAGTTACAACAGGCTTGTGGCCTGTTAAAAACAGTTATCTGAAGGTGTGCACAGACCTCCGGTGTCTAATCTAGCGGGGAGGGTGCTGCTGGGCATGCTGCCCTCTGGAGTGCAGCCAACGAAAGCAAGAAGTCAGCCAATGAGGTGAATTGATGGGGACATGGCCTGGAGGACCCCAGGGGTGCCAGAGGATGAGACTTCCAACTGAAATGGCAGATGGGGAGCTCTTAATTTCTTCAGCTGGCTTCTGCAGTACAGGAAGCCACCACTGTATTCCCAGGTGTGTAAGTGCTGGTTTGGGAGATTCTGTTTTTCAGAGTGTGAAGTTTTGGCACAGGTGGATTGTGAGGGAAGACAGAAACCCCTTATCTATGATGCTGGGCACCAGCACTGCCTGGAGGTCACTGTTGCTTCTGTCCCACGATGATCTATCCCAGGGGCCTCACATAGCGCTGTGCAATTCAGCTTGAACGTGGCAGGCAGGTCATGGGAACTTCTGAGATCCTTGGTGAGAAGGCCAGCCTCTGCAGACATGGATGGCCAAGGTCAGGTTTGCCAAGGCAGCCACACTGTAACTATATGAGGGTGAGCAGCAGCTGGAGCAGGGTGTAAAACTCTGCCCTGGGTCAGCGAGGTCCCTCCATAGGCTGATTTCAGTGGGTTTTCATTGTGTCCTTGAAAGCGGGCACATGCCCACACATGTTGGTGAATCGGGGCCCCAGCCCCTGGCCTCCTGTCTTACAAAGGCTGCTTCAGGGTCTCAGCAGCTGGAGCTCCCTGCACGGAGCCCATACTGAGATGTCTTCTGGTGAACCAAACAACAAACCAAAAACCAGCCCTTACGTTTGGTTGTCTGCTGTCTGCTGCCATTAATCCACTTGGGATAGTTTGGCAGCAGTGATCAGAATGAATTAATTTAGGATTTGCAGGCTGTCTGTCTTTTTCCTCAGGCAGCTTTCTGTTGAGTTTGTGGACTTTGGGGATTAGCTGCTATTTAAAGCAGCAGTGTACGAACTTCCATGATAGCTTGTGCTCTGTCTGTCCAGCTGAGCCAGAGGAAGAAGTGCTGCAAACTTGAAATTCAGTGCTCTGCTGCTCTGCCTTGGCTCTCCCATCCCTGGTGGGATTGATCTCGCTGAGTTTCTAGCATCAAGGTGTATGCTTTCAAATCTTCCTGCGTGCTGGGCCCTGCTCTGTGACAGATAATGTTGCGCTAGAGACCTGCACAGCCTCGACCTCTCCAGGAAGGGACTGTTACTGCTCGACAGCCAGTTCTCTGGGGCTAAAGCAGCTGTTATTCCCTGTTTGCTTCTTGACGTAGGCAATTCAATCTGCAGCTTCCACTTGCAGAGTTCATCCTCTGCCCCAGGGGGACCAATCTTCAGTGCTGGGAATAAAGCAGCTAAATAGAAAGAATGAGCTATGAAAAAAGGGCAGAGGAGTCTGGGGAGTGGTGCCGATCGGGATATGGCGAGCTGATGTGTGAAGGGAGCTGCCCCCTAAGCTGTTCAGAGCAGTAGCAAGTGCCTGCGGATAGGGACCTGGACACGCTGTGCAGGGGCTGCCATCTCCCTGGCACAGCCCAGCAGTAGCACAGGCAGGAGAGCCTGCAGCAGCAGCGCATCCGAAGAGGATGTGCCACGTTTCCCTGCCTGCCTGAGCATTTAAGCACATGATTCATACCTTTCATACCTGGATGTCCATACCTTTTTTTAACAGACTTTTTGACTTGGGTGAACACAATGAGGGCAACTGGAGTCGCAGAAGGCTGCGGTGAGAGCCTGGAGTCTGGAAACCCCCTGCTGAGAGGCAGGTGCTTAAAAACGCATATAGAGGCTGAGATCTGCAGCCTGACTTTCAAATGGGCAGAGAATGTGACATTTCCCACAGGCTTTAATAGCAACCGTTTGGAAACAATACAACAAAACTACCCAAAAGATTTGGCATCGGTGTGCCTAACATCAAGTTTTCACTTCCTTTTTACGTCCAGGTCCACATTTTCTTTTTACTACAAGGAAGCTTGTGCGTGCTTTGCAGTGGGAATTTAAAGGAGGAGCCAGGATGAAAAATAGAGTAGGTGCATTAGGTCTTCTGGTCTTGATCTTGCAAATGCACTTATCTGGGATGCTGCAACATGACACGAGGTATGCAAGATCCATGGAGAAGGCTATGTTTGACCATGATAGACCTGAACCTTCATCGGCAGGAGCCTGACCAGCAATCCTGTGTTCAGAAGCTATAGCTCCATTTCCCCCAGCAGCTGCTGGAGCAAGCCTTCTACTAACTCCTGGATAGACTAATTCTTTGACCTTCCCTGTAAGCTGTGCTTTAAAAACATGAATATTTTTTTTAAATGTTTAGATAAAAATCAGCGCTCAGCCCACATCTTCCTATTTTCAAACTAGGAATTTCTAACTGGACCGAAGTACAGATCTGTGACAAGAAGAGATGGCAGCTAGAACTGTCCTGGTGACTGATTTTGCATTTGCAAGTTACTATAGAAAACTTTTCAATCCAGAAATATTTTAGCTGGCACTTGTTTAAATTGGATCCTCTTAAAATAGCATGAGTTATTTTAGAAGCCTTTTCTGCCTTGAGCTTCTTAGTACCTATTAGGAAATATTAAGTGTGCATTCACTGTGCTAAAAAGAATAATGGAGATCTCAGAGCAATCAGTTCTGTGTGGGATGCTTAAAGCGTTAACATATTTTGAAGTGATTATTTCCAAATTAAGATACCTAGAGTTAGAAGTGATCATAATGTGACTTTTGCAGTTGAAAGACATAGAGTAGGAAATATAGAGAGCTGGCAGCGTGTATGTGTTCTGAATTAGGATTAAGTGTTTATGTGTGCACTCTCTCAGCCCATTTCTATAGCATTATTAATATCCATCCATATGTAATTGATTTAAAAGCTATTCACTCTAAGAGTCAGTTTCTGTGATCTGAGAACATCACACAGAGCTACTAATCTCAGCCAATTTAAAGCAAATAATGTTATTTGTTATTGTACAGCTGGTTTTATTGTTTTCTTTTTTGTACATAGGAAGAAATTTTCTTTTCAATGGGAAAATAACCACTGCTGCCACAGCAGAGGGAAAAACCTTTTGCCCATGTCTTCATTTTGGATGGAGAGGCATGTGCCAGAGAAAGCCACATGATGCTGGACAGGCATGTGCAGTGGTGAGCTTCTATCAGGCACAGCTTTGGCCATCCTGCTGCCCCTTGGGACCCTTGTGATTTTGGGAGCATTAATATTTGCTTCTCTCTGGAAACCTCAGGGGGTTTCAGGCTCCCCAGCCGATCTGGGATGGAAGCTCTGGGTAGTGACTGCAGTAACACCTTCAGGTTTTGAGGTGCTTTTTCAGCTGCAGTCATGAGGTGGCAATTGCATGACCCTGTGGAAAGCAGAACGGTGATGCGGCGAGGGGACGGGCAGCCGAAGCATCCGATAACTAACTGCCTGCCTACTCCCAGGGCGAGGTCATGGTGTGGAGAGGATGGCGGGAGGAGGAGGGACCCGCACCTCAGAGCAGCGTGGTGAGGCAGGGGGAAGCAGTGCCGGGAGGTAGGCAGGGGGTAGTTGTGTTACAGGCTGGAGCAGCAGCAGTTTGCAAGTGTATTTTTGCAAGCTTCTGGGGGCTATTCTGAAAAGAAAGAAGTACCACAGGGGACAGGGGCAGCCTGTAGGGATCATAAAACTAGTGCCCGTTTTCCCTGCTAAGTCCCAGGGCCTACCCTGCAGCTCTGCTTGCAGCATCTAGAATGGACCTTCCTCTGTTTATGTGAGCGCATCCCCATTTCTGGCACTTTTTCTGTAATGTGTGTTCATAAAGATGCTAATTCCCACCAAAAAACAGAAAATGGTGCATGACAAAAAGTTTGGCTCAAGCCACAGCATGGTAAAAAAGCCAAGCTCTTTCTTTTTGCTTGTCTTGCTTCTTGGAGCCAGCAGTTTAGGCGTATCTCTCTGTAACTGAGCAATCCTGAAGGACAGAGGTTCCTGTCTGCTGCTTGGGCTGCTGCAGCTCTTTCTAAGTCCACCTTATTACTGAAGTTGCTGCTACTTAGCCAAGGAATTCAACACAAACACCCATCATACATACACACACACACACACACACACATAATTTGATACCTCTGCATGGCTTTTCATCCAAAAACCAAAACAAAATATGTCTGGTCTGCATTCGTTCTCAAAAATGATCCCTAGTCTGCTGAATTTAATGATTTCTCTTCCTTACGCAGTGTGCTAACAGCTATGCTGTTAGAAAAAAAGGGTAATGTCTGCACTTGGAGTTTTCTCCTTACACAAAATTGCCTCAGCCTTCAAGCTCCTTTGTGTTGTGTTTGGTGCCGTGCAACAGTGCCTCCATGTTTATCAAAGGAAACACAGGATTTTTTTCAGTATGTCTTGAGTAATAGTGGAACCAAACAGCTTCTGGTGGGTGTTAAAATACTTTTCTAGTTTGACAGGTTCATACAGCAGACATTTGTTAACAAACAAAACCACTGGTTGTTGGCACCTGCTGGAAAGGCAGTAAAAATAATTCAAATAAAATTGAAATCCATTGTGCTTATGCCTTACCTGGACCATGTTAAATGGACCTCAGGAGGGTGTTTAAATACACCCCTGTGGAACTTTTCATCAAAATTCCTTCTAAATGAAAAGACACTAAACAAGTGTTTGTCAAAAAAATGTTTCCCAGTGCCCTTCCTGCCCCAATGCCTCAGAATGTTTTGGGCTCACACTTGCGTTAAGCAAAATCTTTAGATTTGTAGTAACTGCTCAAATGGGTAGCCTGGAGAAAACACGTAATGAGGAAGAAAAGTGAGACAGCAGCTGGATTCAAGCCCTTCAGGGAAAGCCGTCTGGGGTCTGCATCTGCGTAGTGGGAGCTTTAGCCCTGGTTCATGGAGTGGTCCTTTTTCTTAACACCGCCTGATGACAGCCCTGGTGGCTCAGGCCAGCTTTCCAAGCACAGCTTCACAGACATGGAGACCCCCTCCTGTTCCTCTTGGCAGGATGCTAATATGGGCAAAATCCTCAGTATGGGGTAGAGCCGGGGCAGACCCTTTCACACATTAAACTCACAAACAGCTGGAAATGCCTTCAAGGTTTGTTCCAGCAGCTGGGCACAGAGAGGGGATGATAATCCACCTTCTCCTCCTGCTACTCTGTAAGGGGCCACCCTGAACTTAGCAGCCGTGATTGTGGCGTTGCTGCAGATGGATGCTGGGCAAAGGAATGGCACAGGTTTGGAGACCAGCAGCCTGCCACCTTGGTCAAATCCTGGTTGCCCCAGGTGCCCAAGTAA
>NW_008825499.1:732359-737817 GCF_000699105.1 Pygoscelis adeliae
TGAGGCTTTAAAATAAAATGAGGTGGGAACTGGGGTACGCTGTGTACTTGTGTGGACATGTGCACTCACACGATGATTTGAAATTGCTGGGCTGTGTCACTGCTCAGCAAATGGCTGCAGCATGGCACAACAGATGTGGCAAGGGAACAGAGGCATGGATCCTACCTGCAGTGCTGCTCCTCTGTGGCAGTGAGGCCATGACCACAGCATGCTGCCCATCTTCCTTGTTTTCAGCTTTTGCTAAACAAGGTGCAGAGCTGGGGGCTGAAGCCCCACTCTGCCCTGGAGACCCTGTCTCCTCCAGGAGGTTCTTCTGGCCAGTTCAGCATATTTCAGCTAACCATGACATGGGCTTGCTGGTGACGTCCCCCCAGGAGCCCCTCTCAGACCAAGCTAATGGGACAAAACTTTCTGACGTGGCCTGGGATGTGTGCCAACCCATCACCCATTGCTGGATAAATTTGCCCTTCTTGTTAGGAAGAGAGGGAATCCTGCTGTCCACTGTAAGGAGCCAGGTAACAGGGGGCACACTGCTGGATTGGATAGAGTCATTAGGGGGGCATAAAAGAAGTTACAATACAGAGGTTGTGGTAAACACCGATGGGAAAGGGAAACAATTACTGAGATAGGTCACTTCTCTATGAAATAACCTGGAACCCATTTGAGCTAGGTGCAGGCAAACCATTTGGACAAACAAAGGTCTTTCAGCTGGCAGTGAAGAATGCAGTCCATATTCAGTGTTACAGAGCTTATCCTGGACATTCTTGTGCAGGAGTGTCCCAGAGCAAGGCTGGGACACAAACAGCAGCATCGGAGTGGAACTGGAGCAACGGTGTCACCTCTCTGCTTGCCACTGGAGTGACTGCAGCAGAAATGCTGTGTCCAGCCCTGAATCTGCAGCTTAGAAACACACTGCTAATTTGGAGGAGGCTCTGAGAAGAGCAAGGAGAACAATTAGGAGACCAGAAAACTTGCCTTTGTAATGAAAGAGTTGGGAGTTCAATTTATTTGACTTATCACCCAGGAGGCCAGGGGCTGACTAGATCCACATCTGTAAGTATCTGCCAGGAACAAGGATGTGATGACAGAGGGCTCTTCGGTCAAGCAGGCAGATGGATAACAAGACCCAGCCACTGCAGGTTAAAACAAAACAAATTCAAAGCAGAAGTGAAGGGTAGCTTTTACCAGCTGGGTTAATTGAGAGCTGTGGTGGGGTCTCAGTCTTGCTCCAGAGGTTGCCCTTCAACCTCAGCACTCCTGCCAGCTGGAAGGGGGAGTTAGCAGAGGAGCAATCCCTGTCTTGCCTTTCACCTGGGGGAAGGCTGGCAGGGCGGTGTGGGCTCGCTTTAGCCCCCAGGGCCATGCAGCTCTGTGGATGGCCCCACTGGGGCTCAATCTTCTTCCCCACAGTGACTTGCAGGTGTTGCATCCTCCAAAGTGGAGGAATCGCACAGGAACGCAGCAGCAATGCCTCTCCCCTGCTGGCTCAGCTCAGGTCTTGCTTTACTGCTCTCCAGGGGCGTGGGGCAGGACCACTGGCACCCTCCATGGCGTTGGCGCTGCAGGACGCACTGCCCTGGCATGGGTTGCTTGGCCAGGGGTCTGAGGTGAAGGTGCTGGCTTTCAGCTGACAGGCCCCCAGGGTGCCCAGCCTCTTGGATACTAGGGAAGGTACTACCTGCAGATCAGGGATCTAGCACCATGTCCCTTCACTCCTTTATCTCAGCATAACCCTTTTCTACTCCCCCTTGGGCCCCAAACCTGGCTGATCCAAGTGCAGGGCAAGTCTGTCCTGCTTTGGCTTATGCTGGTGGGAGCAGCATGGTTGCTTCTTGGAGTGGTCCAGCAAGGGAGGAGGGAAGGGAAGGGAAGGGAAGGGAAGGGAAGGGAAGGGAAGGGAAGGGAAGGGAAGGGAAGGGAAGGGACCACAACTGGATGCCAGGTCCCCCCTTTCCTCCTTGCTACTTTAGGGAGGGAGAGGCCATGTAGGTAGTACCTTCTTAGCCTAGGCAAGGAAGGCCAAGGACACAAGAAGCATGGGCAAGGCACATGTGATTTCTAGTCAGTGTAAAGTTAAAGCCTAGCTTTGGTAACACGTATGTTTGGCCTGTCTCTGTTGCCACCACTCTAGGTGGTCTGCAGAAAAAACCTAGCATCTCAAGCTAACTAAGGTGGATGGACTTTTGTCTCTCCTACATGGGACTAGCACATCCACATTCGGTGGCAGATGACTCTCATGTCCTCTGGATCCCATGCACTGTCTGTGTGCCCCTGAAACAGGATAACCTTTTGGGGTGGAGGTCTATAGGATGATCACGGGGAGCTGTCCTGGGCACAAGGCACCCAAGAGTATCTGTCTGTCTGTCGAGGATAATGGAAAAATTATCCTATCAGCTGTGCATAGGTATCCTCCAAGAGGGAGTTAGATTGCATGAAACCATTGCTACCAGTCTGGGATCAGAGTCTGGGAGTGAAACAGACAGACCCTCGGCTTGGGCTGTTGACATGGCTTTGCCACCTGCTGCATTGAAGTACTACTTCACTACTACTGCTACATCTGGCTATATTGATGTTTTATAAGACCTTGCACAAAAGTTCAGAAGGGTTTTCCTTGCCAGCTGAATGGCCAAATTCTTGTTGTTATCACAAGGAGTAACTCTAGTGCTCAGACAGCTACGCAGTTTTCTTTCCTAGCT
This sequence comes from Pygoscelis adeliae, assembly GCF_000699105.1. Classification (NCBI taxonomy): domain Eukaryota; kingdom Metazoa; phylum Chordata; class Aves; order Sphenisciformes; family Spheniscidae; genus Pygoscelis; species Pygoscelis adeliae. The sequence continues at coordinate 735,056 of NW_008825499.1, forward strand.
ATGGAAGTAGCTGATACTGTCTCTAAGAGACAGAATGACTTCTTGAATGCAAAGGGAAAGCACAGAGATTTTCTGTGAGCTGCTCTGCTCCACTACTCAGTAACACATGATATTTGTTCATAGCAAACCCCTTCTCCCTAGGAGAGGATTTTCTGCTCTTCTTGGTGAAATAGGTACTGTAACACTGAAGTCCTCTAAAGAGGACATTTTCTGCTTTCAAGGGAAAAGCTTTAAAAATCAGTTGGATTCAAGTTTTCCTCCCTTGGAGGGAGGTGAGAAGAGTACTGCATGCATGATATGAGTTGCTTTTATACACAATTTTCTTCACTTTCTTAACACATTCCACTGAGATAACAAGAAGGGACTATTTATTACCCAAAGCTGTAATGGCCTTCTAACCAGAGGTCTAACGCTGGCTCTCCCTCTGTCATAAACATTTCAGACTAGAAACTGCAGACCTGGGCAATGTCCCCTCTGCATGTGCACCTCCAGTGGCCCCACAGCTGTGTGTGCCAACTTCGTGTTTTGGAGGAAAACACGTTCCGTGTTTTCCAGGTTTCTCTTGGGGTTTGGCTGTGGGGAGCCTGGCTGCAGCTCTTGTGATTTCCTTTCTTTTACTTTACTCCCGGCGTTTCCCATGGTGGCAGCCTGCTTTCCCCACGGGCCTGCTCATGTCTGTACTTCCACAGCAGGCAGGGAAGAGGCAGCAAGTGCTGGTACAAAGTGAGCCTCGGGGGACACTTGCAGCTTCCTTTTATTGACTCCAGAGGCCTCTCTTGAGTTTGCAATCTAAATGGCTTTGGACTGGATAAAGGCAAATCCTTCCCTGACAAACTCTCTGGAGACTGTGTGCTCAGGGCTTGAATCAGCAGAAAAAGTTTTAGTGACTCCATTGGCTTTGAACAAGGCATGGGAGGATAGGCCAGTGGTGAAAGCTAGGAAAAGCAGAGAGCTAGTACCTGAGCAGGAGAGGGTGAAGGGGAAGAGAGGTGGGATTGCTCTTCTTTTCTTCTCCATATGAAATTCTGTAATAAAAGCCAAAAAGACTTGTTTTCTGTTGCAAGGCAAACTGATTTTATAACGAGTGAGTAGGAGATTTTGGTTCTGACAGGATGGGCTGGCTCAGGGCTCATAAAACTACTATGCTTCCAGCTCTTCCAGATATGCCATCCTTGCTGGAAATGATGTTTGGCTGAAATCTGCCGCCTTTGGATGTTTGCTTGCAATTCCAGATGTTCAATGTCCTGGTCAGAGCTGTTATGCAGAAATTTAGAGTCCATGCATTGCACATGAACTGCTGTGTCCTGTGCAGGTGACCTATTTGCTACACACTGACATGGATGTGTTGAACTTTTTGTACGTGAGGCAGAGAGGGTCGTGGACTCAGGATGCCAGGGGATCGTTGCACACGCTTGTCTGTGGTGGGACTTGTGCTGTGCAGCAAGCTGGACATGCATGTGCATGATTTCTGTCCTGGAAAACCCTCCATGGGGAGAAACATGGCAGCCCTGTTTGGGGTGAAAGTGTATGAGACTGAATAATTAAAGTGCTTTCACAGTTAACAGGCTGTTGAAAACCTCTACTTGGCAAGACAAGGGAGATTATCTCCCCCCTGAGGCTAAGACCCTCCTTTTGCAGGTGAAATCTATAAACATAAGTGGAGGAACACTTGATGGGACCACAGACCATCCAGCTCCAGTATCCAGTCTCTGACTATGACCAGTGACAAATGCTCCACTGGACAAGCATAGTATGGGATATAATATTTGGTGACAGTTTGGCAATTCACCTAAAATCCCGGTCTCAACACCTCTGACAGCTAAGTTATGTGGAGAAGACGACTTTTTCCTGTTTTGGGGATAGCCTGCTGAAGAGTTGAATGATGGCTCTCCTTCTGTGATGTGAGATTAGTGGTTTCCTGACTGTTGCTCCATGACTATCTTACCTCCCCCAGCTGTCCCTCCTCGGCTGAAGTCCATGTCACCTGTCCTCCCACAGGGGACCTGTCCTTTTCCTGGCCCCACCCAGGTCCCTCTGCCCATTACGGCCGCCACTGTGGCACTAGATGGCAGGTTGCTTCGTGTGAGTGCAACCATTTCCCACCCACTTTCCCAGTTCTTCATCTCCAATCCCCATAGCACAGCACCTCAAGCATCTTTTTGTTACTTCCAGTCATGGCTCTCTTTGCTGACCGTTGGGAAGTGAGCTTGCAAAATGCCCCTGGTTCGCTGTGAAATGGAGGTGAGAGAGTAAATTTTAATTACTCCCTGAATCCAGTGGGTTGGACAACCTCTCCCTGCAGCTCAAAAGCACTGTGCGTTCTGTTCTGTAAATCAGGTGCTTTATTAGATCCACTGTAGCAGAAGATGCAATGTAAAACTGCGTGTAGACTTATTTTAGACACAGTAGTAGCAGAATTAAGAAGGGAAATATCTTTGACTTACTGGGGGAAGTAATTTAGGAAGAAACTGGAATGGTTAATTAGAGAAAATTATCTCAATCTAATGCTTTAAGGCTAATTTAAATGCTCCAGTTTCTTTCACATAAGGAAAAATCTTTTTTAATAGCTTAGATTATTATCAAGGGATGTAAGTTTAGCAGTAGCAACAAATTTTTATAAATTTTCCATCTAGAAATACTGTTAAAGTGGCGCCCAAAATATTGTGACGGAGATGTAAAAACCATAGTGGGCTTCTACTTTTACTTTTTTCTTTTTTTTTTTTTTTTTTTGGGGGGGGGGGGGTTGGGGGCAGGAAGAGGAC
>NW_008825499.1:737857-757345 GCF_000699105.1 Pygoscelis adeliae
TTCTGAAGCTTTTCAAGTTTTAATGTACAGTGTAAGCGCTAGAAACTTTGGGATCAAAAGCCATACCTGTGTGATTCCTGAATTTCAAACTATCAAAAGAAACAATCTCTTGACAAAATCCTAGGATTTATCAGGGTGCCAGTAAAAATGCTTCTTTTTCATGGTAGGTATCATATTGCAAATTCCCAAAACATTTTGTTTGGTTTAAACTAAGAAATTTTAAAAAGTCTCAGATTAATTGCCTACCCTTCATTAATTTAATCTTTCACCCAGGCTCCCAGTTGTTAAACTAAGAGCTTGGGAGTGATGTTTGACAACTTTCCCAAAGCAGAATTCTGGCTTTCACCTGCCAAAGACCTGAAGTTTTGCAGGTTGTGCTGCCTGTGAGGTGGTAGTAGGCAGTCAGCTTGCAACTGTAGAGTTGCTGCGAAGGCATGACCAAAGTGGGAGAGAAAACCCGCTTGTTCCATTACCACTATCTATGTTCCAGCCTCCTTTGCCTTGGCTTGGGTCGTCCGTCTTTTCCTTATTATTTCCTTTGCTTTCTAATGCAGTAGTTCTCCAGCTGAAGAGACTCCTCTCCTGGGACACCTTGTACCTGATTGCTTGCTAAAACTGTGATTGTTTGAGAGAAGCCTTGGTTGGATTTTACTGATTTTTCAGTTAGAAGAGGACGCTACTCTTTTTTTTCTGTCTGCCCAGTTTCCTGTGCTGCCCAGGCTGTCCCACCTGATGCAAACAAGGCAGTGCATTAGAGAAACAAGGACAAAACAGGGCCTGGAGGTGGACTGTGACTACCGCTATCCCTGTGAGAGTGCCACACCGGCATTTGTTGCTGGCAGCACTGTACTTTTTCTGCCACAACGTGAAGCATTGGAATACCAAATTTTTAGTTCCTACTTTCATTTACCTTAATTCTCACAAGAACTAAAAGCAAGCCAGCCAACAGCTCAGAAAACCCCATTCCTTCCAAAATCAGTAAAAACCTGTTGCGTAGTTACATGTTCAGTGTGAGTCCAGGCACCAGCCTGTGTACGGCCATTAGGCTGTGCACGAGGGAGAGTTTGTATAGGAGACTCCAGAAAATTGCCTTAATGAGTCAGTACTGTACAGCCCACACAGGGGTAGCCTTTTATTTTCTCCTGAGAGCTGGTAACCTATTAAGCTACTCTAAGATGCAGCTCTACCCTCACACCTCAGGGAAGGATGAATGCCATTTAGTCACTGGGTAGATAACACATGTCTCATGACAGTATCTGGAATTACCTAATGAGAAGTTGTAGGATATTTTTTCCCTTTGGGAGATACATTTTCAATGTAATTATGCATCTCCTACACCAGGGATGCTTTGCTTCAGCTAGTGTAAATTCTGCTTTTCACTGCATTTTTTGCAGAGGAGTGGGACAGATTCTGCTATGTTCGTCTAGAATAAATATGCAGTGATTCATATTTTCAGTAGAATAATTCCATTATGCCAATGTTGCTATAATAAACTTGTCATTATTTTTTTTTTGTATAGCACAGTTCTGACAGTATTGTGTTTTGAAAAACATTAGAAGAGTGGATTAATTTCTGTAAAAGTGGTCAGCACTCCACTTCTTATATAAGCATGATGTGGCAGCTTTGGGACCAGAATACAAATGGCTCCTGAAGGTATCTCTCTACTTACGAATTTTAATGTTAGGAACTCTAATAACAGCGAAATGCCACGATGACTCCTTTGTGCCACTCTGCCACAAAGCTGGCGAGCAGGGCATGTACTGAGCTGATGACTGCATTCCCAAATGTTCATTAGCATTTAGCCCACAACTTTTGTAAACAGGACCAAAATGGGTATTCACCTTAAATTACAAAGAGGAGTTATAAGAAAGTAATCAGCACATTCAGTGCTGTACGTATAGCTTTCAGGCATAGATCAGCCTTCAGCCTCAATGGGGGCTGGGAAGGAGCAACCTACAAGCGGGCTACTTGGTAATAACCCAATGCCCAAGGCTTTTGTGTCTTTCCATGGAGCAGCTGATTCTGGCCAGAGGATTTTAGCTGGATACACACCACTGGAGTTTTCTAGTGTCACAGATGCTGTCTTCACAATTGCAATTAAAGACTTTTGGAAGGGATGATGTAATAGCACATGGGGCAAAACCTGAAAATAGGGCCAGATTCTGATCTCATTTGGATTAATTGTAATGTGGAGCAAATCCAAGAATTTAAACAAAATTAGTTCATGTGCAGCTACGGTCAACGGAGCCTGAGTTTGCTCCAATCTCCCACACGCCTCAGTCCATCCCACTCAGCCTTCCTCTCCAATGCTCAGGCAGCATGCTAGCCCGATGTTGTGATAGCCACAGGGAGACAGTTGCTGTGTGCATGCTCCATAGTGCCTCGTTTGCTCTGTGGCTTTGCAGAGGTTGGGAACCAGCAGCCCAGAGGCCTACACCAGACCTCGGTTCCTGCCAGCTGTCGTCATCAGAAGGCATGGTAGCAATGAGGCTGTACTCAAAATGACAGTTTCATATACCCTCTACCTGCATCTGTGATGCCCTAAACATGCCAGTATGAATCCTGATGGGGAAAGGGAACTTGCAGGGGTAGGATGCAGCTGCAGAAGCAAGGGAAGACAGCAAAGGCTGAAGTGGCATGGCAGAGAAAGAGGTGGGGAGGCTGGGTATGAAATGTAGGGGCAGAAAATTGCAGGTCAGAGGAGCTGGGAAAGGCTGGGGAAGGAAAGAGGCAGACAGCTGTTAAAGTGGCTTGAATTAGTGTGGAGAGCTTTCATTGAACAGGCCAAAGGGAGAAAGGGAAGTCTCTCCGCCTATTTTTAGCCAAGCAGCTGAACTGCTCCACTTCCCTGCCCGCGGGGGTCGGGTGATAATGGAAGCCACCCTCTGAGCAGCCGCCGAGCAGGAGCAGGGCTGTGCTTTGCCTGCAGGTATGACTGATTTCCAAGAGCTGCATGATGGCATGTACTGTGGCGCAGACCTCCCGTGAGCTGAAGTTCAGGAAAATGAAAATGCTAAGGGACCTGTCCATGGATGGGCATGTGTGTGCTGCTGGCCATCCCAGGAGAGCGGGGGGCATCAAGGGCTGCAAGTGGTCCTCCTCTCTCGACTGCTAGGAGACCATGGCTACGCTTGGGCAGAGGTGTGTCTCGTCCTGCAGGTGAGCTCCCCATCAACCTCGTGTGGAGCTGCCAGTCTCCATTTCAGCACTTGGTGCATTCCCTGTGTCTGTGAGCTTGCATGGCACATCATTTTGGGTATCTTCGGTAAATCCTCAGCTATCTTGGGAGATTATCTTCCTAATTTATCAGCAAGCACCTTGTGCTTTTCCAGAGGGCAATTCAGTGCAGCTAAATTAGGTTCCTGCCTTGCTTTGTGGTTTGAAAGAGCCTTTATCTCTGTCTTAATGACTGCAGAGTACATGCTTCCTGCTCACATGCTTAAGTTAGGTGATGCTGTACATATACTACTGATTTCCTGTGGTCCATGTCCAGGAATTAACGCCATGTATTCCTGGCCTTGTAGGAAGGCATCATCTCAGAAATATAGATCAAGAGTGTGCCTAGCTGAGCAGACAGGACAGGAGATGATGTGTAAGGCTGAGGGTGATAAAGGAAGAGAGAGGATCAGGGCCATGCTGACATGAGTGTTAGTCACACTTATAAAGACCTAACTGGGTTTCCTTCTCTACAGGGAAATCTAGATGATGTATTCTCAGGAGCCATTTTTATCAGTAGTGGTCTGTGGGGAAGTATAAAAGATCAGGTCATTGTGCAGATTTTTTTTTTAACTAACATTTTTGTTTTTACTGTAACCTTTTTTTCTGCCATCACAACCCTGAAGATGGTGTTTGAAAAAGAAATGGATGAACTGACATCACCTTTTTGTCCTCCAGGGATCTGTGAAGAGAAGAGGAGATGAAATGTAGCAGTTAATTCACCAGCGCCAGGATCATATCTTTTATGCAGAATATGGCCATCAGGTTTAGTTTTTGGTTTTGTGATTTTGAGTTATTGTCCACAAAGGGTAGGTGCAAGGGGACCGCAAAGGATGGGGTTCTTGTGTCTGTTCATTGAGATAATCCCTCGCAGCTCAGCTTGTGGCTGGTGAAAAAACAGGCTTTGCTGGGGCTGTGTGGTTTGCCAAATGCAGGCAACAGCACGGCTTGTTGCACCGTTGCTGGTGGTGCCCTAGGAAGAGGCAGAGCTGATTCATTCCCTACAGATTAAGTGTGCCGTGAATGTGGTGGCCATAACCTAAAGGGACAGAGCCTAATAAAAAAGGGCACTATCAGCATCACAGGGCATCTGTGGCCACAAAACAAGCCATCTTGTCCTGCTGTATCCGCTGACCTTGCTTAGTTTACACTTGTGGGTACGTATGGCTTACAGTGAGGAGAACAAACTCTCTGGGAAGAAGCTGGCTGGAGGGAAGGAAGATGAGCTGGTGCTGAGTTACAAGCAGGAGCAGCCATCCTCTGGGCACCTTTCTTCCCTTCCATTTCTGTGTGGAAGTGAGAAACTCTGGCAAAGATTAGTGTTAAGTCTGTGTCTGTTCTGAAATCAGTTTAGGCACTTTAAAGATATTGTGTGCCAGTGTCTTTGGGTTATTAGTTTGTCTGTTTCTCAGCATGTTGAGGAACTGGGGACAGTAGGAGCACTCAGTGCTAGTTTCTCTCTGACATGTAGGAGGCAGCAATTTGTATGATGTGTCTGGCTAACTGTGGCATAGGTCTGGTGAATCTTTTCCTGCCCCAGGTGCCTTGCAGAAGCAACATATTGATGGCACAGTGCTTTCCACCTTTAATTACCTTGGCCTGGGGTGGCTGATGAATGTTGTCACCAGCATGTATTAAGCTCCATGTGCAATCTCATCCTTCGGTTTCCCTCAGCTCCTCATGTCCTTGTCCCAGGACAAAGTATGTGTGAGGACACATGCTTTTCCCCAGCTCCTGCAGCAAATACAAGCAAGATGGGATGCTGTTGGCAGTACCTTCTCCTCCCATGCAAAATGGCTGCACAGCTCTCTCTGAGTTTGCTTAAAGGCAAGGTTGTGGGTCATTTGAGCAGAGAGTGAGGTCAGAAGTCAAGCAGGCAAGATGCAATGAGTAGAGGCACACCTGGGCAATTTCTGGGATGCTTTCTGGGCCCTTCTTGGTATATTTCTCCCAACTCGTTTGCACATGGGCCTGGGAGCCATACATCCCTTCATGCCACTGTTACTGCCCTGGCTGCTGATCTGGATGAAAAGGTTATTAGGAAAGGAGGAAAGCTTGGATGCAAAGAAATTGCCTTTCTGTGCATATGACCAGTCTTCACAGGGGCCAGGAAAAGTCAGTTCAGGCAGGCTTGGGTTTTGAATAACTCTGTTGGGTTGGATTTGGGCAATTTAGCCCAGTTGCTGCTCTGGGTCTTTCAGCTGGTGAATGCACTGCCAGAGCCTGAAGCGGACCTGAGAGTAGTGGGCAGATGGCTCCTGCTGAGCTCGGAGCTGCTGACTTCCTGCTGGCCGCAGAGGAGGAAGGATAGCACCCTTCTGAGCTCCTGTCGAGCTCCCTGCTGAGCTCGACTGAAATGTGATCTTGCTGTAGCAGCTGCCTTTATCGTTGAGAGACACCACTAGGCTTCAGATGGTATCTCACAGCTCAGGACCTGCTGGGAGCTCTGACCTGGTATTCCCTTCCCTTCTGCACAGAGGCAAACCAGCCTGCTCCGTCTGGAGTGCCAGCGGGAGCTCAGTGGGTGTTATGGCCAACAGCTGATAAATAGGCAGAAGCTGGTCACATAGCATACTGCTGCATCCCACCTCTGCTCTAAGGTCTGGGCTCTGTGCTCCAATGCAGTCCTAAGGTGGGAGCTGGTGTCATTCTTCTGCAGGGTAAGTTGCTGCAAAAGGAGAACCACAGGCACTCCTGTCACAAGTTTTCACCAAAGGAAAACAGATGCTCAATTATCTGTCACTCAGCATCTCTGTCCTGACTTAGAAAAACACATTGAGTGAGGGGTCACACTGCCTTGGTCCACATCCACCCTCAGGCTGATCCTGGGGACTCCAAGGAAGTTCACTTCTCCTGGAAGAGAGCCAGGAAATTTTCACTGGGGATGCCAGGCTTTGAGGGTAAGTAAGCAGTATGCCTCCCATTGAACTGCTGAAGACATGCTTATCTGCCTTCAAGAAAGGGCTATGGGTGGCCCCAGGAGCAATGGAAGAGTATCAAGGAGTTTTTGGAGCTGGCTGGTATAATTATTTTAATATTGCTGAGATTTTAGTATAGCTGTGATGTGTTAGGGCACTGAGAGCCTTGGGCAGACATCTTTTTATTATTGTTTAATCTGATATGATGAATCGCTGTTGGTACCTGATCTCAGCTAGATCTGATGCAATGGCTGTCTGTACCTGCTGTTCTGGTCTTGCAGCTTTTTCCATTGTGCAGTTTCTGCAGATAAGATCTGTGGTGTGATTTGAACATGAGGTATTGGGGGTACAGAAAAACACTGAGATTTCCAGGAAGCTGAAAGGTACATGAACAAGACTTCAGGGATGCTGCATGTTTGAGTCTTGGCTCATTTGGAAATCCAACAGATGAAACCAACTTCTTCAAATTTTGCTGGCAGAGAAATCACAGATGTATCTGAAGCACTTTCCCTTTTCTGGCATTACTTCATAATTCCAGCCAATCTGGCCTTTCCTCTTCCACTTCAGGCCTGCTGTTCCCCAGAGCCTATTTCAGCCTGAGTCCTCACAGGCAGCACATGGGTCACAGTGGTTCACAAGAAGACGTTTAGCTCTTTGGCTTCATCTCAAACACTCATTCACTATGCACATTTTGAGGTGCATGGCAGCAGATACCTCAGGCAAGCAAGGAGAGTGACTAAGAGGCAAGGATGTGCTGTGGATGCACCCTGGAAATGCTGCTATGTTATGTAAGCATGGAGGACCTGGGCTTGATATAAGTATTTGATCACAGCCTTGAACACATCCCTGCCTCTCCCAGCAGGCTCAGACTAAGCTGCTGACATGCACAAGAGCTTCAGTTCAACAAGGCTTAATGCACATGGGTTTAATGCTCTCTTGCCTATGCCAACCCTAGGCAATACCCTTGTTTTTGGAACAAATCAGGGGTAAAGCAAACAAAGCCAAAAGGAGAGGAGGCAAGAAGAATTGCTCATAGCAGTTACTGTTCAGTTCAGGCAGATGAGAGCATTTTATTATACCTTGCACAGTATCCAGGGGAACCTCAGGAGCTCCCTAGCAACAATGCAGCAGGAAAAGGAAGTGTCTTAATTCCTGGAGCAAGTGCGTTTGTGCAGAGCTATTGGCCCATGGGCGCTATCTGTCCTGGTTATAATGGAATGGAGAGATGCTACCTCCTTCCACAGGAGCGCCAGGCAGCAACAACAGCAAAGGCTGCAATTTCTGGAACTGAGAAAGAGGAAAAAGAGCAGTCATGGTCTAAAGGACCATGTGGTTGCTCCGTGAAGAAATTCTTCTCCAGACATTAGCTGAGATGCACAGCCAGTCTGTATGTCTTACAGAGTAAAGCTGTTGTGACCTCTGCATTCCACCTGCTCTCGTAAAAATCCACCTTTTCAAGTTCTTTCCCTCCTTTTCTATCTCCATTTAATCATCCCTTCACCCAAATCTAATGTTTCCTTGTTTCTGAAGATGGCATACCTGATCTTGCCATTTTTTCTCTTACTGCTTTTCTATAAGTGGATCATTATGAGAAAATGGGAAACTGTACCCTCTCTGTTCCCTCAGGATTGGCTTTATAAAGGATCCCAAATTTCCTTGATGGCAAAGCTTTCAAAGACAAAATGCAGCCTCTGCAACAAGCAGGTACTAAGGTCCTTTAGGAACTGAAAGATCACTGACACTGGAAACAAATGGCTCCATGTGTAAATGTCACCCTACAAATTTGATTTTAGAGTTTTAATTTTGAAATTGTGCTTAGGTGCGTCCCCCTTTATTATAGAGGCCATCAGTGCATCTTTAATTTCCTCTGTATCTGGGATTTGTTCACCTGATGCAGTTCCCCTGAAAGGCACCATGACAAGGTGCACTTTGCATGTGTTCAACTTCAGGTGAAGGCAGTATCTGAGAGTTGGTTGTGCCCCTCCAGCTCTTCCAGCACTGGGCTTTGTTTCGCTTGGCTGGACTGGTACATAAATATCTGTAACCAAAACTGAGCTGTTAACAAAAAATCTCACTCCTTCCTCATGAAGTCTTGAAAAAACACCATGTTGCACTGCTATCTCCACATGTAAGCTCTGTTCATGGCAGGCACTGGCGTGTCTTCCTCCGGCGATGGGGGTGCTGGGAAAGAGGTCATAGCTGGTCCCAGGTGTCCGAGCTGGTCCCAGGTGTCCGTGGGACTGGTAGCTTCTTTCTGTTGCTCACCAGGGTGTAACTTCCAGGCATCTTGTTCAGGTTAAGAGCTGCAGACACCTGGAACAGAGTTTGCCTTTCTGCTTGGGGAATGTATGAGGCATTTTGTCCAAAATGTTGTGTTTTTTCCCTAGATTGTTCTGACGATGGGAAAGGAATGCAGCACTCCCTTCCCCCATGGGATGCATTATCTTCTCCTGTCTTGACATGAAGAGTTTTCCTGACTAAAGGAGGCATGGCCATAACTGGGTAATTTTGCTGTTCTCTAGAGCACTCTGACTAAGGGGGAGTAAAATTTGCTTTACTGCTGATGCACATTGCACTGCAGACACCTTGTCATGGTGCAAGTATCTCTCCTTTATTCAGCACTGCTATGGGTATCTGTGTACTATGCCACTTCCCACATCAGCAGGGTAAAATTTTGCTGGTTTCATGGGCATCCAGCATCCCCTGTGCTTGGTCATTTGGGGGTGAATCTGTGTTCCCCCCAGTTTAGTGCTATTGCAGCATTTGCAGCCATGATGAGCTGAGCTGAACTTGGGCTGATGATTCATTACTGGAAGAGTGTTGAGCATATAAAGGAGAGGGTACAATCAGCAGTGGAGCTTGTTTTGCGTATTTCTGCTCTACTTTGCTTCACCAGCAGGAACATTTCTAAGACCAGCCTGCAATCCTCTGCAGCCCTGATGGCCTGCTCTCTGTCAGTGTAGCACTGTAGAGACTCCTCTGACGTGCACAGGCAGTGAAAGAAGTCTTGTACTTACTGAATGTGAAGTGCTGCTGGCATGCACCTATGCTAAGTACCTCCTCTCCTGGTGGCCTCTATTAGTGCTTTTTATTAGTCAGGCAAGTGAGCAGTTCAAACAAACACCAAAAAAAAAAAAAAAGGACATATGCATCTCACTGCCCTCCTCATATAAATCAGTGTGCAGTGATGAACCCTTATTATTTGTGTGCTTGTAGCTACTTGTAGATGGCCACAATCCAGATTAGATGCTCTGTGCCAGCACATCTGATTGTCAATAAGAGGCAGCTTGACTCAGCTGAAGCAAAAGCTTTTTCTGCATATGACAGAAGAGTGTTGCTAAAGTTGGCTGACTCCTGGAATGTGTAGGATATATTCCAACTAAAATGGTTTTTTTTCTTGCTAAACATCTTCCAGCTTTTTTTTGAAGAAATACATTCAGAATTTCCCATGAGGCATTGGGCAAAGCTGACAATCAGCACTTTACATGCTCTGCTCTCCTTCTGGTAAAAAGAGGCAGGTTTTGGTGTAATTCCATTGACTGCAGCGGTTTTGTTTCCATTTGTCCTCATCAGAGACGTCAGAATCAGGATCTGACATTTATCCATTGGTGGCAGAAACGTCAGTGCTGGCTGAAAGGCAGGTGGACATGGAAGGGAACAAGCCTCAGTGAAGAACACAAAAGGATCAAGGTACCATCCCTGTTCCTGAGAAGTCTCCTGTTAGTGCTGAAGTGGCCAGCAGAAATCGGTTCACTGAAACCAGCAAGTGGTGGTGTGGTAGATCAGCAACACACCCATTTTCAGTGCAGTTGCTCATGCAAGGATTTACTGGGCTCCTTAGGGAAGCAGCTGAACTGGGCTATTATGCTGCCTCCCAGGTGCTGAAATAGCCTGTTGTCTCTTTGCATTAGCTATTTGTGTTGAGGTTCTAGTGGCATTTCTAAGCTGAATTGGGTGTTTGTTCTGGAGATGCACTTTGATGCCCGTCTCCTCTGAGCAATACAGTTATTCATAGAAGTGAGGAAATTTAGCATGCAATAGCTCAGGAAACTCGCTCTTTCCTATTTGGAGTCCTAATTAGAGCAATTAATCACTGCTGCTTCTGCCATCTAAGCTTCCAGGCTAGAATATATTGTCCTCTCTTGTCAGAGCAGAAATGTAAAAATGGTTTCCCTTTACCTGACACTTTGCCAGGAGAGCCTTTATCAGTGTCTGTCTCCTACCAACTTCTATCTTGCCTGAGAGCTGGAGCTGAAAATGCAAAGAATAAATTGACGTGACTGTTCCAAAAGAAAGAAGAGGTGTGAAATTTTAAGAGATCAGCTTCTACTCTCTTTATGTAGGTTTTAGTTGGATTTCTCCCCTTGAACTACCTTTTTTTGGAATTTCTTGTGGGTTTCTGTTTTGCTGCGTAACAAGATGACCATTTTTTTCTGGAAATACCTGGACATTTCCACTGTAGAGAGGGGGTTTCTTTCCACTTGATGCAATTAATTAAAACTTCTCCCCACAACGTCGCTACCTATCAAAGTTTTCCCAGTATGTGCCCAGGGCAGAGTGGGGATGAGGTTGCTTCTGTGTGTTTTAACCACCTCTGCCCCTTGGCCTGTCCATCAGTGCTTAATTTAACTGGTTAAATGCACGATTATCACTCCACTCCCCCTGCTTCCCCATGTATGAGTGTGCATCAGCTGATGAGCTGTAGGGGCTGGGGGTCACAGAACAGTGCCATGGCCCTCTCTGTCTCAAACCATGCAGCTCTGTAAGTTAGGGACATCAGGTGCTGTAGTCTCTCTTCTGTGTGGTCTTGCGACACTGGTAACTCCTTCAGGGAAGAAAGGCATTTCTTGTGGCACCTGACTTCTTGGTGTGCTGCGCCCATGGTGCGCTGAGGCCCTGTGCTATTGAAGATCTCACTGGCCTTGAGGGTCAAGTGAGCAGCTGAAGATCACAGCTGCCCCCTTCTTGCCTCTTTTCCTTGTGAGACCTGTGCAAAAGTGTGGTGGTACCTTCCTGTCCACAGACCTGCAGGTTTCGCTGGGGCCCCCCATGGAGTGTGGCTGGGGAAGAGTCTGGTGTGTCTCCATGCTGCTGGATGTGCCTGCGCTTCTGCTGAGATATGGTGGCTGAGTGGGGGTTCTCTCCTGCTCCATTGCAGCACCAGAGAGAACAGGTGAGCTTGCCTCACCAGTGGCAGTGACCTGGCTAATGAAGGTGGCCATCTGTCCACAGCCAGCACACACATTTTAGCTGCACGCACACACAGCTGAAAACTTCCAATATGAAGCTATGAACACAGTAGGTACTGGGCTGCAAGTCTAGTCTAGTCATGTACAAAATAGTTTTTGAATAGTCATCTGGAGATTTGAAGCATTTCCAGCTGCATGTGTAAGGCAAGTTGAAATTCCTGTTATTGTTAGCCTTTGCTGCATATTGTGAACAGTGTGACAGCAGAATTGTGAAATATCCATTTTCCTTTGGTGTAAATGCCTTCTGCTGCTTCCTTATCAGTCAGCTTCAAAACCTCTTACAATGAAGCAATTCTCCGGATCTGAGATGTTAACACTAATGTTTGTCTTTTTGCTGCCCTTGATGAAAAATTAATGAACTATGAATGAATGAACAGTTCTGCCCTGTTTATGCTTTTTTCTTTTCATGCTTGGATGCCGAGATGCATTTACTGAAACAGGGCCAGGATTGCTTTTTGACTTTTGAGATAAATCGGTCTAGGAAAACTTCCAACAGGAATCTTCATTCTTAGAGCTCTGGATCTTGCAGACCTTATGCAGGTAAGAACTGCCACAGCCTTCAGCAAAGGACAGTCCAGAGCGTCATACAGCTCTTGTAATGTGCCAAACATTGGACACAGGCAAAGGTTTTTCATGTCTTGTTGCTCATTTCTATTTATTCTCTCACCACCTGATTGAATAATTCAGTACACCATTGGCAGACTCTCCCCCCAAGCACAGAGGCAGTAGGGAGCGTTGCACTTTGCCATCCTGAGGCTGTGTGCATGCTTTTGCTGTGGAGAAGTTGCTAGGGGAAGCAGAGGATGAAAATTGAACCCAAGACAGAATTTATCACCTCTGTTGTGAAGGTCTGTAATTTGATCACTTTCATTTTGGTCAGGGGGGAATAAAGACAGTCCTCCTTTCCCCATTCCACTTTACTTGGGCATTTTGCTTTTGCTGAAAGTGACCCAGGAGCAGTTCCCCACATGCAGCCTAGGCCCCTCCGCACCCAAGACCACTGTGTAACAGGTCTGGAGCCTTGGCATCATAACAGCAACCTGCCTTCCCCATCCTGTAACACAGGACAACGTTTCACCTGGGCTGCAGCACGTCCTGCCTTACCTTCTCTCAACACAGGCACAGAACAGTGCCACAGTGCACCCATTTTCAGGGGTTCAGGAGCTCCCTGCACATATCCAGCAGGTGCTGGTTTAGCGGTGTCACAAGAGGCAGCTGCTTGTTCCCACTGGCATGACAAGACAGCGTGTGGTCCACTGCATATGGGAACATGAAGCTCAACACACCAAACAACGGTCCAGGTAAGCCTGGATGATGATGGTGCCTTTCAATATTTTCTGGCAGCTCTCCAAGGACTTTACTGAAGAGGAAGTCTCTCTGCCAGCCAAATGCATTTCTGTGCAGCTATCTGCTCCCAGTTTGTTGAGAGAAGCACCCTTCTGTTCCATTCAGCATAACAAACCATTTCTTAGCAACAGTTTCACAAAGAGCTGTATCTGAATTTATTTCCTTTTGATTTAGAGCAAGGGACGAGTCAGAAAGCAGTATATGATTTTCTCAATCTCCCAGTCTTATTTTGGTGGTAGTAATTTTTTTGGTTACTAGTAATTTTGACTGCTCAGGTCCAGAGGTACTTTTCCTGGAATTAACACAGGTCTTGATTGTACAGAAAAAAGTTTGGACAGACTGAGTAGTTTTCAACACTTGCATTTCCATTTCCACTGTTCTCCCTGGAGTCTAATTTAGATGATCTGCACATGCTGGTAGCTTCTGGGTGATTCAGGAAGAGGCAGATATTCCAAAATCCAACAAAGTAGAAATTTCTCAGTGGCTTTCTCCTTTCCACTGCAAGCATGAGCTTCTTTTGGCAGGACTTTTCCATGTTTCTAGGAGCCGTTTGGCCTAGAGCTAGCAAGACGAGCCGCTATTCAGATCCACCACTGACAATCCCTTGTGAATATCTTTGTGAGGGCATCTGTTTCAATCATGAATGCACGGTAACTACATACACCTTGAGACTGTACGTAGCTCACCCAAAATCCATGACTGCCTGGTTGCCTGGGACTGGATATTATAATCTGGAGCCTTCCTTTCTGTAGCACAACTTTGTGCTGTTGTGTCCTTCATTTGTGAGGAAATGCCAAAATTTGGATGTTGGCATATAAGGCCCCATCCACACCATGTGCCATATTCCTTATATGACCTCCACAGGAATTGGTGGCACTCAGTAATTTGTAGGACAGTTCTACTCAATCTCCCTAAATTTAATAATTTAAATGCCTGGAGATTTCACTGAGTATTTTAGCGATGAGCTTTCATTTAAAATGTAGAACCTGGGAGAAAAAGCAAATTCTGAACCTTCTCCACACCCAAGTATTAGATTTCCAAAAATATATCCCTGGAAAATAATCCTTTTAGATATTATAGGTATTCTTCCATCCCCAAATCCAGTATCTTAATATAAAACCAATGAATGCTTTGGAACGTTTAGTCCTCTGAACCCATTAAGAGGATCACGATAAGCTTTCTCTCCTCCCACACTTCACTTTATCCTCTGCCAACAATGGCCACAGAGGAGACCAACTGGTGAGGACGCTTGTGGTATTTAGTAGGTGTTTAATCCCTACGTGCTGTAGTGAAGCAAACAATTCATTTGCAAAGACCATGAAATGGATTTCCTAACATCCCCATTAGACAGAACCATGCCAGGAGTAGAAATCCAGAAGTGAAACACCGGGAACTCCTGCTACGTTGTATTGCTACTGGGATACATCTACTGGATAATTTCACTCAGGACATTGAATTTTCTGTGGTCTGGTGATGTCAGAGCCATTTTGTATGTGTTTCTCACTAGAAGCGTTTCTTTCCATAAAGCTTATGGAGGTCTTCCAGATATGTGAAACTCAATGAGTGAAGAAGTAGCAGTCTGCAATATCATCTCCACTCCTACCTCAGGGTAAACTCACTGACGTTTAAGGCAGCTGGATCTGAAGAAGGAATGAAAGAGGACATCATGATTTTTTTCCCCTGTAAAGGAAAATAGGCTCTTCTTTTCTTTAGAGAGTCTTGTGGCTTCTTAAAAGACTTGATCTTCAGCCTCAGATTATCTAGGATGACATCAGGGTGACATACCCATAAACTTCACCAGAACTTCACCAAGTGCTTGAACATCGGGTGGAAAGTACGTAGCACAGCTGGCCAGCGGAAAGCGAGGCAGTTATTTGAATCAAATTTTGAGAACATCAGTTTGTGGATTTCAACTCTTAGAAAGCTACACAAGGGAAGAGTTTCAGAACTGATATTGTAATAGAAAGAACATACACCCCCACCCCTCCCCCCCCAACTTAATCTCTCAGATTTCTTCTAGTTGGCTTTGTTTGGGCAGTGCCTCCTTTTGGGCAGGACACGCCACATACCTAATTGTTGCAAGATGTATCTGAAGATTTTCCCGCCGCACTACGTTAGCCTGTGGGCTTCCTGGGGACCATCTTTTATCTACTCAACTGTAATTAGATCAGCCATTACTGATTCTGGAATATATACTAAGCACTAGTCACAAGCCATTAAGTACTGAGAGATAATTAAGAAATTTAAAAACTGGACAGTGACCATTAGGAATTCAATCTTACCCTTACGCATTTTAATTGGAAATACGAGCTTGTATTAAGGAGAAGTAACTTTAGCACACTTGAAGAGTGCCATCGTATGAAATTAAAAGATCTAGATTTTTACCAATGGAATTAATCTAAAATATTGGAACATCCTGTAACCGAGAAATATCTAACTTAAGGAAACAGACTCAACTTCATAGTAAAACCTGGAATTTTATGTCAGGGTTCCACTTGTACAAGTTGTAAGTCCCTGAAAAACACATTTTTTGTAATGAAAGTGGCAATTAAATCCCTAGTTTCAGTTGTACTATTAGACATCCATCTGAGACAATGAAGAATATGAAATGAAGAGCGTTAGGCTTTTCTTATAGGATATGCTGTGCTTTAAAACGTATTTTATTGATCCTAAAATTACAAGATCAATTACTGACATTTTCTTGAGGATCAATCTCGGATTAAATGGCAAAATGAAGAAAAGGTTTTCATATGTACTATGTCCAAAAGCAGAAACAGATTGCCATTCTCATGTGAACATTCAGAAACCTTTTCTGATGATTAAACAGTATGTCTGAAATATATCTAAGTTATACCAGCCACCATAGCGCTTTTTGGTGAACCAAAGAAGTCCTACAGTGAAATCAAACTTTTGAGTAAAATCTGTACTACTTTAATACAATTTCCATCTAACATCATTTTTTCCTGTTTTTAGATTCACGTATATTCTGTCTGTCAATTACAATGCAAAGTATAAGTAACAGATTTAAGCAAGGATGTTGGAGTGTGAAAATAATTCATGTGAATTGCTAATAGGCTGGTGGGAATACATTTTTTCCACATGAAGGCAAATCCTGTCGCATCAAAGACAGCAGACTTGATTTTCCACCGTTTCATCCCTTGACTAGCTGCTATTACCTGCAAAGGGGACAGGAAAGCTGGGAGCAGTCTGCTTCCAAATCAGTACTCCACTGTGACCAAAACAGCAGTATTGCGTCTATTCTTCCCTCCCTTTGAACAGATGCGAGTAAAGCTGTGAGCAAATTAAAACAACAAGCCGTGGGGCAAAAAGCAGTCTTGTCGTTACTTCAGCTAAAGCAAAATGGAGATTTGATAGCACATACACGATGTTTCTCTTCCGTTTTCCCGGGTTTTGCTACTGAAGGCAAAAGCCTTGCAGTTAACATCCTCCAGTGACATGAATCGATCAGGCTTGCATTTGCCTCGACAATCATGTGACAGGGAATGGAAAATAGAGGGACAGTATGAGTCCTCTCAGGTAATTAACCTACGCTCCGATGCTTCCCACACCAGCCTATTTTCAATTTCGGCACAGTACAGTTTATACACTCTAACATTATTGCTCAGAAGATAGAGTGATGATTCAGGTTTACTAAAAATGGCTTCACAATACTGCAATCATGCTTGTGAAGCTTCATCTTGTATCCTGTATTTATAAGTTTCTTCTCACTGAGAAATAAATATGTGTGGTGTTTTATCAGAAAAGTTAGTCACCAGATACCTGAAACACTTGTATACCATCTTTAAGAAAACATGGCTTGTTTCGTCAATTTGCCTGCCAATTTTTTTCTTCCTATTTTTTAAAAAACTTGTATAATACCATAGGTGACCTCCCTTAATACTGCTGTCCATACAAATAATAAATAACTGAGAAATAATATGCCACTGCTGCATCCTGTCATGCCAGAAGATCAATATTACTTTAGAGATCATTTAGAGTAGGTTTTACATATCATTTGTGCCCAGACCCACTGAAGTCAATGAAATGATGCCTACTGGCTTCTGTGGGAGTCCGACTTGGACATTATTCTGGCAATCTGTCCACCACTAAACTAAACTATTACAGGGGATAAAAGCCCAAATGAAGAAAAGTAGAAATTCAGGAACTAAAACTGAACTACAAATAAATATCTTAATTCAATGGCATTCTGAACAGACTTAAATAAAACACAAACACACTTACACACACGCGTACACATACACACACACAAAAAAAAAGTTATGAGTTTAACAATCTTAAAAATTCATAGTTTAAAATTGTTTACATTTAAACAATTGAGTATAATAGGTAGCTTTCTTGACTTTCCATTTATTTCCCTGAGCACTGATCTTTGGAACATCTGGAGTTTCAGAATTGTCTAGTTCATAATTCCTAAAATAGTTATCTTAAGTAAAATACTGTCTTTTTAAGTCAAAAATCAATTCCTTAAGTAAAACTAAGATACAACTTCCATGAACTACAATGTATATAGCCAATTTTTTTAAAGCCAACAACTATTATTACACTTCTGCATCTGTATTTAGGCACCTAGCTGGTCTGCTTTTCAAAATCACCCTGCAGCCTAGCAGTTCCCGCTTAATTCAGTACAGGGTACTATGCTGTCTCATAAACTCATCTAATTGGAAATCTATGTAAGGATTTGCCTCCTTGCTTTAGTTACTCATTGTGCAAAATCTCGGCTGTATGAGCAATACAGCATGTTATGGGTTTGGTTTTGTGCCTAAATTAGTATTATAGGTAAAGACTACAGGACTTCCCAGTCACTTCCCTGTAAGGGGTTAAGGAGGTGCCTCTGCAGAGAGCCAGCATAAAAACCAATCTTCAGTACTAAAATGGGACTTAGCTAGGGCATATGTTTTAGGCTGGCGTTCTGCACAAGGAAATCTGCTGGCCAAAAAGATCTGTATTCTAAATTTCTGCTATTTAGAACTACTTGGCAAATTGGCAACTGCTGCTTTTAACTGTCTTCTCTAGATTAGAGTTTTAATTGTGAGCTTCACAGACATCAGTTTGCAATTTTAAGACTTCTAAGGCATTCTGCATTTTAGATTATACAAAGTGTGCAAGTCAAAACACTTTAGAAAACAAAACACTGCAGAGAGATTTGAATATTTTTAGGCTAAAATCTTCTCTCTCCAATTCTAAGGCTGCAAATTACGTCAGTCTCTCTGCAGCTAAAAATTTAAAAATAATTTTCCATCGACCACAGAAATACACTGTAACTTTGCATTCCCTTAACACTCTCTCTCTCTGGGTAGCTGATACACTGACATTATGCAGCAGGCTCCAAACACAGGATTAACAGAAAGGTTATTTTGTAATATGTCATTTCAGTATACCATAACTGGGGGAGGGGATACTGAACCAAATGCAATCTGAAGAGTTGCTTGCTGGTTCCTTGTGCAACATGAAATTAAGTCTTTACCTGTTCTCCAATGATGTAATAAAATACGCCACACCTGCTTCTCTTTAATTAGCACTTTCTTACACTATCTGGTATTGGCAATCCACAGCAGAATCCAAAAGGAGGATTTAGCATTTTTTCTCTTTGCAGAAAGCCTTTTTAATACCTCTAAGTTCAGAAAGATTTAACAGCATTCAATCCCATTATTCCCCCCTTCAGAACTAAAGTGGCCTCTTTTTTTTTTAAACAAAAAAAGAAAATTTTTGCTTTGTAACAGGAGTATAAATACTGTTTTGAAATCACATTTGGAAGATTGTCTTCCAAGATGGTTTATCTCTTTTTTTTTCCCCCCCTTTAAAACTGTGACCACTGCACCAGTTAAGGCTGTTTTACAATATATATATATTTCAAATAAAACTTTAATATTCAAGCTTACCAGATTGATGAATTGTAACAGGTAAAATGGAACTCTTTACAAGGTAAACCATGTAGTTGTACAAAATAGAATTAAACCCTTCACCTGTGTAAAACAAAATCCTGCCTTGCATTAAAAACACAGAACCTGTTTACAAAAAGGAATGTGTATGACATTTGGACTTCCTTTTAACTGCCATATCCTAGCAACATCTCAGTTGTTTTAGTAAAGGAACTAATCATCAATTTCAAACTGCAGTGAATTTACCAAACATTTTCACTATAGACTTCTGAAAGCTTTTACAGTAAGAAGTTATCAACAAAAGCAGGCACGTTAGTGTACAAAAACGTTGTTGATTTTTTTCCTGTTTCTTTTTCAAAGTGCAGGTTTTTCTCAATGTGCATCTTACAAGACCAACGAATGTTTTAACTCACTAAATCTTAAAACAGAACTCAATTCTCCCAAGGAGTAGTGTAAACGTTAAAGATCCCCAATACACCTCTAGTAAACGTGACACAAATGTCTCTGCGTTGTTTAGAAATTTAGCTCTTTTGAGAGGTAAAGAAGCTTCATGACACCTTTTCCTTACACTGGCTGGTTATCATAAATGGGTAACTCTGGACTGCTAAAGCTGGAGACTGATGAATCACTTGAAGGGAACTAAACTTGGCTACGGAGGAGAGGCGGCAGGAGGAACCAACCCTTAGGCGTTTCTTGCGCAGCCTTTGGAAAATTCAGCCGCCGGCGGACGGAGGGACGGACAGACGGACGGAGGGGCGGTGCGAGGGAGGGAAGGGGGGAAAGGAAGGGGAAAGCAAGGAGGGAGGGAGGAGAAGCTTCCGCAGAGCCAGAGGCAGGGGGGCACCCCGCCCGCGGCCC
>NW_008825499.1:759386-768727 GCF_000699105.1 Pygoscelis adeliae
GGGAGCGCCTGCAGCGCCGGTGGGTGGAAGCCGGTGTTAGGCGGGGCGCCGCCACCGGCCCCGGCACAGGGTGGTCCGCGGGGAGCACGCGAGATGGCCTCCCGAAGGAGAGCTGGGAACCTCAGCCTCGGAGTGGGGGAGCAGGGGGACCGTGCCTGTGCCGGCAGCCGGGCGCCGGATTGGGAGCGGGGCTTGGGGAAGGCTCTTCCTCGCCTGTCCCTTTTCCTTCCGGGAAGCTGGAGCCTCCCGCTCCCCCATTTTCCCCTTCTGCCGTGCGCACGCCAGCTTTACTGGGTATTTTTAGCTGGCGCCGCTGATTAGCATTCAAGGGAGCAAGCGAGAGAGAGAAAGCCGTTTTCCAAGCTGTTTTCTCTTCCCTTTCCAACAGGGCCAATGTACCTGTTGGCTGTGGGAGATGTGTGTGGGGCGTGATCTTGTGTTTAGCTTTCTCCAGGGATGCGACCCTGCTCCCTCTGTCCTGTCGGGGCAGGCCCCGTCGGCACCTCCCTGGGCAGCACCAGCACCCCGCTGCAGTCCCAGGCTGGGCCAAGCAGCTGAGCACAGGGCTCTGCTCCAGGAGCTGCTCCTCCCTGAGAGACGTTTCTGGGCCGTGCATGGGGAGCCCTTGGTGGGAGGCTGCCCTGCCTGAAGTCCAGCCCTCCCCGGTGGCACCGTCCAAAAATATCAGGGGCTCCAACAGGACATGTCATCCTGCCCCTTGGGGCCACACAGACAAGGGAATTTTGCCCCCTCCCTCCTGTTCACAAAGGGCCCATGGAGCACTTTGACTGTGTGAGAAAACACAGCAATCCTGGTAGTCCAGGGCTGGCTGA
The DNA here is from genome assembly GCF_000699105.1 of Pygoscelis adeliae. Taxonomy (NCBI): domain Eukaryota; kingdom Metazoa; phylum Chordata; class Aves; order Sphenisciformes; family Spheniscidae; genus Pygoscelis; species Pygoscelis adeliae. Next base: position 760,220 of record NW_008825499.1, read on the forward strand.
CCTGTGGATACCTGGTCCCTTTGCTGGGTTGTAGCCCCTGGCTGTGGGAGTAGGACCAACCTTCTTGTGTCCCTCCAGGAGGGCGTGGCTGGGCATGCCACCCGCAGTCATCATCAGCTCTTCCCCTTCCCAGGCTGTCCCCAGCTCCTGAGGATTGGGGCGTGCAGGTCGGCTGGTCTGTGGCCATGTGAAGATTTTGCTGTAGGATCTGGGACTTTGGCTCTGCTTGTGCTGAGTGCCTGGACTGCCGGGGAGGATCTTCAGATGTCTTTAAAAGAACTCACCCTGTGTCCTTATGACTCCTAAAGAGTAAACACATAGAGGGCACACAGCATTTTACAAAATACAGCACCTGTCTCCTGAGGTCTCTGTTGAACTCTAAACATTGCCTTGGAAAGCACATGTAAACTCTCAAACCAGCTGCCAATCCAGAGGGCCCCAGAGACACACTGCATGTGTGGGTGTGGAGGGAAAGAAGCTGTAGCTAGTGGGAAGTAAACACTTAATGAACTAATTAGATGTAGAATGGGCAAAGTGCCTTACTCCCTGAAACACAACATAAACTTACTTACATGTGCGGGAAATGTGTGATTTGTATCATTTCATTGTTACTGTCAAGAGTTTAATGGGGTTCAAAAAAGGATTAACTATTTATTATGAATAGTGAGAACATTCACTTAACACTAAATAAATACAAAATTAAGAAGGGATCTCAGCCTTTACGCATCAAATTATTAATCAGCCTTTAGCTGGCCACGGTTAGGGTAGGAAAAGCAAACCTTCCACTGGGGGCAGATTGTTCCTTTATTGTACAGTTTCTTAATGTTTCTTTCCTGCTTCCTGTTTTGGCAGCAGCCAGAAGTGGGCAGCAAGGCTTCTCCAGCATGGTGGTTCACATGTTCCTACAGCTGTCTCAGCTGTTCAGTCTTCCTCATCTTGAATGTAATCTTCTAAGGGAAGGACCCTTAAGGAAGGGGTGACAGGAGTCTGATCTTGGATAGCACCCCTCAAAGCTGTGCATTGTGAGAGGCCAGGCTGACGCACAAGTTTCATAATGTAATTAGTAATTCTGCTACACCTTTTTATTCCTCCTGTGGAGCAACTTGCTGCTATTAACCTTTTCCAAATCTTACCTGTTTCTCCCCACAATGACTTTCTGGCTTCCAAGCACCATGTTCAGTATGCAAGGCTAGAAGTTTCACTACCTACATGCTTCCCCATGTGTTATTAATTATTCAAAAACCTCCCGTGTTTCAGTATCGCTCTGAGTTAGCACAAATTTTCGTATGGTTATTTACAGCTTTGTACTGTGGCACATTTTCAGTAAGAGGATACTTTATAAACACACGCACACACATACACACAGAGTAAGGTCATTAGCATATCCTGCACGTTGAAGTTCAATTGTCTTTGGATAAAATGTCTGAAAACACAGTAATGATGTTGTTACATTAATAATAATAGACATAAGACTCTATAAAATAGTCTATCACATCTATATCTTACATTGAATAATCTGTTGATGATTGAATTGGATTTACTGTAAAAAATGACTGACGTACCAGCCTAAATAAAGGTCACTGGAGAGTTCTCTGGATCCCAGAGGGTACAGCTGATCACCTCAGTCCTAGCTGGCAGCCCCTTCAGATCAAGGTTAGGATACCCATCTGCATGTTCATAGCTGATATATATGTGTCTGATTGGTCAGCCAGGTCTGCCTGATGAAAAAAGAGTATCTGTGTGCAACAGAAGATCACAGAACTGCAAGCCACTTGGCCATGTTAGTCCATCACCTAAATCAGTCACTGCAGGCGAGTTGGTCTGTCAGCCTCAGTTAATAGCAAAGTCTGGACCTGACGGGACTGTACTACAGCTGCTGACTATAAAGTATGGTAGGTGCCACATGTTTTGAGTCTCTGGGTGTTAGTTTTATCTTCAAGTTTTGTTAGTTAGATTTTCCTTTTTAGTTGCCCAAATCAAAATTTATCACAGTTGTTTTCAAGGGTTATTTTGGAAGACTTCAGAACAGGTGTGTAAGGTTTTGTGGGACAACACCAGCCTGGGATGTGTGTTCCCAATGCCCTCTTCACAACCTGCCACCAAAGAGGGGTAGAGAGCTTTGGTCCAAGGTTTTGTTTAGCTCACAGGGGAGCTTAGTGGCTGTGCTTGTTGGGCGCCGGTTGGGAGTGGGCACTGTCATGACCAGTGATGCAGGGTTCCTTTGCTCAGTGTGCACTGAGCTTTGGGATTTTTGTAAGGTGCAGATCAGCCCCTTAACTTTTTGTGTTGACTCAGTGGCACAAAGGATGACAGAGCTATTAACTATTTGCTCTTCAGGCTGGAAGCTAAACTGTGTGTTTGTAAAATAGATGGAGATCTTCAGCTTATGCCACCAAAGTGCAAAGCATTGCATTGTTTTATTGTCTGCCTCTCTTCCCACACTGCATTTATGATAAGATATATGTGTTGTTATTTCAATGCCAGTTTGATAAATGGGTGTCATAGCTTTGACTACTCAGTCATGATGGCTGTGTAACCTCCCATAACTTATTCTGTTGCCTACTACACTTTTTTCTGTTTCTATAGGGGACATTATGGACTATAAAATCTTTTTACAAAAAATGCTTTACACACGGTTATTAAGAATACATTAGAAATTAGAAATTTGAAACTCTGAAGATGGAACCTATCATGTTTCTTTCTGGTCCTTCTTCTCTTCCATTTGCAAGGTCCACCAGGATGTTTCTGTGTGCTTGAGGCCTGCTGTTCTTCTACTTTCACAGTATTTTATGTGGAAGACTCATCTCTGCAGGGGATGTATGGAAAATACTTTAAGGGAACACATGTTGGGAAAGGCCCTGCCTCAGGCTACAAGTCTGGAGCTAACTGGTGGCTGGACACTGATGAAAAATCAATGTCTAGAGATGCTGCTTCAATGGGTGACACAAAATAGGAAGCAGAGGCATTGGGAAGAAAATGTAAAGAGTTAAGATAGAGAAAGCAAACCCTATGCTAGAAGTTGTAGTGTGTAGTTGTCTTGGCAGCTGTTAGCCCTAGGAGTTTTGGATTAAGGGAAGAAGGGTTTGAGAAGTCAGGGGTATTGACACAACAAGGTCATTTGCACTATAGGATCACGGGATAATTTAGGTTGGAAGGGACCTTGGGAGGTATCTAGTCTGACCTGCTCAAAGGAGGGACATTGCTGGGGTTAGACTGGGTTGCTCAGAGCTTTGTTCAGTCCATGTATCCTGTATCAGCAGCATTTGCCAGTGTTTGGTTAATCTGAGCACTTCTGTTTTTCAGAACTTGTTTGTTTCTTGGCTCTGTTCCCTTGTCCTGGCTTCAGGTGACGCGGGGGCATCTGAGAAGACCTTTTCTGGGCCCTGTGAAGAGTCTTTATTACCCTTTTAGTTTAAATGCTCCAGGTTATGAATGAAAAAAGAGTGGTTTCTCTGTGCAGTAGGATTTAATCTTTTCAGTCCAGTGCTAATTATGAGGAACATTCTTTCTTTACAGGGCTATAGAATAAGGCGCAAGGTATTCTGAGGGCAGGTCAGATGTTTGCTGTGGCATATGTAAAATCAGTTATTTGATATTATTTGATAAATTACTTAAACAAGGACATCTTTCTTTTGCTTGTTTCACAGAATTGTTCAGTTATGACCAATGTGCAGAAAATGTACATGATGCTTTCCTAACTGCTGTCCTAAAGGTGGGACCTGGATGGTAATTATTGTGTAGGTCTAGGAAACTGCTAAGCTAATGATAAAAGATTGCTGAACACTTTGCCAGCCAAAAGGACTCTCAAAATCCTTCTCTTTGGGCTCATATTATTTTGAAGTGTGTTTCAGTTTAGTCTGCATATTTGATGTACTACCTTATCCTTGAAATCAGTGCTGTGCAAAGGCTTAATTAAGGCTGGCACATCTCTTAGCTTCTAGTGAGGCCTTCAGCATAGGACCTGAGCAGCAATCATGCGCCTGTGCTTTGCCTTCTGCTGAATGATGAATGTGCTGCAGAAAGATACCAAGAACTTCGAGAGGTCAGCAGGCCCTGTTCCAGGTTCAGGGGAAGGGGACCTAACTTCCTCGCTTGGGAGAAAGAGGATTGCTTAGCTGTGTGTCCTGTTGTTTGACATTGTACCCCCCAGTGAGCTGGGACAAAGAACCTGTTTGCATCTGAGGGGAGGAATGATGGTGTCCCTGGTGAGTTGAGATGGATCAGATGTAATCTTTCTTGTTCAGTTACTGAATGAGGCATCTTGTCAATCTCATGTGCCCAGATCCAAATTTAGGTACTGGGCTTGACACAGAGATCTTGAAAACTCCCTACATTGATGCTACTTTGTTTTAGAGGAGACTATCTTCAGAAGATGCCTTACCACTGAATTTTAAAGTGTTCCATGCACCTAAATCGTATTTTATCCAATGACTATTTCATGTCAAGGGCATAACCTGCTCTTGAAGGAGGGACTGGAAGTCACCTTCTAGTGAGTGCCCTGCTAAACTGTGGTCCCTTTTTGGGTGCTTCTTTTTTAGCCTTGACAACCTTGAATTTTCTAGAGAAAGAAACCGCAAGGCAGGAGTGGAAGGGGAGAGCCAGTCCCCCCTCAAGCCAGAGCTGTGATGCTGGAAAAGTATATCTTGGGATCCCCTCCAATCCCTGTAATATGGGAATCATTCTCCTGCCTGGGGCTGGCCTGTAGCAAAAAAAGATGTGGTGGGAAGGTGTAGCTCATTTGCATCATGACTTCTTCCTTTGGCTACATGTTTGGATGAGGAATAATCTGGCTTGGTCCTTGAAAGCAAAGGCCATGGTGAGCCTGCCTTCATGGTGGGAGATTTCTCCTACATAGATCTGCAGCCTGGGAAGTACCTCCCTGCTGCCTGAGGGCTTAGTGTGGCAAGCTGTGGTTCCTGCTCTGGCTTGGTAACAAAACTGCTGTCCTAGCTGCCTGTCATGCCTTGTCCTCTGAGAGGTCTCTGTCGCTAGCTCAGCTGCTTGTCTGATTTTCCCTAGCCTGTTATTGCAAGTGATCCCCATCCAAATGCATCCTTTTTCATGTCAGTCGAGATCACTTAGAGGTGTAGGTTAGTGAGTGGTGAGCAATGAAGCCAGCAGAGCTGAAGGAGCAGCAGTCGGTGGGGCAGGGGACATACTGTCCTTTTCACCCATGGCAGCAGCTGCTGGGGGGAGTTGACTCTCCAAGGAGGGCCAGGTTCATTGAAGATGCAGCACTGCCTTTGGTGTTTCTTCTTGGTTACTAGATTGCCTCCTTCTCAGCCCCCTGCCTGGCTACTGGTGTCCTCAGAGTGAGCCACGTGCAGAGTGCTGTTCACTGGCCGAGCCAGCATGGCTCCAGCAGCCCTGCACCTCCACATGTGCATCCTAGAGCTGTTTTGGGTGTAGTCTTTAATTCAGCTCCTGGCAGAGCTGCATTCCTTACTCCCTCAAGGAGCCAGTATTTCAGCCTGCCATCTCGTGTTTCAGACCCTGACTTGCCTGGTCTGCATGTTAGAAGTATTGTGGGGTGATGACGGGGCAGCACTGGGCTTTTCTTGAGTCCCTGGGACATTTGTAGACTGCTTTTAAGGGGTTGGTGAAAGGTAACCTTTTGTCAGGGGACTTAAATTCACTGTATAAGAGTCTGTAGCACCATTGGAAATATTTTAAGGTTAAAAAGGGTGGAACTTGTTAGCAAATAATGGAACACACGGGACTTCATAAGGCAGCCTGTGAAGGCTGCTGGTCCTGCACACATCATGTCCCTATCATGGCACTCATGAACAACTCTCACTTTTCTCTTGAAGTCTTTGGCTGCCTGTTGGAAGGCTGCACTGAGCCTGACAGCTCTGAGGGTTAGAAACCTCCCTACTGTCTCAGTGCTAAGTGTATTTTATGGCCATCTTGCATGCATTTGTTCTGTGCCTACATTGTCCTTTAACTTAAATGGCTCTTCTCCTTCTCTGATGTTTATTCTGTGGATGTATTTATAGACAGCAAACATACCGCCTCTGAGCTTTCATTTTGCTAGACTAAACAGGCCAAATCTTTTCTTCTTTTTTTTTTTTTTTTTTTGTGTGTGTGTGTGTATTAAAACCTCTTTATACTCTGCAGTTTGAGTTCATCCTTAAGCACATAACCAGGACAGTATGCTGCATCTTTCATGGTCTTAACAAGGCCTTGGATAATGGTATTAGAGCTTCCTCATCTCTAGTGGAAAGTCCTTGCCCAATTATCCTAGAATTTGTGATTGCTTTTTACCCAGGTCCTTCCCACAGGAGGCTATATCCATACCTAGTGCACCTCATTCTTTGTCCTCCACTGTTGTTCCCAGCTGTGATGCTGCCAGTTGGTGGCACTGATTACCTTTCCCCTTGTTTGACTGATTTTTTCCCCCCAATTTCTGTTATTCCAGTTCTCAAGGTAATTCAGCTTTTGCCTTTCTGATATTTTGAACTTCCTCTGTGTTGACAATACGTTGTGCCTTCTGCTCCTCAAAGAACCCTATTTGTTGCCTTCACTTAGTTCACTCTACAACCTGCTGTTGTCTTCCTCTTAGCAAGCTCCTTCCTCACTTTTCAGCTCTTTTACCCATTTCCACCAGCTTAACGGTTAGCTTCCCACATAGTACTGTTTCACATGCTTCACTGAAGTCTGGAGGGAGAGACAGTTAGGGATACCACCAAAGGAGAGTGGAGTGTTCAAACTCTGGGAGGCCTGTGCTGTGTTTTATCTCTGCTTATTTTAAAATGTGTCTTTTATTAGCCTCTCTACGCCCCCAACTTGTTCTGGTGCCTGGTATAGATCTAAATAATGCACCCAGACTTCTTCTTACGTATTTCAGGAGGGGCAAATGTATGTTTAAATTTGGTTTTCTCCACTATATTCCAAATTTTTCTTATATGATGATTATCCCCACCCTGCAGGTTTGCATCTGCTGGTCCTCCTATAACACTAGGTTGGAGATGTCCATGCATCACAATTTGAGTCTGTGAAGCTTTGTGAGTTTAGGCTCCACTTTGAGTGAGATAGCTTCCTCGTCTTCAGTGCTTTCATTTCCATGGGCTGCCCTGCCTTTGCTCTAAACTTGGTACCATCTTTATGGAAAGCTTGGCATGGCATTCATGCAGGATGCTCCAAACTACTTTTTTTTTTCCTCTCTCTTCTGCTTACTGCCTAGGACCTCAAGATTTTATTTCCTTATCTTCCTATTTTCATAACTGGCAAGCTCTTTTTCTTGTTAATCTTTTGTGCAGTGTACCTCTGCTTGACTCTTGCTAATTCTCACTTTGCTCTCCAACTCCTGACCATATTTGTGGGTGAGGTTTTCTTCCATTCTTGCTCTTCTGTTTCCATGTACTTCATTTCACTCTCTTCTCTGCATCATGGCTTGCTCCTGGCTGACTGCCAGCACTCTTGTCTTCTGGATTTTTTTCTCTGGTGATAGATCTTCCTTTTTTTTTTTTAACAGAGTCTTCTGTCATCTAAATCTGCCCCTTCCTGGTTTAGAGGTGGATTTTCAGTTCTCATCCCTTATCATTCTTCTGCCTTTTCTTTATTGTTTTTTTTCCTTCATACAGCCTCTCTTTCTCCTTCTTCCTCCTGTTAGGCTTGCTGCTCCTTTGTTCCTGGCCATCCCATCTCCTTCTCCTGCTTAATTCTCCTCATCATTACCTGGGTGCAAACAGTACCTCAACTCTAGTTTTATTCCTCTTGTGGGAGTCTTTCTTTGCTGCACCTTTTTTGCCCTGTGCATTGACCAGAGCTATAAGTTCTATCTTATTCTATATATCTTCATGCGTCTTCTTTCCTTTCTTTTCTTCTGCTATGGCTGCATATTCCTATTGGAATTGGAGGTGCTTTTCTCAGGGATTTCTTTTTTCCCTGCAAGAAAGCTGTAAAGGATGCTCAGCATGCCTCATCCTTCTCATCTGCTGTTGATGTCTACAATTTTTTCAGGTCTTCCCACCATTGTCATAATTTCAGACTTTTCTTTCCTGCCTTCATCTTCAAAAGCATGGAAGAACCTCCCACTGTACTTACAACTTATTATTTTCTGTTTGCTGGATCCCTTCAGTCCTGCTTATTGACTATTTAAATTCCTCACTCAGTTGTCAAGCTAATATTTTTTTTTGCTTCAGTTGCTATCTCATAGTGGTATCTCATGTCCCAGAACCTCTTTTGTGATTTGCCTTAGAGAACAGAAGAGCGTGAAAAACAAGTGAAAGTCTGGCCTTCTTTTTTTGTATTAACACTGGGTTATTATTACTGGCTGTCTTGTGCCAGAGCTCAGGATATCAGCGTTTATGGCAAAAGCTTTGTAGCTATGTGATGTCAACCCTTAGAAAGAAGATTTGGATTTGCTATTTCTTATTACTTGAAGGATGTTCAAGCTGTTTATGTCTATTCTTGGTGAGATGGTGATATTAAACGTTGAACTAGAATGGGGAAGGAAGCTCATATAGGTCAATAGAAACTGGTTAGGCAATATCCCAGTGTGCTTGC
>NW_008825499.1:768756-770236 GCF_000699105.1 Pygoscelis adeliae
AACATGGGTCTGTGTTTTAAGTGAACTATCCTTGCTATCGCTATCATTGGGTAGGCAGTGGTCTTCTCTGATGTCAATAACACTGGACAAAGTTGCAGGTGTCAAAACTGGAATGCTGTACAGATAATTCTTTTTTCTTGGGCAGGAGAAAACCTAGCTGCAATCTTGGAGCTGACAGCCAGGGAAGACTGATTGATATGAGTCCTTCCACTGACTGTGTCTTGGAGGAGAAGGAATGGTTTTAAATGCATGAAACCCAGCATGAAACCCATTTCCTATTGGAGTCAGAGGTGGTTGAACACTTAAACGTGTGAGATGTTCATACTACATCAATACAGACTGCTGTAAGGGGCTCTGAAGTAGCCTCCAGCCCTTACCAGCTTCTTGGGGAGGTGCTGAGCTAATTTGTCTCAAGCAAGCTCTCAAGGCACAGCACGGGGGGCTGAAAATCCTGAAAAGACTCAGTTTTCTCTAACTTTTTCCTGGGTGTGTGGGCTGATTCCCCTTTCCCCTGATAAGGCTCTTGCTAAATCAGGATCCTATTCTGTATCCCACTGTTACCATTTTGAGAAATAATGTCTTTGGGTAATGGGTTTGATTTTTTCTTTTTCTCTTCTCTTAAGTCCTCCCTAACAACCACTGCCTTCTCTGAGCCTGAGACAGCTTCGTTGGCAGTCCCAGGCCAGGTGGCTGTGCTCAAATACATCGTTTTCTTGATGCAGCACATCAGGCAGTGGTTTTGTAAGGCATCTGGACCTGACCATCAGGTCATCAGTCACATCTCCCTTGGTGACCCAGAGCAGGACCAACTCGCTGACAGAGACAGAACAGTGTTTCTTGGCCTCTTTGCCCACTTGATCTCACTGGCAGTGACATTTTCTGTTAGCCTGTGAGGACCGCAGATCCCAGAGTGCCTGTCTGTGAAGAGGGTTTATGCCTATGGGGGGACAGCTGTGTGGCTGGGCCCGTGTGCTCTCTGTGGGACATGGCTAGGAGGAAGATTGTGGGTCTCTTTCAACGAGTGACTGTGGGGGGAGAAGGGAGTCCAGTGCAGCCCCTCGCAGGTGCTCTCAGAGGCATGGTGTGAGCAGTTGCTGCTGTTCAGCAATTGGCACTGTCCACTTTTGCTTTTGTGCATATCTAATATGTTTTTTCTTAAATCTTCATCATAGTGTTCCATAGTATACATGCTGTTTGTAGCTATTAAACATGCTTGTTTTGAGATAACTCTCTGCAATATGGCACATACATAATTAGGTATAATTAACTCCGATTAACCGTATTAAGTTTTGCAGCACTTCTGCCATATTCTGAAGCTGGCTTTAATAGGCTTTATGACTAACAAACCCACATTTGCAGGTTCAAGTTATACAAACTCATTCATATTCCAAAGGGTGTTCCCTTTTTCATCTCAGTACTGTGCCTTTGAATCAAATAATTTGTTGTTCAGTTGTCTGCATAATTAACTTGCAGCCTGGAG
>NW_008825499.1:770302-791095 GCF_000699105.1 Pygoscelis adeliae
TTGGTTCTCTTTACATGACACTTCTGGGGAGCTGCTGATCACGATGACGTCTCAGTGCCCAGTTTACAAACTCCTTACCTTGCCAAAGCTAGTTAGATGAGTTCATGCTATGTTTGACAAAGGCCTAAGTAACACACATAGTGAATAACACTTCACCTTGCTTAACTGCTTAACACTGAGCCAAAATTTTGGCTTTTATTCTTTTTAAAGTCTGGTTCCCCTACTTTTTCCTTTTATAATTAATTTTGTTGTTGCTTTTGTTGTTCTTGTTCGAAAGTGCTCTGAAATGTCATGCATTACGAAGTTATATAAAACAGGTGATTGATTGAAAGACAAATGCAGTTTAGCAATTTTGATGAGAAAGATGCTAATGCAGTTCATGTGTGAGGAGCATACTGTGGCGTATTGTGGCACCCTGTGGTGCCCAGCACCCTGCATCTCTGATGAAGGAAAATCAGCATCTTTCTTTGCAGCTCAGGCTAGCATTTGAAGGTGGCTCTTAGTCCTCTAGATGCTGGCTAACACATTTCTTAGCATATTGCCTCCTAAAGAACAGCGGGAAACAGCAAGACTGCTAGTGTATATTGCAAGGTCTACCTTGTGTCCAGTTTACAAAAAACAGAAAGTGCACACAGAGTAGATGCCAGAAATGCTGACATTGGCACAAAAGGGTCTCTCAGTTGGCCTCCATACAAAACAGTTTCTTGACATCTATGAAACTGTTCACCACTCCCCAGTTTTTCAAGGCTGCATGGGTATTAATTTGCTTCAGGTTATAATCAAGCTGTCACTTATTTTAATGGGCCTTGGATCAGACATGCCTTAGTTTTTATATGGTTTCTATTACAGTGTTAATTAACTTAGCATGCAGATTTAGCTATGAAGTTCAGAGATTTCATTTAGTTTTTATAATTTAATTGTGGAAATGTGGCAGTAAATGCAGATGAGAAGTTATGTGCAATTAATATTGACCCAGGACTACTCAAATGTCAGACACTTGTCTCTGAAGACTTACTAGGAAATCCAATGTGTTAAATATTGATTTTGTAACGTGGGGTTTTCAAACAATCTTGGTACTGGCCTAACTATATTCTTCCTGAAGTCAGGACTGTGTGAAATCTCGAGGTCTGCAAGAGCCAACTCTGAAAGTCAGAAAATCCTGTCACTTAGCGATGCTAGCAGCAGTGTTATCTCCTGCAACTTTTTTTCAAAAACGCTGAAATGACAAATAGGCAGAATTAGCCTCTGTGTGGGTGTGGGTGGCAGGTAGGGGATTGTTTTCATGGCTTTTAAAGGAATATAATTTAGAGCTGTTGATAAACAGCTCATGGAAATTTTGGGGAATGAAGTGCTCTTATCACAACAGTTGATACGCCTTTGCCTGGCCTGAAAGAGTCCATGCAATGGTGGGAAGGGGGGTCAGTTTCCATGCTGACTTTGTCCTTGGCATAGCCCACTGAAAGGTAGGTTGACTACCATCAGATGTGTTGATATTAGTCTGCTGAAATACCTGTCTGTTTTAGAGAAGTGGCTCAAAGAGGCACTGGGATTTGTACCATAAGTGGCAAAGACTGCCATACTGAAGAAATGAGTCGTCTGTTGTCATACCTGCTGGCAAGATTAGTAGTCACAGGTTTAAGGTAAAACTTTCTAGCTGCCTGGATACTGAACTGGGGAACTCGTAGCTTGACAGGGTATGGAAATGACATTATTGGAAGTGGCCAATAACAGATCGGGCAAGTATCTGTTATAGGTTGTTCAGGTAGAGCTGGTCCTGCCGAGGTGCCTCTTTAGCCTGATTTTCTGAGAGGTTGGCACACTGCTGTACTTTTTGATTACAGCTGGTGTTTGATATTTCAAGGAATGAAAAGTCCTTGCTCTGCTGTGGGTCTGGTGTGGATGGAAGAGGAATTCTTCTGACCACAGGCATCTCAGGCCTCTGGGATGGCCCATCACCTGGGAACCTTCACCTGGTGCTTAACATACCACCCTGTGGAAACTGGGAGGGAGGGCACAAGACCTTGCCTCCTGTGCAGCACTTGAAATGTGATGTTTAAAAGCACTCTAATTACTGAGGTATGTGTGCTACAAATGGCACTAATAGCTTAGGCAAAGAAGCAGAAAAAACTGAAGTTCCTGAAATAGTTGCTAGATTTAAATTGGAGGTAATGGGCATTGTGCAGGCTGCGTCTTCTTTAGATTCACCATTCAGCAAGAGGGGAGCAAACAAGTAAGTCAGACTGGAGGGATGTTTGTGCCTTGCAAATTGCAGGTGTTCACTGAGTTGAAAGATGCCGTTAGTCTTGTAGGGCAGCAAAACTTGTTTGTTTAAAAACAGAACACAAACAGAGGCAGTGTTAAAAGCATTTCAGCTGTCAAAGGGGACGGAGACAACAAAATACACAGGTAGACTGCTAAACTGCATGTTAAAGGCACAACTGCATGAACAAGCTCAGGAACAGCTCTGGGCTGGCATTTCTGGAACATGTTACTCAGATCTGTTGTGCATTGTGATCTGCACAAGACTTGGATGTTTGCTACTTCACGCTTCCTTTCTGGCTCACCTGCAACTCCCTCATTCATGATACTTCAATCTTTGGCCTGCCTTGGGATGTTCCACGTTGCGGACAACAAAATACATGGCATGTTGTGCCTGGTACAGGGTGGGGAAGGAAAGAGAGGTGTCTGTGCTGTGCTCTTACTAAAGGGTGTCTCTCCCATGGCTCCCTGTGCTGGAAGTAGTCCCACCTTATAGCTTTGCACTTGAAAGGCTATCCTAATGCATGAATGGACATTGCTCCAATATATGACCCCTCATTCCTCCCTACCCATTCATTTAATCTGCCACATAACTCAACCTTGGGGGACAGGGCGCTGGAGGGCAGCAGAAAGTCTAACCTGACCAATTGTTAGATGTCAGAGCAGGGGTCCCAAAAGGAGCTCTGTGTTTTCATAGCCTTCTCCCTTTCCCATTGTATGTAGGCTTTCAGAAAAGAGGGAAAAAATGTGTTCCCTTCCTCCCCCACTCCCCGCCCCACTTTTGAAGGCAGGCTGAAAGCAACAGCATTTGGAGCAGAGTGACATCTGAGCCTGCAGCTTATTGCAATTTTCAGTGCGTTGTCTCTCCATGTGAAGAGCTGAAAAGCTAAGCTGCGACGAACAGCCCCTAATTGCTGTTCCAGCTTCTCCTGGAAAAGCTCCATTTTGGTCTACAAAGGTAGAAGCTGTATGGGGGACTGCCTCCAAGCATTGGCCCCAGACTGTTGTTCGTTACACATAGAAGAAAATACCCCGTTGCCTAGGATCATTTTGGTGGCATGGTTTGTAGCACATGTGCACACTGTAGCTGCCTCACCTGCTTCAGGGCATCTGACTGTGTTGAGTTACGTGTAGTGACTCAGAGGGCTTTCCCTTGGTGGAACATAAAAGTTCACTTGCAGTCCATCAGCTTACGTAAAAGTTTGAACTATTTTTGTTCAAGTGCATTGCCGTACATTTTTAGACTAGCTAAACTTCATGCAGACTCCCTTCACCAAATCCACCACTTTGCTACATCCAGTGAGAGGGTACCAAAATTCCTCTGAAGCTTTTAGGGACTGCAGTGGTGCAGAGTGCTCTATGAACACAGCCATATTGCTTGTGCATCCAGATCTCAGGGGAAAATGCTAATTTGTGCATGGCATAATTCCCACTTTCTAAAAGTTACCAAAAATATGGAAAAAGTCTAACTCAGGAAGTACTGCTCGGATTTAGAGTGTACTGAAATAGACTAGGGTAGATCCTTATAGATTGTAGTCATTAAAATCCTCGTGTTGTGAGTGTATTCAGTCTTCTCTTTGCTATTTTACAGAACTAAAGCTGTACATATTCTGCCTTTTCTTGTTTATCCTCTACTCCACTTCATGCCATTGCCCATTTCGCTGTGCTTTGATTCCTGGAACTGTTTTGTCAGTTCCTCAAAGAGTCACCTCTGTGTCTTTTTCCATGAAAACTCCTAAACCTGTTTCAGTCTCTTGAACCCATCTGCCAGGCCTCTGGACATACTTCTTTCATTAGGGCTGCTGGATGCTCTAAACATTTCCTCTTTCTTCTTTCCCTTCCCTAACCTCTGTTCTTAAAGTGCAACATTCTGACTACAGGAACCATCCTTCTATGTTGGGAAGGAGCCTCACACATCCTGGTATTTCTTCTGTGACTTAACTCCCTCAGAAGAAAAATGGGAATGCCTGCATGGTCTAGGATTTTTTTTTTTAATTTTTTTTTTTTTTGTTACACTGGAATTGTTACTAGAGATGCCTTCTTGTAAAAATGTTTTCCAAATGTCAAGTTTTTTATGAATTAATTTGTTTGTTGCTCCCTGCTGTGTCCCAGGACACTTTGAAAATGAGACTTTTTTTCAAGAGTTTTATCCTGCTGTGAATATTTATATACATCAAGTTGCAATAAAACCAAACAATTTTCTCATTAGCAATGCAGTCTGCAGAAGTCAAATAATTTCTCCTGTGGCTGTGTCAGGGACACTGTGCACTTGAAGTAGGGGAGAGGAAAAAATTTTCCAAAAAGAGGACTCAAGATTAACATCATGAACTCTAATAGAAGTCTTGAAATTAGCCCTTTCATCATACCATATTTATTGTTTTAATTTACTTTGGTGGCGTTTGGTATTGGTGCATGAGGTATGAATGTCCTTGCATGCTGCATGCATAGGCAGAAGGTAAAAGGATTTAACAGAGTCCCTTCATATGAGTACCTGAACCAGACCATGGCCCTGAATGAGGTTAGGTGAAAGCGGCACTAAATGGCTTCCAGGTGGGACTCCCTAAATGCTGAAACATACCTGGTTTTAGAGAGGTGTGTATTCAACAAGGGAGCTAACCTGGGGCTTCAATCTGGGAATTTCTGTTACAGAGTTTAGAGCAGCCTTTTGGATATGCACTTTTATGCTGGAGGAAAGCCCTCATAGCTTGGGTGGCTGGAAGAAGAAGGAGCTTGCAGTGGTCTTTGCACCCTGTGTCTTCAGCTAGGCTGAGCAAAGCTCTGGTGTCAGTAAAACTCTGAGTCTGGGTTTCCTAACAGTGAAGTGCTTGTGGATGACAACAGACACTGCTGCTAGACTGATGGTCTGTGTGCTCCCAGCTCTGTCGAGGCTGCGGAGAAGTCAACAGCTTCCTCTGTTGGTGTTCTGCACTTGGCAAATACCTACCATCCTCCTGGGTGGGTGCTGTGGAGGATGCAGAGGTGGGGTGTCTGTCAGGGTAATTTCGGGGCAGGAGGAAGGGCAATGAAGGAAACAAGTCATGGCATTAACAGGTCAAGAAGGCTACAGCCACCAGTGGACTGTGGCACTGATGAAGGTGGCACAATAACTGAGCCAGCAAAACTATCATGACTAGCTTGGATGCTAGTCACCCATTAGTCGGTGTCCTGTTGCCACCCTACTAATGCAGACCAGCAGTTCAGAGACAGCTGGAGATGCAGCATCTGTGTGTGGGTGAAAAAAGCGCATAGTTTTCCTGCAGGGGGGCATATGAGCTCCACAGGGCAAATAAAGGCTCTTGTGTGTTTTCTTTTTACCTTTCAAAAAGGTTATAGAGTGGCTGTTGGGCTGCTCATGCTTTTGCTTGGGTGCAGATCTTGAGACCTCTGTTCCCACAGCAGGATGTCCGTTTCTGTCCTGCTAGTGTGTCCATCACCGCAGCATCGGATCTTTGCCATAAGCAAAGAACAGGGCTAATATCTGTGGCGTGTGGATCTTCCCTTGCTCTGCTCCCTGGTGGGGAGATCTCTGTGGTGGTTTATTAAATAGCTGATGTGCTATGTGCTGTTTCCTCTCCACTGAACTCCAGCAGTGGAGATGGAGTTTATAAAAGAGATAGCATCTTTTCCCCTGTTGTTTGTCTCACACTGTGCCCATTTGTAAGTATTTAGCATTGACAGGCTCTACAGATGTGTTGTTATTTCCTTTAGATGAAATCCCGCAGTCACACTAATGTCAAAACCTCACACTTGCTCCCTCTGTGTTGCAAGAGCCTTCCTGCTGCAATAGCAATGATGTGCAGAGCGGTGATATCTCATCTCCAGAACTGTCTCTCCTCAAAAGCTGGGGCGGACGAGCAACTCTATGGAGCAGAGCATGCATTCCCCAAGAACATTTTCAGTTTTGTTTCCCTTTCAGCAAAAGGATATACTAGCGGCCCCGTGAAGTTCGCTTCTTTTTTTATTCATTTTACTCATTCACACAGGCACTGTGATAGCAGTCACTGAGTTAAACTCTCTGATTGATGAGTATGCTCAACATGCAGGGGGAATGCTGTCCATTTGGAGGCCAGTGCAAATATGGAGGAATAATACTAGGGTTTTTTACAATGATCCAATTGGTCCTTTTTTGCCCGGACCCCATGTCTGTGTCACATGTGTCATGGTTCAGGGAGTGTCCAGCACAGCTTAGAGCTACAATGCTGGGCACTGGCCAAGGAAAGGCATCTGTATGAGTGATGTACTATGACCTTTTCCATCTCAGATTTTGTTCATTAGTGGGAATCCAAGTGGGATTAGGAACTGAAATAAGAAGTGAACAAGGGATGTGATAAAAAGAGGAAGAAAACTGTACTGAGGGGAATTGGGGATGCAGAGAGGGGACGAGGTGGGGAAAGGCAGGCAGTTTAGCTGAGAAATGTTGCCACTGAGAATGACAGGCACCTGGTTTAGTATTTAGTGGTGAACAGAGCGTGCTGGAAGACTGGCTTTCTACATGTGGAAAGACAAGGTACCTGGGCTCAGTGCTTGTCCACCCATTTATATTCAGAATAAGTTGCTTGCTAGGTCTGCTTTTCCAGGCCCATGAAGGTGCTCAGGAGCTGGTACTGGTCCGAGAGAGGAGCAGGTCTGGACCTGGTGCTGCAGGGTCAGTAATGGCAGAGGGCCTTGATGGCTGTCCTGGACTCTCAGCTGCAGATAGTGTTTGGTCTTTTTCAATTTAGAGACTATGAGAAAAAAGTGGAAATCCCCCTCCACGTCCCACCTGCGTTTGATGATTCCTTGCTCTGTGTGCAAAAGCAGACTGGGTCTTGCAGGAGGGGAAGGCAGGTAGCGGTATTCTCCAGATCAGGCCGTTGGAAATGCAGGCTGTGGTAAGGATCTGCACCAGCGGGTGCATCTGCAGAAGAGAAATGGGGGGAACACCAGGAGATCACTGCCCAGAAGGTGAAAGGAAAATCAGGGTGCACTGGGAGGAGAGCAAAGAGTGGAACAAGCGAACCTGCCATAGGGCAAACCCCTAGCACAGTTCTCAGGTCCCTGTACATTGTAGAGAGGAGCAAACTGGAGGTCCTTCAGAGGGGAGCTGTGAAAATGAGAGGAGTCTGTGAAATAAGAGAAAAGCTTGGGCAGTCAGATGCGCTCAGTCAGGGGAGAAAGACAAGACAACCATGTTTACCCATACATAAAAGGCTGCTTCAAAGATAAAAGAGTTAGACCAATTATTTTACATCATTGGCAAAGGCTATTCAAAGAAAATGGATTTTGAGGGCCAGCAAGGAAAATCATTGAAATACTCCAGGGAAACTTGTAACCTGCCAAGTTTTAGTTCTCTTGAAGCAGAAGGAAAGGATCTCAGTGGGCATGGGATCAGCAGTGTAACCAAGAATACAGTTAGCAACCACAGCCAGTTGTGAAATAGCCAGTGGACCCACCCTTCAGATTAGAGAGCTTGCAGGGTAAAGCTGAAATATGCTCCTGTGTGAAGGGATGCTTTCCTCATACAGATCCTGGCACAGCCCCAGATCTCAGCCCCTGCATTTCCAGGAGAAGGTACAGTTGCTGCAGTTACAGAAGGGCTTTTTTAAAATGGGGAAGGAGAAGTCAGCTTTGCTTTTATTTTTGTGACTGGATAATAATTAATAGAGAATGTGGTGATATGTACTTTAGTCTATTTTTATGAATGCAGTAGCTACACCCTGTCACTCTATATGGATTTGTGCTATGCATGTCGCTGTGGTGTAGTGCAGATGAGTCAAACAAGATGAAGCAGATGAAGTATGGAAAGGGAGTCATCTGCAGAACATTTTCACCTGGCCTATACTTCCCCAGAAATGCCAAAGCATGTAGGGGAACGGTAGTGGATTAAGGTCTTGGATTGCAGCACCGGACTCCAGGGTCCACCAGGGTGCTGTGTGTGCACCTTCTTCCTTCTCACACTCTGGTGAATACAATAAAATAACAGTGCAAAACTTCTGAAGGCAAATTGACCTGAATTGCCAAACGAAGATGTAACACCTAATGTCTCTGGATGCACTGGGTTGACTCCAGCTGTATGAATGCAAATTCTAGCCAGAGAAAGTCAGCAGTAAGAGCAAGTTTTAAGTGATAAATCTAAATGAAAGATCCAATTAATCCTCACCTATTTATCTTAGCAACTTCTGCTGAATGGTCTGTGACAAAAATGCTGGAATATTAAACCAGGACTATGATGTAAAATGCATTTCCTATCTCTGACGAGTGCAATTTCAAGCTAGATTCTGTCATTCTTGCTTATATTCAGTAATAACTTTTTGGCTTATGTAAATCCATTTGCTTGCTAAGAGACAGATTTCTGTATAAAGGTCTGGCCAAATATTATGGAAAAATTATAGTCTGGTTTTGCTTATACCTAAGTCTGGCCCCATCTCCATTTTTGGCATGCATTGTAATTTATTCTTGAATATTTTGTTAGCCCTGTTGGCTTGTCAAACTGGATACATAAGACCATTTTTTTATGGTCTTTGTTTACATGATCAAGCACTTGATCTAGTGCTTGAAATTTCTTGCCAGCGTGGCCTCTTGCAGTACTCTGCTTACAACTAATTCACTGAATCTGGCATGCAATAATTCTTTAGCACTAAGCTTCATGTTTTCATCTGGTCCAAGGTTATTTTCCCCCTTGCTTTCTGTCTTACTTCTCTGGCAGCAGTTTCCACCCCAGCGTAAGGATGCTGCATGGAAGGCATGCCTCCTGCAGACACCCTGTGGGTACTTCTTTCTTAATGTTAGCTGTAAACTGTGGCAGCTGGAAAGCATGTACACCCATTCAGCCACTCTTGTCAGCTGGCAGAGGGAAAGGAACAGAAACCCGCAACCTGCAGCCACTGTAGTCATCCCACACTGACTGGACTGGTAATGTGAACAGAGCCTGCTGCCCACTTTAGGATAGTTTACTGAATCTGCAGGAAACCTTATTGCAGATAGAAGAGAAACTGGTACAGTAACTGGAAATTAAATGTATTCTCCATACATCACAGGGTAAGCAGTGTTTATTTGTACGTGTCTGTATAATCTAGCATAGCTGTGTGCAGCAGCCTGACCTCTGGACTGATTTTGCAGTTGGGCTTACATCATCGGAACCTGTTCTTAATTTCCACAGGAGAGCGTGGGGGAGAATGAAGATGTGTTAGTCCTACAGAAAGTGTGCAGTCTCAGTGAATAATGAGGGATGTCTCTGCAAGTAGCCCTGCAGTCCTTTATGAGGTAACATGGTCTTTGACGTCAATGGGAAGTTTGTTTCCACAAAAGCTAAACAGGGACTGCAGGATTTGGTTTCATGGGGTTTTATGAAGCACAGCTGCCATAGACACTGAAAGAAAGAAATCGGGGTGTATTTCACTGGCAGCCCTCCTGGTGTATTTATTGATGATACTTTTTGCTGCCGCCTTGGTTTACTGCATTGCTTCTCTGGTGTATATTTTTGTGTCCACATTCTCCAGTCAGTTTTTCTTCACCTACTCTTTTAAGGCCATGAAACGGGGTGGTAGGCAGGCAAATGGGGTTTGTTCTTCACCAGCTTCACTCTGAGTCACTCTTCCAGGAAATGCAGGTGGTCATGAGCTTTTGGAAATTCAACAAGGTGCCAACCTGCTGCCTTCCTGTTCAATTTGGGTAGAAGAGCACTGTTCATAGCCTTTGCTTGCAGTACAACCCCTAAGCTGGTAACACCCAGTTGTGTGTTCATGCTACTCTGGAGGGTCAGTTGTATTGTTTTTTGTCTCCCTGTGGGGGACAAGATTGTGAAAGCACAGGGGTAAGCACACCTCTCAAACAGAAAAGGCTGAGGACTTAACAGAAACATGTGCTTTTGGACAGCAGGGCTTTTGGTGGAATTACATGGCATGATAATGCATGACTCTCTAAGCAAAGGCAGTGGGTGCAAGAGAATAGACAATAGCGCCCACCCATTTGGGAAGCCCTGATAAGGACATATTATCATGAACCCAACTTATTTTTCCTGCCTGGCACCTTCCAATTATATCCCACTTGATTTATTTGTTTAGTGATGAACTTCACTTCCAAATCAGGGTAACGTTCACATTCTCTTTGATAGGTTGTATTAGGTATCTTTGTTTTGAGAGGCTGATTTTAGGGAAATTCTCCCCCTCCCCTCCCCATAGCCTCTCCTGTTAAGCTGGGAACTTTCCATATCCCAGCAAACAACTTTCACTCACTCTTATGGGCAGACACCCATATTTATAAAAACTGGGAAAATTTCTCTGTCCTTGTCCTAAAGCAACTGGCAGGGATGAGCAAAACATGAGTGTGCTTGTGTGTGTGTGAGGAGAAGGGACGTGAGGATGAAGCCAGCAACAGTCCTAAGACCAGTCTTAAATGTATGAAGTGCAGTTTCAGAGTTGGGGATAAAGGCAGTTATTTGCAACACCTCAAGGGAGGTTCATGGGAGAGCACCCCGTTTTGGGGCATGTAGCCCCATGGGGAATGTGGTGCCTGAGGGGAAGCCCTTGGCTAAGTTCACCTGAAGGTTGCAGTGGTCCTGGTGGGTGGAGGGAAGCAGAGACAGGAAGAGCAGTAGCCAACACCAGCCACTCTTCTTGCAGGGTCATGTCTCTGGGGCAAGACCTACAAGGCAGGGAGAAATTCTTGTCACATTTCAAGAGGGGTATCAGTGAGCTTCACAGGTAGTGAGGTGCACATAGCTGTTTGGCTTTTTGGTACTTTCTGTGCTCTGATAGCTTCTATGCAGACTTACAGCTGCATTTATGTCACTTTTTTTTTTGTCCCTTTCCCATCTCATTCCCTGTAGTGTAGTGGTGGGGAGTGGTTATGCTTTCTCTATTCATTCATTTATTTTAATGGAGGAAGGGGATAAGGAACATACTGCTTTGTCGCTACCTGGGGTCCCTTTCCCAGTGGATTGCAGTCATTTCTGTAATATCACGCTCTTTGGTTTCACAGTTTCTGAACACTGCCATTGTTATGGAGCACGACCAGAAACTTGTCTTTCTATGCTAGAGCAACCTGAGTACTTGGGCTTGTAAATACCATCCATTTCACCAGTGTGACAGCTAGAAAGGTTATTTGTCCAAAGACCCATGGGAAATAAGTGACAGGAGGAGAATAAATCTGTGCTGGTCTTTGAATTACTAAGTCACCATATAATCAATTAGATTTCTCCTAGTTGAGGCCCTTACCCTGTTTGTTTTGGTTTAGCCATATATAAAACCTTGTATAACATCAGTAATTTTCATTTGTGCTGCACAGTGGATTTTGAGCCTGTAGACCTGTAGTTTTTTTCAGACACGTGGGAAAAATCCTGCCGCTTCTAGATTTGCAATGAAGTTAAGGGACGTAGAGATGAAGTGAAGATCATGTTTTGGTGCTGAATGCAGTGCTTGGGAATAACTGTTCTGAGTCTGGCCACCCTGACTGAAATACTGCCCTGTGCAAGGGAACACAGGCTGGAGATGAAAGGCCAGGACTCCAGCCTGTAGTCACTGTGTGTGTGGGATGCTGGTGCCCACACTGCGTTAATGCCTGTGGACTGCGTTGGTATGAAAATCACTTGCCAGCTAACAAGCACACTGGAGCACTGAGTGTGTGAAAGAAGGGGTGCTGCTCTGTGGTGGCATCCCTCTGGTGTCTTACTGTCCGAGTACTCCCTTGCCAATTAAATTAATTACAATGGAAAGTGCCAGATTGTCTGTAATAGTGCGAGAAAACTAGGGAGGAAAATGCTCTGGGGAAGGGTCAGGTCACTGTGGAATATATTTGCCAATGGGATTTCTCAGGTGGTGTGTGGGATTCGGGAGAGATGCCAGCCTCTGGCAATTCTGCTGTTTTTCATTAAGGTGTGCGTCTGAAACTGCTGAGGACCCAAACCCAGTTCTGCAAAGCTAGGTCACCGGTGTCAGAAGACTATGTGGGTGGTGTGGGTCCTTGCTAGAGTTCTAGAGTGCTAACGGGGGTTGTCCAGGAGGGGTGAGACAGGAAGAGGTCAGGCGCAGAGGGGTGACAACTGGTATTGCTGGTGGAGGCTGTGTTGTGGTGTCCTGTGGGAAGAAAAGGTCACCTCCTTCCATTTTGGAAGTTTTCTTAATAGGACTAGGTGGTGTGCTAGGTTCTTGATGCCAGTAATCGGGGGAATCGGTACAGTCATATGCTGACTGGATAATAAACTAATGCTCTAGAAAGCCTCGTTAGTTAAAGCAAGTCTGACCAGAGTTCAGCACAGCTTGTGACACAGATTTGCTAGAGGGATGTTTTCCCTTGCTTACTGGAGACTGTATTTGCCTATCTGGCAATCAAGCTGATCTTGTTGGTTTAACAAAGAGTTTAAAGCAGTAAGCTCTCAGTTTCTAGTAGTACAATTTTCTTTCTTTGGACTTGCCACAGACTCGTCAGGTCCTGCTTCTGAGGAAAGCAAGACTGCCTTGTGACGTCCTGCTTCACTGGGCTAAAAACACTGGATGGGCAGTTTCTGTCTTCCTACTGCTGTTGTATCTGTGATGGTCTGAGGACACAAGGCAAGATTTTGGGCGTGAATACTAAGTTTTACTAACTTAGCCAGTATAATGGATAAAGCAAACTACATAGCTGGGTACCACATGAGCTTTCAGACACATGACTTTTCTTCAGGTCCACTGTAGGTATTAGTGTATGTTTTCCAGGCTTGCTTGGTAACAACTAGAAGAAGTTCCAGCTCTCTTCTACAATTTTTTTTTTTGGCTTCTGTGCCTTTTTTGGGGGGTTGGGGTTTTTTTGCTATTTTTTCCTCTGAGTTTATCTTTGCTAGAGGTCTTAGTCCTAGACAAGAGCGTAAGTTCATGCCAGGCAAGTGCTACTCTATGTGAATGTATGCAGACAAGATACTAGTGACAGAAGTGTCACTAAGTGTCATGGACAGTCATTCTTCTCGGTGGCTGAATCATTTTTCAAACTGTACTTTAAAATGTACTTATGTGATTGCTCTGCTTTCTTGAGCAGGCCTCTGCAATTTTATGTAGATGAGTTTTCTTCTTTACAGTGGGAGGCACATAAGATGAAGTCTGATGGTTTTTATTTTGTTATTTGTATGCAACTGTGGCGTTTCATTTTGCAAAAAAACCCAGTTTATTTTTATACAGAAAAATGCATGTTGTTCATTTAAGTCACTGCAGCAATTCTGCCAGCTCAGGCATTAAGAATCCTTTAGTAATACTGAATGTTTTCCAGAGGACAGCATAAAGTGACAACATTTACTTCAACCGCCAGAGCTGAAGTTGTGAAGTTGGCCATGTTTTTAACCTGAGTTAGTGCATCCTAACCCAACCACCATCTTAGCTAGTGACTACATCTTGGCCTCTCTTTGCTTTAATATAATTTGTAGTAGGAAGCAAAAACAGATACGTAAGTCAGTAGGGGAATTGTGAATTTTATAGCATAAGTGATAAGAGTGTAGCATTATTACTTTTTCCTAATGTGCTCTATGGTTCTGTAAGCAACTACACTGGGTAATAGAGGAGAAAAATAAATGGTCAGTTTTGGGATTTCAGCATAGAAAGAGGTCACCAGTGGAGTAAGACAAGGGCCTGTGCTGCTAAACATATTTATAACTGTTATGGCAAAGGAAGTGAATAGCGAGGAGAAAAGTTTGCTGATAATACTAACCTTGATCAGAGTTTTAAAGATAAGGACTGTATCAAAGGAGGATCTCATGAGACTGAGTGGTGAATAAACAGGCAGCTGAAATTCTGTGTAGGCAAATGTAAAGGAATACACATGGGAAGGACAATCCTAACTTTACACAGAAAGGGCTCTGAGTTGACTGTTTCTACAGAAGTGTGGGATCTTGGGGTTACAGTGGAGCTATGGAAATGTGAGCTCAATGCACAGCAGCAGTAAGCAAACAAGCAAGGGCACAGAACAACGTAGCACTGGGTAATACTAGGAAGGAAGCAGGAAACCAAATGAAGAACACTGTTATTCCACTGCACAATTCTGTGGTGCTCCCTGGGTAGTCCCTACCGTGCACAGTCCTGATCAGTGATAGAATATTATATTCAGTGGAAGGGACCTACAGCGATCATCTAGTCCAACTGCCTGACCAACTCAGGGCTGACCAAAAGTTACAGCATGCTATTAAGGGCATTGTCCAAACGCCTCTTAAACACTGACAGGCTTGGGGCATCGACCACCTCTCTAGGAAGCCTGTTCCAGTGTTTGACCACCCTCTCGGTAAAGAAATGTTTCCTAATGTCAGGTCTGAACCTCCCCTGATGCAACTTTGAACCATTCCCAGGCATCCTGGCACTGGGTACCAGGGAGAAGAGATCAGCACCTCCCTCTCCACTTCCCCTCCTCAGGAAGCTGTAGAGAGCAATGAGGTCGACCCTCAGCCTCCTTTTCTCCAAACCAGACAAACTCAGAGCCCTTAGCTGCTCGTCATAGGACATGCCTTCCTGCCCTTTCGCCAGCTTTGTTGCCCTCCTCTGGACGCATTCAAGTGCCTTAACATCCTTCCTAAATTGTGGGGCCCAGAACCGCAGAGAGTATTCAAGCTGAGGCTGCACCATAGCTAAATACAGTACAGGGATCACCTCTTTTGACCAGCTGGTTATACTGTGTTTGATACACCCCAGGATGCGGCTGTACCCCAGTACTGACTCATATTGAGCCTGCTGTTGACCTGCACCCCCAGATGCCTTTCTGCAGGGCTGCTCTCCAGCCACTCTTCTCCCAATTTATACTTGTGTCTAACATTACTCTGTCCCAAGTGCAGAATGTGGCATTCATTTTTGTTAAATTTCATGCCATTGATGATTGCACAAATCTTACAGGGGTTACAGTCAAAGATGAAAAGGTACAGAAGGTGGTGGTATGGATGAAATAAGGAATAGCTTTTCTAGCTTGGCTTCTTCAGAGTTGAAAACATGGAAAGTACACAAAGGTCTATGAAATGATAAATGGCATGCAGGAAAGAGAAGAGGAAACTCACTCTTTCTTCTTGTCCAAAGACTAGAGGGCTTGCAATGACACTAACTATTAGTGGCTCAAACCAAACAGGAAAATATATCTCTCCAAGGAGCTCACACCCATGGAAGTCTTTGTCACAGGCTTGTTGTGCATACTGTAAGCTTTATACAGTCTCATAAAACAGCTGGATAAAGTCATGGGAGAAAGGTCCTCTGAAGACTATACAACAGCTCACCATCTCTGGCTTGGGAAGGGGAATATCACATCATGCTTGCTGTCTTTGTGTGCTTGTGGTCACAGCTCATGGCAGGGTACTTGGAATCTCTGTGTGGTCCATATGTTTATTATTCAGTTAGAAATAATGTTTGTACTGAATGTACAAATGAGTGGTTGCATTGTTTTTCCCTTTTCCCTGACTGAGAAAAAGTTCCTTTCTGGCTGCTTTAGCATCTCCTGATACAACCAAGTGGGATGGTGTTGGTCTTCTTGGAGCTCCATTGACAGCCTGAAAGGGAAGTCTTGTGCCTTCATGCTCTGTACTGCTCCAGCTGGTTCTGTCCCTTGTGGACCTCAGGCTAGCTTTTGTGAGAATCTGATGCAAGATAAGAATCAAAAGCTCAGGGAAGAATCCAAGCGAAGAGGTGTCTCATATTTGCAGTTCATCCATTTCAGTGAAAACCAAAACATTTCACACAATCATGTCAGCTTTTCCTCCCTTTGGAGGAGAGTGACAACAAAATGAGAACTGTGGTCCAAAGGCGCTATTGTCCATTTTTCCGTTCAAAACAGGTCCATCCTGCTGGTGTTTTTAATTTACATTACAAGTACAAATCACACCCAAAAATATTCATTGCACTGAAACACGTGTCATGTGGAAGAGCCTTGTGTCAGGAGTGCTGGTGTTCTGGGACGGCGCTCTGCGTTGGGATGGCAACAGATTTCAGATTCCTTGCCCCAGTGCAACCAACTTCTGTTCTCTGTCCCACACTGCTCATCTTAGGATGGAAATGGGAGGTTTTATTGCCTGAAACCTAAAACATAGACTCAGAAGAACACAACACTGAAAGGTACTGAAAGTGCCTCCAACCCATCAGTGGGCCAGTGGTGAATACCTAGGAGAAAAGCAAATACACAGTGAGCTTTCTTAGCATAGTCCCCAGCTCCCAGCACAGGGTCTTCCTGAGCCTGAGGAATCCCTGAAGTGAGAAGCTGGATTTTATTCCATGGACTGGCCTAGAAGACGTGCTGCCTTGCTAGTCCAAACTGGTGTCACACTTTGAGTTTATTCCTGGCACAGGCAGGCTGAGAGCAAGACTGGGGCACTGCTCAGCTCCATGGCATTTGCCAGCGTCTCTGCCTGTGTTTATTTGGTAACACGTGTTCCTGTCTGTCCCTCCATGCCTGCAAGCAGCACTGCCTCCTCCACTGTTACTTGGTGGTGGGGCAATGAAGCATCCTTGAGCTTCCCATCCCAGAGCACGCCTGGGGGGGAGGAGTGTGCCCTTGCTTTGAACCATGATAGCACGGGCACCCTAGTGGGCCTTGCCCTCTTGATCTGCTTGTGGATGTGCTGAATAGCATCAGGCATGTGGCCCAGGTAATAATGAAATGTCATGCAAGCATATCTGTGCTGAAAAACTGAGTTAAAAATCTTAACAGCGGAGAGACAAAAACAAACAAAAAAACCCCCAAACCCTCAGAAGAAAACAGTAAAAGAAGATTGTGTTCTGTGAAACAGGATCCAGTAAGGATTGTCCATGGATAAACAGCAAGAACTATCTGCCAAGTGGCATGCAGAGATTTTGCTTGGAGGGTCACTGTACCACAGGAGATCAGAGTAAGGCCACTGCACTGGAAAAGGTCTGAAACTGTTTCCAGAGAATGCTAAGCATTCTCCTCACACAATACTGCAAGAATATCTAATGCTGCTTAGGCCTACTGCAAACTGCCTATTTTCTCTCCATTAATAAATTTTCCCCTGTATTGCAAGGATAAATTTCACGTGAAGGTCCACATTGTGTCATCTTTCTCATATTGACAGTTCTGCTATGCCACTATTGAATTAGCCCTAACAGAATTATTTTCTCCCATATTCTTCTTCCTTAAAAAGATTCCAAAAAAGCTTTGGAAATGATGTGGGCATAGTTGTCTATAAATATGAAAATCTGAAAGGTTTCTAACACCTAATTTTTCTCAACAGAAACTATAACATCTTTTTTCAGAGTGGGTATGCATATGTTACAATGACAAGAACTCTGTTAATAAATTATTCCATTTGAGAACAAAAGAAACAAGGGCAAAAATAAGAAGTCTGTGAAGAGTTTTTAAGAATAGGTCAAATAACAAATGCATTGCAGATTTTCTTTTAACTTTCCTGTCTGATGCATTCTCTTGAAGCATTAAAATGTTTTAAGAACAGTATGTGGGGAAATTTTGAATCTGAGCTCTGCAAAGAGGAAAAAGAATGCTGCCAGGTACTTTAAAGAGATGGGCATAGTATTAAAAATGTCATTATAAATACTGAAATAGGTGCATCCAAACCCCACCCCTAAATTATTGGAATCAAATCACAAAGTCTTTAGTGTATAAAAACAAAGGTGAAATATAATTTTATTTCTGGTGAGAAAACAAAAAATTCAATAACCTTCAAATAATTTCTTACATGAATGGAAGTCATAACACGAAGCAAAACATTATCATTTATCCTTGAGTCATGAAGTGGAAATAAAAGACAACTGAAAGATTTGAGCCAATCTCTGCCTCAGGAGACACCACCAGAACTTCACTGAAGTTACAGCTGTGACTGTGGGCTGAATTAGACCCCAAATACAAGGCTTACGCAGTATAATTTCTATTGATATATACTGTAGCTTTGTATTAATAGTAACTGAATCCTGTGTAATTCTTCTGTATAGCACGTGTACAATTGCTCTTCCTCAGTTCCAAAATAGAGTAGAGCAAATCTGGCAAAAGTGGATGTGGTTGATGGAATCAATCTATTTCACCTCCATCACTGCTTCCACCTCTGTGTTCTCTGACACCTAAGTAAAAGATTATTTTATTCGTAAGGTTGGTTATTGAAAATCACAATATGAAAATGTTTGTATTTACGGAGGGGAATGCTCTCCAAAATCTTCAGAAGAGGTTTTTATTATGCATGCACGGTGATCATTATTATTCAGAGTATTATTATTTTATCATTCACATATTACAGTTACTGAATAGTTAAAACATCTGATGGATAATTCATGAGTGGAAAAGGAGGACCTCCCGGTTTATTAAGAAGGTCACACAAGCAGACAGAATTGTATAAATCTTAAATGACCATTCAGGAGGAACAAAAATTTGTATTTGTTGTGTCATTTTAATGAACAAGGCCTAGGTTCAGATTAACCAGGACTGCAGATATTATTTGCAGATATTGTGATTTTTAGTAAAGGTTTATGGCAGTGACACTGCTAAAATTCACAACTTTTTAATTTTCTTGCCAAGCAACAGAAAGAAAGAGGAGTACCACTGTGCAAGATGAGTCTGTGGTCATTAAAGCAGGTCTGGTCTGGTCATGGCAGACAGGCAAATGCTGTAGGTTTCAATGCTCCCTCCTTAGTCAAACTGAGTTACCATTGCGGTTCATGGGAGAACCAAGTTAGGTGGCAGCACAGTCTGGTTAATGCAGGGCTGGTCAATGCATTGCACCTTGGCTTTTAACTCTGGATGAACTGCTCTCAGAACTGAACACTTGGGAATAACGTTTGAGACCCATTGCCCAGTACCACATTAATGCTTCAGATGATCAAGGGTATGTTAGGTGGGAAGGGTTGGCAGGCAGCATGCTCTGTGTGGTTACAAATAGTATCGGACCTGTGCCTCCACAGATCCACAGAAAGGCTCAGGAAGTACAGAGTCCTGGACACACAAAGCGGTGGACTCATGGTTGTAGCCCAGAGAAAACAGTGTAGGGATTATCTCTTGAAATTTCTTCTCTCAGACAGCTGAGTGGAGAGAGGATTGTTACTGTGGTACCATCTAAGCGAGGACCAGGGCTGCCTGGTCACCTGGAAGATGGCCTTTGCAAGGGCAGCAGAAAGCCTCCAGAGCCGATTGGCTCTTTGAGGCTCCATGGTAAAAGCACTGCCAAGTAGCACATAGTTTCAAATACTGGTTATCTCATGTCAGAGCCTGTGCACAGAATTCTGCACAAAGGGGTTGCTCAGTAAAGTAAGTGGGAGCACCCTAGTACTTCATTTGGCCAGGACTGCCTTAGTATGCAGAGCTACTCCACATGTTCCTTATCTTGGTGGAGCCAGAGCAAGACTTCAGTATCACTCTTAAGTGATTAATCCTGAAGGTCAAAAGCTTCCTGTTAATACCTTTCTCATCAAAGCCTTCTCCTCAACAAAGGAGAAGTTTCCCATGAATGGATATGGGCAGGTGCAGACAGATGAGTCCCAGTCCGGGTGGATGGACTGGCACGGTGCTGTAGTGTTTGTGTGTGTTTACTTTGTACCCAGGAGCCATGCTCGCTAGGACATGCTTTAGTTTGTCATTTTGAATACATTAGAAACTGCATGTGGGTGTACCTCCTTAAATTTTTATCCAGAAATGTATTTGCACTGCTTCAGTCTAATGTGAGTTCCCCTGGCAGCCTGAGAGACCATTTCTACTTCTAATATGAACCCCTAATTGGTGTGAAAGATTTGCTTTGCTTTGTTTTGTATCCTTTGTTAGAGACACTAAGGTACAAGCTGTAAACTGAATTGAAGATATATTTAGAGCAGCAGACTGTTTTGATTTTTTTCAAAAAATGCAATTAAAAACTGAGTTCTGTGCCTAAACCCAGCAGTTTCACCCCCTTCTGAATTTTTTGACTTTGTAACCTTTGAAACACCTCTTATTAGAGCTACAAAGTCATAGAATAGTTTAGATTGGAAGGGATGTCCAGAGATGATCTACTCCAACCCCCTGCTCAAAGCAGGTCTAATTGGATCAGACTGCTCAGGGCCATGGCCGGTTAAGTATCGACCACCTCCAAGGATGAAGATCTGAAAACAGCTCTGAGTAACCTGTGTCAGTATTTAACCACTTTCATGGCAAACATTATTTCCTACTACCTAGTCAGAATTTCCCATGTTCTAACTTGTGTCCATTGTTTCTTGTCCCGTTGCTGCACATGTCTGAGAAAGGTCTGGCTTTATCATCTCTGTATCTTCTGATCAGGTAGTTGTAGTGAACAAAAAGGTGTCCCTTTTCCCTTCTCTTCTCCAAGGTGAACTGTTCCTGATTCCTCAGCCTCTCCTTGTACATCATGTACTCTGACTTCTGACCATCCTGATGGCCTCCAGTGGACTCGCTCCAGTGTGTCAATGTCCTTTTTGGACTAGGGAGACTAGACCTGGACACAGCACTCCAGATGCAGTATTGCAAGCACCAAATAGAGGGGAAGGATCACTCTACTGGACCTGCCAGCTACACATAGAATCATAGAATCATAGAATCATTAAGGTTGGAAGAGACCTCCAAGATCATCGAGTCCAACCGTCAACCCAACACCACCATGCCCACTAAACCATGTCCCTAAGC
>NW_008825499.1:791116-800812 GCF_000699105.1 Pygoscelis adeliae
CGGCTGTCAACCAGCACCCCCAGGTCCTTTTCTGACAGGCAGCTTTCCAGCCACTCTTCCCCAGGCCTGTAGCGCTGCATGGGATTGTTGTGGCTGAAGTGCAGGACCCGGCCCTTGGCCTTGTTGAATCTCATACAGTTGGCCTCAGCCCATCGATCCAGCCTGTCCAGGTCCCTCTGCAGAGCCTTCCTACCCTCAAGCAGATCAACACTGCCGCCCAAATACATGTACCAATACAACCCTGGATGCAGCTGGCCCTCTTTGCTGCAAGGACACACTGCTGATTCATGTTTGACTTGCTGTCCACAAGGACCCTGAGATCTTTTTCTGCAGAACTGCTTCTCTGACAGTCAGCCCCAACCTGTATTGTTGCATGGGGTTATTCCATCTCAGAAGGAAGACTGAATTTTCTCGTGTTGGACTTCACAATGTCCCTGTAGCCCATTTCTCCAGGTCCCTCTGAAAAGGAGCCTTTCCCTCTGGTGAATTGACTGCTCCTCACAATTTGGTGTCATCCACAAATCTCCTAAGAGAAGACACCATCTCATCATCCTGGTCATTGATGAAGACATTAAACAGTCTTTGTGCCTGTCTTGATCCCTGAGGGATGTCGCTGGTTACCGGTCACCAGCTGTGCAGCCAGTTTCTACCCACTGCATTGCCCACTTATGCAGTCCATATCTCACCAGTTTGGTGGTAAGGAGACTATGGGAGACTGTGTCAAAGGCAGTATAAAGTCAAGGTATACAACTGCCTTGTCCATGGCACTGGTGTCCTTGCTATGGAAAACGATGAGGAGAGGCAACCTTGAGTGAAGTTCCTCCGAAGAATTGTCTAGTAAAAGCAAATCATCCAGGGACAGTGCCAGCTGTGTGGGACTCCAGGGGACTGGCAGTCCCACTTAGAAACAGACAGGCTCCCAGTTGAGGGTGCACTATGTGTATTGGTGGCATAGCCCATGTCCTCCAAGCACCAGTGGCAGAAGGATCCCTCCTAAAATAGCCATTATTTATTCTTCCAGACAACCTTTTCTCCCTCATGTTTTGGAGACAAGTGCTGTCTCTTCAGTGTGCTTACCGGGTGCAGTATGGTTACGGGAGACTGACCACTGTCTGCTCTCTTTTTTGGCAGTTAGTTTTTCTTCTGCAGCCTTATGTGCCAAAGACACTTGTAGATCCAGCCTCAAGAAGAACTTTTCATCTTCTGTCTGAGCATGCTAAGCAAGGAAAGCTGCTTTTCTTGTCTAGTCTCCTTCTGAAGGCCTCATACATGCCCCAGTTATGACCTGCAACTGTCGTGCCAGGCAATCTGAGGGACAGGATGTGTTATAACGAGGCAGAAGGAGGGGCACATCACACACAAATGTTTCAAAACCTGCTGGCTAACTGGAAGCCATTGTAATTTCAGTTACGTGTCAAGGACTTACAGCTCTGTGGATTGTAGTCACAAATCTTGAAAAGCAGAATTGTTTTTATTTAGCTGCTGACTTTTAAGCACGTAAGTCCATCTGGGGTCTTTCTAACTTGGTATCTTGACTCCAACAGGCATCAGGAATGGGTGCTTAGAGAAATAATATCTGGTGACTGTGCACTGGCATGCACGCAGACCCTTGAACAACGTTTCACCATTGGAGCCTTCTGGTTGTCTGGAGCTTGGCGGCTCCATGACACAGCACTTGCGTTTGCATCATTGTGCTTAATTATTTGGGTGAACTGTGGACTTTTCCAGTCACATCTTTTGAACTCGCTCAAGACAGTACCCAAAAGTGGTCCTGCCATCTTCATTAGCTTGCAATTGATAAAAAGCCTGCAACATACCCTCTCTCTCAGGAAGGTCTTGGGACTTTTTGGTATGTCTGTTGTTAGTGTCACTGAGAAGGCAGAAGGTTTGTTTAAACAGCTGTGGTTGAAGAAGTCACAGTTTGTGGTCACGGTGACTTGGCAGAAGCATGGAGGGATAAGCAGATAAAATATGAGATCTCAGTATATTAAGAAATCTTACGACGTCAACAAAAAGGGGCAGTTTATGAGAGAAGCTTTGAGAAAAGAAATGAAATATATTCCTTGGAGTTAATCAAGAGTTTGTTGACAGGAAGACAAAGTTTACAGGGAAGAGTTCTCTGGATAAAAGAGATCTGTAAGCAGTTCTGCATTCGTAATTCATGTGAGCTGCTTAAGGCTAATACTTGGAGGAACAGTCTATGCAAAATATTGAAGAGAACAGTTCTTCTCAGGGTTACTGAGGGCAGCAGTCAGGTTTTACCTGCACATCAAAGCTCACCTCTCTCTTCTGTGTTTTACAGAAGGTTCTGGCCAACCTTTCTCTGCCTTTGCAGTTCTTGCGTTACCTAACTACAGCATGGGCTGCAAAGTCCAGCAGTGTAGCAATGTTCCACAATCCTGCCTTCTCAGTGCTCACAGAAAGGATTAAGGATTTTATTGCTGTTGGTGTCAGTGTGGAGGAAAAGATGATATAGGTATAAAATTCTTTTTTCACAAAAAAAAAAAAAAAAGAAGAAATGGAATTATGCTGTTTTATTAAGCACTTGCTCAAACCTTATAGAAAACATTTGTAAAGCATGTAAGTACATTTATGAAAACAAATGAAGCTCTGATGCCACTTAGGTGTTGAAATCAACACCATTAATGCAGAACTCTATAGCCAAACTTTTCAAGTTTTAAAAATCTCTGTTTTGCACACTTTACTGGCCAAATGACTGTGTTACACAGGCTGTCTGTCTGTGGTGTATCTACAAGATCACAGCCACCTGAAATGAACCTCAGAAAAAGAACGTTATTGTTATCTAACCTGCAGAAGAGGGGAGTTTTAAGGGGCTTAATAAAATATGCAGAGTTATTAAAGATGACCAAGCTAAAGTATTCCATTTGAGAAGAGTCCACATATTTTAGGAAATTATTTGACAAAGGAGAAACTCAGAGGTGCTATCTTACTAGGCAGTGTTGCATTTTGTGTGATAGCATGATACGCCTTGACAAATGAGGTGTGCTGAGTTTGCTAAACAGAAGCTTTGAAATACTTTCCTGGGTTTCTTAATGTCCCCAGCTGATCAGCCCAAAAGAACGACTAGTCTATATGCATGGATAAGAGCTCATTCTGCTTTGCTTTGCTCCTCATGATGTCATTTAAATCTGTGCAAAAGGGTGTAAAAAAGTTTGAAAGATTTACCTTTCCTATTTGTTTTGTGCTTGTTGTAAGTAATCACCTGCATGGTATGGAAAGGAGCTCGGTCTTTTGTGATGGAGTTCCAATCAGATTTCTGTATAATTGTTTAGCGCCATTTCCTGTTATATTATCTGGACTGACATGGGGCCAGTATTTCAATGTCACCTTAATAGCAATGAGTATTTGTACATAATGTTTTATGTAAGTGATTTAGGCATTGCTCTTCTGTCATCTCTCTGCTATATTATTTTGTGTTCTCCTAGAGGAGAAAAATATTCTAGCTCTTGTTTTTATCTATAGACTAAAATAAATAACTAGAATTATTCAGAACGAAATAAATTATTAATGCCTAATGTATTGTCCCACTTTTATTTGTCTTGAGGATATGTTTACATTTTGCATGACTCTAGATGAATTGATGGATTTTTCTCATTTTTTTTTAGTTGCTGTTTTCTATGAGGAAAAATTATAGTGTTGAGAACTAGAAACTATTATGAAGTGTAGCTGCTGTAGTCAAGAAGTGTGTGTTTTCTCTGGGATGAAATTAAATGTCTCGCTTATACCCTGTAGAGGAGGGAGTGAACATAAGCAAAATGTAAGCAGTTTTTACTTCTGGGTACTGTATGGAGGCTGAATCAAAGTGGCTCTGGAGCTGCATTCTACTTGTCTAATAGCTTTTTTTTTTTTCCTGTTATGGGTTTTTGTTTTAATACATTTCTGGTGAAAAAGGGACATAAAACACTCCTCTGAAGAAATATTTTCTTGAAGAACTACCTCTTTTATCAGATCTGAAAGCTCAGGTTCTTATGCAGATTGATATTGTCATAAAATAACTGTTCTTTCATACCAAATGTTACTACAGGTGCGAGCTACAAATGGGCCTTTACAAGGTAATGATTTACATTTACCAAAAATGGGTTTGATATAAAATATAGTTCAGAACAGAAATGATAAGAAATTTTTGGGTGATTTTGGCAAAGTTCATTTCTGGAATACAATTCAGCATATCCCATGTATGTAGTTCAATGGTCTATGAGCTCAGCCCACTTCCACTGAGTTTGATGGAAAGGTTCCCGTTCATTCAGTGGGATTTGGCCTATGGTAGCAGAAATTATGAACGTGCCTGATTTGCACCTGCACAGTATACGCATATAACTACAATTTCCCTTGTGCATATTCAGAAGATCTGAAAAAGAATTTTTTATAACTAGTGTTGGAAAAAGTACAATGATCTTTCTTCCGCTTTGAGAATCAAATAATCTGACTAACAATTGGCATCTGAGAGCTGGAGCAACAATGGAGAGAGATTGTGTGTGGTAGCTTTTCATGAAATATCCAGCTACTTTGGGCACAGTAGTAGGAGGAAGAGGCACAAAACTCAGTTTTAATCTCTACTTCTTGAATGCACTAGAATTTTGAATCACAACCACAAAAGTACTAAAAAAGAAAAAAATTTGCTCTGTTTACTGATTGATAGGTAGTTCCCTGTTTTGTTTTTTTTTACTGTGACATTTTTAGTGTGACTAATGTTACGTGTGAGATTTCACTTCAAATAAACTTTTGCATACTATGCCCATAAAATATCCCCTTATCCTCCTTAGAAAGTGACTTTAAGAAAAGCTAAGCTAGCAGAAACCTTCTGCAGGATAATCATGTGCTTTGGAAACACATGTAGCTCTGCCTATTTGCAGAGCTAAAGAAGTGGTCCTTAGTGATTTGGGTTAATTTTATTACCCTGTGATTCCTTCAAATATATTTCTGTTTGTCTTCTATTTTTCTCAGGAAATTCTAGCATGAATTGTGTCTCTAATCTATACAAGTTGAACAAGAGTACTTTTAACTAAATTACTTAAAATTCAGTGCATCAGTGTGAATCTTCACAACTTGGAATCTGAATAGTCTCTCCCTGAATTGACGGGATTTGGGCCCTATATTTAACATCATTATGTTATATACTAGAAATTTTGGTTTAATTCAAAATCCCCTGTGTCAGTTACTTGGCAATCTTACTGAGACCACTGTCTCAATTTTTTTTAAAGTGCTAATTCTTAGGTAGTTCTTTTGGACACACTAACTCATACTTCAGTATTTTATGCACACATTGACATATGGTTAAAGATTTTGAAAACCACTTTTTCATGGCTAGAAAGGATTTATCTCTGATTTCTTTGTGTTTCTGATCCTCAGGCTATAAACTTGCATTTTAGGGAACAATTTGAGGGAACTACTTCCTGTTGTGAATCCAAACTTCACAGGTTGCAGAATTTCTTTTTTTTTTCTTTTAGCTGCATTTTTTTCCCAAGTAGATGATAATGGAATTTTCTTCTTTTTAAGAGCTCTTTCTTTAAGTTAAATAACCATTATCCTTTAAGTACAGGATTCATTGGGATGGACTATCTTGGAAGAAGTTTATCCTAAAATTTAAAGAATTTGCCCAGCTTCTATTAGGAGTCACTGGTGTAATATAAAAATTGGTACCCGAAAGACTCCTCATCTCTCTTTCATTTATCTTTTTTTTATCAGTCTTTATATACTTTTCCAATAAAAGACTGACTGAACACTTTCATTTTTCTATTTTGAAAACTTTTCCTTTACTTCTTCATCACAGTTTGTTTGGGAACAAGAAATGCTTTTTGATGTAGAAGAATCTCTTCATTGCCTGTATTGCCTGTTTTTCCAACAGTCAGGTTTCAAAGGTCTATCACAGGCTGAAAAGTAGAGGGACTATTTCAAATTCCTTGATTAGTCACGTCTTACTTTTCCTTCTGTAATGCCACTCTATGTCCTAAAATATCTTAAGTAAAATTTAGGTTGTTGTGTCCACTGTGTGCCCTTTGACTGCAGTAAAAGCATAGCCATCCAAACAGAAGCTGTTTTAAATCAGTGTCGGCTTAGTTTACCCTTTGGAAAAATGGGCCTGTCTCACCACGAGGAAGGATGCAGCTTCAGAAGACATTTGACCAAGCTCTCCTCGTGACTGCATATCCTTTCTGGATGTGCGGGTGTGCGGGGAGTTTCAGTCAGCTCATCTGACATGCAAAATCTTATCTTCCAGCACGCTCCATTAAATTGCCTTGCCTCCCTATTGCCACTCAGTGATGGTGCCAAGCTGCATACATTGGTTGGGCTTGGAGAGTAGGAGCCATGAGAGTGGCCTGCACAAGACTGCCTATTTAAAAATAGCTGCTATCTTCTGGGGCTGAGTATGTTTCCCAGGTGAGCTCAGGACACTTTCTATGGGGAGACGGGCTCCAGCTGCTGCTGGTGTCAGGGAGCCCACTGATTTCTGCAGGGAGCTGCTCCCCTCTCCCCATTGCTAGAGCAGGTCTATCTTGCTGACCTGTTCTCTGAAGAGCCAAGATCATTGGTTCACGCCATTTTGCATACCTGTGGGGTGGCATGGTCTTCCAACTCGAGACAGATCAGCACAGGAATGTCAGAAGGTAATAAAACTTCACTAGGCTCAGAAGGTAATACAAATTTCATTAAAATACCCTGCAAGGCTCAAAAACTCACCCTGCCTTTTCTTAGCCTTTCCATAATCCTGGACTTTTTAACCAGGGAACTTTTCTTGTTTGGGGGTGCTTAGTTCCTTTAAACTGTTCTTTCTCCTTGATGGCTGTAGGTCAGAAGAAACCACCTCCCTGAGGGAGACAAGGTCACTGAACCTGCTTTCTGTCTGGATTTATTGCCGTCTGTGTACCCTTAAATCTGTAGTCAAAAAGCTTCAGAGCCAGCTTCCTGAAAGCAATGAGGTTGGCTTGCAAAAGCCACATCCAGCTCCCTTCCCACCACTCCCTGCACAGCACCTACCTCTTGGGAGTTTTCTTACATTTAAAGGACACCTCAGCCACTGCAACTTGCGTGTGAACGCTTCAGGTTCGAAAGGTTTGAGGTCGAAAGCCTTCATCTTCCTATTGCGTGTGCTCAGCTGTACCCAGGAGGGCCCAAAGAGACTCTCTGCCGGCTCGCAGCACCAGCTGTCTTTGCTTCTGGAGCTCTCCTCTCGTGCAGCAGGAGCATCACTGTGTCCCTGGGTGCGTTTTCAGGATGGAAGGAAACATACGCCCCTCTCTCCCCTTTCCTTCCCCCAGCTGCTATGTGAAGGCGATTGTGGGCCTGTGAGTCAGGCAGCAGCTGTGTTACTGTGACTCAGAGGGACGCGGTGTGTAATGGCAGCAGGGGTGCCAAGCTGTTGCTTGCTGCGCACTGCCACTTCAACAGTGTGGCCTGTAGCAAAAAAGCCACAGCTCCACGCATTAAGGCATCTCTCTGCCCTACTCTGCCCTTCCAGAAGCCAGGGGAGAGGACTGAAATCTAAACTTAAAAACAACAACTTGGGTATATTTATTTAAGTTATATAACACTGCTAAGCAGCTGCAGTGTCAGGCACACCACCCATTTGACCAGCATAACTTGTATTCCTATTAAAGGTTGCTGCTGCTGCGTAGCATCACATCACCTTAGCCAACCTGTGCGGATGTGAGGGTCTAGATGCTTGTCCCAGCAGCATACCACCTCCACAGATAGTCACTGCCAACTGAAATGAAGCAGCGTTGCCTGGGCCAGCATGGTCCATAATCGCTTCAGCCCTCCGTGGAAGTGACCACTTTGCTGGTGAGGCCTTGAGTCTAATCAGGAAGGTGACAGGTTTCCATCTCTTCCTCAGAAACATGGGGAAAGAAGAGATTTAAGTTCACTGTGGGAGGGAGCACCATCAGCCAGGGCTGACACAAAGACAGGAGGAATGTGTTGAGATTTTAAAGCGAAAATTTGCAGCCAGGGAAGAAGTAGGTGAGACTGTTTGCAGTCACTACATAAGCATATCTATGGCCAGATGCTTATCGATGAACAATACAAAGCCATTGGCTTGCAAAAGGGTTTGCCTACAGGCAAAAAAAAAAAAAAAAAAAAAATCTGAAAATCCAAGCAATTAATAGAATAATCATATAGCTTTTCTTGAAGTTTGTTGCAACTGACTCCAAGGGTTGCAAGGGAGAAGGACTTGGGGGTACTGGTGGGTGAAAAGCTGGACATGAGCCAACAACATGCACTTGCAGTCCAGAAAGCCAACAGTGTCCTGGGCTGCATCAAAAGAAGCGTGGCCAACAGGTCGAGGGAGGCGATTCTGCCCCTCTACTCCGCTCTGGTGAGACCCCACCTGGAGTACTGCATCCAGCTCTGGAGTCCCCAGCACAGGAAAGACATGGATCTGTTGGAGTGGGTCCAGAGGAGGGCCACAAAAATGATGAGAGGGATGGAACACCTATCCTAAGAGGACAGGCTGAGAGAGTGGAGGTTGTTCAGCCTGGAGAAGAGAAGACTCCAGGAAGACCTTACTGCAGCCTTTCAATACTTAAAGGGGGCTTATGACAAAGATGGGGACAGGCTCTTTAGTAGGGCCTGTAGCGATAGGACAAGGGGAAATGGTTTTAAACTAAAGGAGGGTAGAGTCAGACTAGATATAAGGAAGAAATTTTTTACGCTGAGGGTGGTGAAACACTGGCACAGGTTGCCCAGAGAGGTGGTGGATGCCCCATCCCTGGAAACATTAAAGGCCAGGTTGGATGGGGCTCTGAGCAACCTGATCTAGTTGAAGATGTCCCTGCTCATTGCAGGGGGGTTGGACTAGATGACCTTTAAAGGTCCCTTCCAACCCAAATCATTCTATGATTCTATGATCAGTGGCACAAAGTCCAGCTAAAAGCTAGTCACCAGAGCAGTACCCCAGGGTGGATATTGGGGCCAGTGCTGTTCTACCTCTCCATTAATGCCTTAGATTGCCTTGGATGAGGGACAGAGGGCATCGTCAGCAAGCTTCAGAATGGGGAGGAATGGCTGATACACCAGAGGTCTGTGCTGCCATTCAGAGGGAGCCCAACTGCATGCAGCCCTGAGAAACTTGCTCTAGTTGATCTTGCTTTGAGGAGGGGGGTTGGACTAGATGGTCTGCAGAGGTGCCTCCCAGCTGCAGCCATGAGGTGGCTCTGATTTTCTGTAAGAGCTTGCTGTATTTTTTAACAAGTTACAACAGATACTTATTTTTTACTAATGCTTAACTACTTTGCAGACCTCTCATTTTGCCTACTGCCAAGTGTTGTTGAAATTGGTTGAGTGCAGAATTTTTTTCGGGTGCAGATGAAGGAGGACATCAGCAGACAAGGAAAATGTGATCACGTATGCTGGATTTTAAGATGTCATTAGAAATGCATCTGGGTTTAAAAACACAAAATGTTCATTACATTTGCTAGTCTCTCAGGATCTGACAGTCTTTTAAGAGTCACTTTGGACAACAATTTCGTCATAAGGAAATGGGGGAAGTATCTTTTATTCAATAAATGTAAGGTGTTTTTTGTTGTTTTGAGTTTATTTTGGGTTGGTTTGTTTGGATTTTTTGTTAGTGAAAAAAAGAAAAGGAGTAGATGATTGCTCTGAG
Organism: Pygoscelis adeliae; assembly: GCF_000699105.1. Classification (NCBI taxonomy): domain Eukaryota; kingdom Metazoa; phylum Chordata; class Aves; order Sphenisciformes; family Spheniscidae; genus Pygoscelis; species Pygoscelis adeliae. The sequence continues at coordinate 800,736 of NW_008825499.1, forward strand.
TTTAGCCTTGGCAAATCACAAAACTACTTTACTTATTAAAAAACCAGCTGTCCCCAAAACACATGTTCTTCACTATC
>NW_008825499.1:800846-807670 GCF_000699105.1 Pygoscelis adeliae
TGGTTTAAAGCAGGTTGAATATCTAGGAAGTGAGATATTAGAACTAGATTTTGCAGAATGTCATGATAATTATTAACTTTTCTTCCACCAACTAGAAGAATTTTTTACTGAATTTGCATTGTCTAGAAATAAATATGCTTATTAGGAAGTAGAAGATTTTTAGTGATACAAAAGTTATAAAAGGCAGTAAGTTAAAACTCTTAAACAAAAAACTTACCACAATGAGAATATGTAACTTTATAGAAGAAAATGGAATTTATCTGGAAGAAAATCAGGTTTGCAAATCGAAGGCACTCTCTTTCTATAGGTAATAGGGGTTTGCAGACAATTGATGCAACATACACATCTTGATTTATTGATGTTTAATACTAGCAGTATGTGAGATGTGTCCCAGGTGTAGTGGTAGGAAGCGTGAAAGATTATTGTTTGTTAGCTTTTTGCAGGGCGCTTCTTCTTAACTAAATATTTTCATCTGTGATGTAATACTTGCTCTCCTTTTGCTTTCTTGCTGGGTGGCACAGCCTTTGCAGAATCCAAATCTGAAGGATACAATTCTAAGAGCCAACAGAATGCATCTGTGTCCATTTAGGTGTTGGCAAAACCGGCTAGATCGAGCAATAGATCAGGCAGCATTCCTGGAACTACTGAGCAGTCATGCAGAAGCTCTTTTCTCATGGGTATAAGACCAGTAATCTGCAGGATGTTTTCTCCTTGCTGTCCCAAAAGGGATACTGTCAATCTGAACTCTTGAAATACACTAATTTAAACTATGCAAGTTGCTGATCATTCACAGTTGGGTAAAAAGTGCTGGTTGTAAAAAAAAAAAAAAAGAAAAATCTTAAATGAATTTTATGTCCCTTTATTCCTGTTCATGAGGCCATGAGGAGGACAGGTCTGGTCCTCTCTGTGCTATTATGAGGCAGACTGGTGCACTACCATGGGCCTCAGAGCATGGTTAGTATGCACTGGCAGACAGTGTCCTGCTTTTCTGAATGATCACACATAAATTAAATTAGTAAAACTCCTGTGGCTGAGGAACTACAGTAGGACTGAATAGGTCTGGCTTTCATTCTTGGCTTTGCTGTAGATTGTCTGTATGACCTTGGGTGGAGTTTGGTTTCTTTTATATGGAGATGGAAGCCAGATACGGGTTCTTTCTCCTGTTTATTTAGGCTGGAACTTCAGGGCGTGGGCCGACTCTCAGTGTGTTCTGTAAGACAGAGAATGGCAGGACCTCCCCATGCACGAATTCATGACTGATGTGCTTTTGCATTGTTGAGGAGGCAGTGGCTCCTTACTGCTCGCTGGATGTGGCTGCTCACCTGCTTGCTATGGAGGGGTCTGCAGTCACACTAGATAGTGCCAGAGCCCCATGAGTGGGTAGGTCTCATTCTTGACAGCAGCTGTGCACAAGAGAAGTGCTAAAGGTAGCCTTAGCTGAGAAGTGAATTAAAACGGTTGTCTTGTTACCAGATTAGTCACAAGTGTGTCATAGGGGGGCAGTCTGGCAGAAATTTGTTGTATTATTTGCAGAAGAAAGTGGAAAATCATGTTCAACAAAAGGAACAGAAGCCAAGCCAAACCCCAAATGACCTATTCTTCTTCCTGCTAAGTGGTTACATGTGTTTTATTGCTGAGCATCCAGCTAAAACTTTCAGGGAAATTTTGGTGTGGTGTGCTGGGACTGCTGACTCAGTGCAGCTCTTGCAGCCTATTCAACAAAAACATCTGGTACAGCTCTGATTTACACTTGTTTGAAGAGAGAAAAGCAGGTGCATCTATTGCTGCTGTGGGAAGCTGTCAAAAGAAGGGACCTTCTCCCACACCACCACTCATCACGGCGACTCTGCTGTGGCTTGAGAGCCATCACTTCTGCGACTGTTACACTTCAGAAGCCTCATACCCTATCTCAGCACATAAATGTTAGGTATCCCTCAATCAATTGACAATGAGAAAGCACTATTTCCTTCTTACACGGGATAATTTATATCACTAATGAAGGATTTGTCTGTTTGGTGTAAGTGCCCTGTTTTCAATTGGTGGAGTGAATTTAAACTGATTTAGATTTGGTGGATTGATTTAGCTGAAAGGAAAAAGATAGTACAATGAAATAGAAATATCCACCCAGGAGCTAAATGACCAGTATAAATTGTTGAAGCTTTCTCCTACAAAAGAAGCCTGACCTAACAGATCCACTTAACAGAAGTATTAAGTACTGATCACTCTGCCATGCTACCCTGCCACAATCCAGGAAGATGAGAAAGAGACATGAGGTGAGTCTGCCCCTCTGGTGTTGGTGCTGAAGAACGTTGAAGGCCAGCTCTGTGATGGGTGTAAGCATTCATGAGCGACAGTTGAACTGTCCTGTTTTTTAGCTTCTTGGGCACCGATGTAGCCATACACAAGAAACGCCAGGATATATTCCCATCTGGAATGCTCCTTTTCCAGCAGTCTGGCACAAGTTTGAAGTGCAGTGACCATTTGCATTGTAAAGCTAAAATTAATGAAGTGGATAGGCTGGCACAGTTTTTTTTAAATCACTGGAGTTAACACTGGCATGAAGTTGGAATAAAACTTCATAAAGCTAAAATTAATGAAGTGGATAGGCTGGCACAGTTTTTTTTAAATCACTGGAGTTAACACTGGCATGAAGTTGGAATAAGTGCCAAATGGAGTTCTAATCCTCTGTCACCAGTCAGCAATGTGCTCTTGTGGCAAAGTAGGTCAACAGCATCCAGGGTTGAATCAGGAAGAGTATTGCCAGCAGATCGAGGGAGGTGATACTTCCACTCAGCTCGGCACTGGTCAACTTATCTACAGTGCTAGCTCCAACTCTGGGATCCCCAGTACAAGAGAGACATGGACATACTAGAACGAGTCTAGCAAAGGGCCACAAAAAGGATGGAGAAGTTGGAGCATCTGACATAAGAGGAGAGGCTGAGACAGCTGGGGCTGCTTAGCCTGCAGAAGAGAAGGATCAGGGGGAATCTCATCACTGTTAATTAATACCTGCTGGGAAGGAATAAAGAAGATGGAGCTGAAATCTTTTCAGGGGTGCTCAATGAAAGGACAAGTGGCAATGGGCACAAAGTGTTTTTTGGTTGGTGGGGTTTTTTTGGTTTTGGATTTTTTTTACTATTATGGTGGTTGAACACTGGCACAGGATGGCCAGAGAGGTTGTGGAGTCTCCATCCTTGGACATACTCAAAACCTGCCCGGACAATATCCTGAGCAATTTGCTGTAGGTAACCCTGCTCTGAGCAGGTGGTTTGGACTAGAGGTCCCTCCCAACCTCAACCATTCTGGGTTTCTGTCACTGAAGAAAGTCTCAGTGTTACAGTGAGCTGCACAATGGGTACAAAACTGCCATGGTCTTTAACTCACCTTAATTGTATGCAGATCCAGTTCATGTGCTGCCTAAACTTCACTCGTCAGTCTCTCATTCTTCTAAACATGGTTCATACTAATTCAGGTAACAAGGAAACACTGTGACAGATTCTATTAGGGTACAAAGGATTGCCTAAAGTGTAAGTAACCCTGAGAACTACAGAAACATTTGGGAAAAGGGTGAACAATGCCCTGACTGTTACTCAGTGACTGTCAGAGCAAATCAGCTCAGCTAGCAAAGAGAAAGTGCTCCCCTGAGCCAGTCAAATACAAGGTGGGATCTGCAAGTCAAACCATGATTCAGTTTTGCATGTCATTTTGCTATAAAAGGCCCCATGTGTTAAATTCCATGTACAGTTTTCATGTGCTTTTGCAGTTACATCTTCTGGGATTAACCCTGCAACTTGTACTTCATTAACAATGCTTCAGGCAATGGTTGAGCTGAACAGAACCTGGATAAATCTTCCACAGTTGCTTCAGCTCTGCAGGACCAGGAATTAGTGAGAAAGATTATTAACATTGTGACTGAATTTAGTTTTCACAGGTTTGCTTTCCCAGTAAGATGGCATTTCTGTTCTCCAAAAGGCAAATATGGGTAGAATAAACTTGGTGAGAACCGGAATCCAAGATCCAGCCTGTGGTGTGTGTAGCAAAAGACAGCCAAAAGCATCCAGCTAGATACTGTAATCCCAAGGAGTTTGTCCAAGGCTGCTCTGTGGTTTGGGAACACAAGTTTGCCTGAACCTCACGGCAGTGTTTATTACCTGGCAAAGGCCTTGCAGAGAGCTTTTGAAGCCTTCCTAGGTGGAACAAAAGCACTCCATGCTATTCTGCTGGTTTAGATCTATGTGATTGATCCCTAAACTTCTGAGAAGCCCCAGTGCGAGGGGGCAGCAAGGCCTTACTAAAGCAGCTTCTTTAAAACACTATACTATCTATGCTAAAACACTTCCATTGCAACATACTAGCTATGTTTAAAGGGAAAAAAAAAGAATCTGAATGTTTTGTGGCAATGGCAAAGAGTGCTGGGGATGGACTTGCAGGATTATGATGTTGTGAGAAAATATTTTGACTGCTAGAACCCATCAGGTCTGTACCCAGCCTGTGTTCCTTTGTGTTTGCAGGTGCTTGCTATATTCCTGTTTGTCTCTTGACTGCTATTTTCTCATTTCAGGTGCATTCACTCTCTTGGAACATTGAATGTGCTTTGGAACACAGCTATTATTTTAAATCACCTACTCTCACCCACAATGAACAAACAGGCTGTAAAAGCAAGGGTGACTTTTTTTGTTCATGTATGTGATGAGGTCTCTTACCTGGAAATTGACCTTGTCACCCATTGTTCTTCTCGGCTTTCAGCTCAGCAACCACAATTTCTGTCAATTACCAGGCAATAGAATGTATGACTGTGGCTTAGTTAGGGAATGAAGAAACACAGAACTTTCTTCCCAAATTCAAGAATGTGACTGCAGTGTTCAAAAGGCTTTCGTGTATGTCTTGCTCCAGGGTGCAGCATGGTGCTAATGGTGCTTAGGCTTTCAGGACACAGAGAGGGCATTGGCAAGGCCTTCTCACCCTAAGGGTCCAGTGGTGGATACCCAACATTATAACAGGAGAAGAGGTGCAGCCAACTGAGGTCTGTCAGGGTGCTTCCATTTGGAGTGTGCCCTCAGCAGAAGAGGGTCTAAGATGCCACTGGCCCTGCAGATGTTCAGGTCTTGAGCCTCCCTGTAACCAGGCTCAATCTTCTTTACACACGTGACTTAATATCCTTAAGAATAATAGGACTAAAGGATACTTCAATTTGGAAGAGACCCAACCTTTGTCCAGTCAGGTCTTGAAAAACTCCAAGGAATGAGACTGCACATCCTCTTTGGGTCCCTGCTTCACTGCTGGGCTGTCCACGCAGGGAAAAGCTTCTGCTTATACCTGGTCTGAAGTGCTCTTGTTCAGCTTTTGCCCATTGTCCCTCAACCTGCCAAGATGAGAAGCACCTAGTCCCATCTCTTTGATCCCTTCCCCTTAGGTACTGGGGTGCTGTTAGGCTGTGGTGTATTGACTGCTCCCTGCAATTTGGTGTCAGCTGGAAACTTGACAAGAGTCTGCCCTGTCACCTTCTCCAGCTCACTAATAAAGAAGTTTTTCTCTGCCTCCCCCCCAATTAAGGTGTTACCTTAATTATGCTAAATCAGACTAGCCTAGCTAGCCTGAGAAATGCTCTTTCACCCTGAGCTCTGCCCCACAATTGCACGGGGAGTGAACAAATATTTTATCCTGTTTGGTTTTGAACTTCAAACTTAATTTCAATGAATGTCCTTTTGATCTTCTGCCCTGAGAGAAGCAGGGCGGCATACTGCTGACTAATTTTCCCTGTTCATTTTTAACATGCCTTTTTTTTTTTTTCCTCTCCCACCTGACTAAGGGAATGTAATCTTGTCAGTGTCTTGAATCTTTCTTTTTGTTCTTTCAGTGACTTCTGGGTGATGGGATGACACCTGATTCACCCCAGTGTCCAGCCAAGGACAATTGATAGATGCTCTTTTTCTTTATTATCACTTATTTCTTGTGCATCCTATTAGGTGTCTAACTTCATAAAGCACTGTTTGATGTGAAAGAGAAATTTTTATGGAACTGATCTTGCTGGGTGCCTTTCTTGGGCAAAGTTGGTGAATTTTAAATTCCAGGGAGTGCACAAGAATGTTCATGTGAATACACATGTACACACATGCAAGCACACACACACACAAGAATTAAACTTTTTTTCCCTCCTGCAGCATAAAATTTTATATATAAGAATGTTTTTTCCAACTGGCATATTATTTCTGCTTTTAGTTTTTAGTGTTATAGTTATGTAATGGTCATATTGCCCTTTCACATGGATTTAAAGATACCAGACAACTCCAGTTTCCTTCCTTCACAGAGGTGCTGAAGAAGGTGGCTGGAAGTGGCTGGGCTACAGCCTATGAATAATCCTAAGGGCAGCGTGTCTGTTTGGGATTTCGAACCCACTAAGATGAATGCAGGTTAATTGGTATGATCAGCTAGTTGTGTGGTGATAGCAGTCTGTTAGGGAGGATGATCCAGGCAGTCGCTGTGGAGTGACGAAGAATGCCTCCATGAAATGAGTAGCAGTAAGTCAGGATGCCATAAATCAGCACCGCTCCAGTGAAGTTAAAGGACTTCTGTGCTGACCTGCAGCAGATGAAGCTCTGGCCTGTTATTTGTTTATTTGTTTGTTTGTTTGGCACCACTGAGATGAAGGCCCTGTTCCTGGGACAGACTGTCCCTGTTCCTGGGTAGACTGACACAGATGACAGAAGTGTAACAAATAAGGTCCAAGCTGTGTGCAGGAAGGGAAGTACAAATGTGATCCTGTAGCAGCAATGCAATGATGTACGAAGCAAGACATAAAAATATAGTGTCGATAATGGAGAGAG
>NW_008825499.1:807720-824637 GCF_000699105.1 Pygoscelis adeliae
GAAGGAATAGAGGAGAGAAGGAGAAAGTGAGGGAGGGACAAAGGGAGGAAGGTGGCTTTGGGTTCCCTTGCACAAATGCCTTTCTGTTTGACGCGGTGTGGACCAACCTGTGGCTCTTAAATGAGCAGTTCAAGGGCACCTATATGATGGGGCTACCTCATGTGTTCGATAGCTGATGCTGCTGTCCTTACTGGTGACCTGGAAAAGGAGCACAGCTCTTTATGTGGATGATGTTTATGGCTGGTCCAGTCTAGAGGACGTGAAGGGTAAAGAGGACAGGGAAAGACCATAATGTGGATATTGCAAAATCTGAAAAAAAAAGGTGCAAAAACTTACACAGTGACATTGAAATAGGGAAAATATAAAGTAAACTGAAATGGGGCACACACATGTTCTCTGTGGGTGAGAACAATGTGGGAAGCATGAAGCTGGAGGAGTGAGCAAGGCACTGTTGTCAATGCTGAATTAGCAATGACTCTGCTGTATTCCTTGCACTGCCTGAGCAAAAGTACTGTGTCTTGGAAAGAGGAGAAAGCAGGCACTGTCTGTACCTACTCCAGTTCAGCTGCTGCATTCAGGGCTTGGCAACAAACTTCTAAAAACCTGTTAAGAGGCTGAAGGTAACAGCCAAGTGATGAGGGTCTGTGAGGACTGGCTGATGTGGAACCTATGAAACTGTGAAGGCTGAGAGCCTGGCTAAGTACAGGGGTGGGACTGCAGCTCGTCTGTCTTCACAGCAGAGGTGGAGGAGCCTGTGGCTGAGTTACAGACTTCAGGTTTACCACAGACAGCTCTCAGCTCATGAATTTTCTCATTTATTATGGAGAACACTAAAATGTGCGTTCACACTTGGTCTGCTAAAGCCCTGCTGGGCTTTCAGAAGGAAAAACTGATCCATAAATAAAGAGAAATCCTTAGAGGCGGAGTATAGAATAAAGAGACAAAAATTTAAAACACAGCAAAGCTGAGCCTTCTGGAACTATTGAAAACATTCTCAATCCTTGTGTTTTGCAAGGGACTGCAGTGGATGATGTGGTATGTCTGTCTTTGCTTAATCTGTACAGCTCATTAGCAAATGCAGGCACAATATGAAATCTCTGCTGGTTGTTTCCATCTGGAAAACAAGGATGGCGGTACATTTGTCAGAAGATTTTATGAGGAGCTGCCAGCCACTGGGTCTCAAGGATTGGCCTGAACAGCATGGACTCTGTGGGGAGTCCAGCAGTTGCGCTGACTTGCATGTGGGAGTGCATTTGACAGCTGCCTGGTCATTTCAGAGGGAGGTGAACTCAACTCTGGGTGCTACAGGGATTGCTTCTGCACCAGCCAGAGATTGTTCCTGATCTGGCATTCTTTTCTACCAAGAGAGAAGTGTGGTAGTTTGGCACTGAGCAGGAATGGTGTTGCTGTCTTGGTACCATTTCTTTCACACCTCTCAAACGTTTCTTGGACTGGATTATGAGACACAAAATTTGTTTGCAGACTGCAGCTCTTGCTGTATCACTGTGCAAAAGATGTTTACCTGGTTGTCTCTTTCTGTGCAACCCATTTAACCACCTTGCATTAGGATTTTGCTGTAAACTGATGTATGCAACATCTCATCTTTGGGCTTGCCTGTCTCTGTTAAGTTAGGCTCTTATTCAAGCAAACACTTTACTATGTATTTGAAAATAAGCCTCCTGCCCTTGCTGAAGTCATTAAGACTCTTGGGTCATTAGTTTTGATATACGTGTGCATACACATGATTAGCAATGTTGCTTAGTGGCTATGAGAAATTACTTCCCCCTAGGTAGATTGCTGACAAAACACAAGACATGGGGATCTGTCTGTAAAAATCATGTAGTTACAAAAACTCTTCCCCTTCAGCTTAGCCTGATGAAATCTGTGGCATCTCTCCAGATGAAGACTGGAAATGTTTTCCTTCCTTTTTTAGCTCACTGGGTTTGTGTGTGTGCCACAAGCACTTCATATCTTTCTAGTATATTTATACTTTCAACTTATTGATTGGTAGATGGGATGATAGCCCTTTGGATTTATTTTGCTGCTCATTTATAATTAATTTGGCACAAGTATAAAAAATCAACCTTTATTCATTTACCATCTATTCACTGTGATTGTTTTTCAGAAGGCTTAAAAATAGAAGAGCCATGCACTAGGCAACTGACCGACATGTGCGTGGTTCCAGACATGATGCCATCAGATCTGGCTGTAAATTTTATCTGCATTTTCCAAAAAGGGGGTGTACTCTTAGGCTATCGGTACAGATGTGAGGACCACCAGCCATCCTGGTGAGTGACTGTGCAGGGCTGCCGAAGTGTTTGTTGGTGTGCCTTTCCCCAGTGTGTGGTATGGTCCTGCTGGATGGAACTGAAGGGGGAAGGCTGTTGTTTGGAGGGCATCTCTGTGTCCTCTGCAAGCTCTTGAGGTTGATCTGCACTGGGTGGAGCTGGAGGTCATGAGAGAAGAATGGCCAGAGAAGTGAGCTTGGGGCTCTTGGAGAGAAGGCAAACCTGCTGCTTTGCCCATTTGCAGTCCTGTTGCTGGAGCTGAGTGATGGACCTGTAGAATAACGACACTGCTCATGAGTCCTGATCACTCATACTCCACTGGGCTGATCACACACAGTTCACAGGGAGTATCCTCTGTATCACTTTCCCCAGCTGCCAGTAACAACTGCCTGCAATTTGCCTTGATAAATACAGTAGGTATAAGCATTTAATTCAAAATGACAATTTAAGGTTTCAAAGCAGTTCTCCTGCTCTGCAATGCTTTAAAGATGCCCCAAATGCAGTCTTTTGTATGTGCTTAAAATCTGCTTCTGCCACTACTCAAATATATTTATAGGCTACTGGTGGGCTGCCTATGAAAATTCTCATCCCACAGTTTTTCCTTCAGGTTGGTGAATGCTTCTATGTTTCGTGAAGCTTAATGCTACAAAAGAGAGAAGCAGCTGCTCAGGATAGGATTGTAAATGCCTGCTAACCCCCTTAATCTGTGATCTCAGTAATGCGTTCACTGCACACTGTAGAAGCACAGTTCTGTATTGCTCATGCAGAATCAAAGGGTTGTTTCACTTTCCTTGATCCTTGCAGTATATCCACCTATGTCTCCTTTGAATCACTCCTCCAAATTATCTCCTGCAGTATTCCACTCCTGTCAAAAAAAAAAAAAAAAAAAAAAAAGGCTCAGTTCCCCTTATTTTCCTGCCCCCCCTCCTCCCAGTGTGCAAGCATGCCCAAGATGAATCACTGCATAATTATATTCCTATTGCTTGTATCCTTCCATTGGCTCTCCCTTTCTGCTCGTTTCATGCTCACTTGCCAATCCTCCAATCAAGCCCAACATTTGGGGCCTGGTTCTTTGCTGGGGTTCATTAACCCCAGGGAAGGCTTTCAGCAGCAGTCTAGGGGACACCCGAGAGCCTCCAGCCCGCGTCACGGTCCTAGAGGACAGGCTCAGCACAGCTTTGCAGGTACACCATCCCGTAATTTGCCTTGAAAAATTGAGCCCTGCTTTAGGCTCCTGGCCACACTGTGGCTTTGAACTGGTGTCTGAGGCAAGAGAAGAGTTTACCTGACTTTCCAACTGTGCACAGGGAGGCATGACCCAGAGGGGCGCGGCGGGCGCTGACTTTCAAGGGCAATGGTGGGTGGCAGGGCTGTGGTTATACTGCAGTCTCCTGTAATAGTGGGGGTGAGAGCAGAGAGGGATCCAAGGTAGGCCAGCACTTGGTAAATGAGGTGAGGATTTGACAGAGGGATTTTGGGCTTCAGGCTTATGCTGCATTTTCTGCAGACACACTGCTGTGGTTGCTGGGGTGGGAACTGGCTCTTCTCTGGTGTCCCCCAAGAGGACAGCCATGTGTGTAGCATGGGGAGCGGGGCAGAGCTGCAGCCTTCGAAGGCTTGAAACAAATGTGCCCTAAGATCTGCTGATCAAGACTAAATATCAAATTAAGAAACCACGGCTGGACGCTCATGGAGTCAGAGGCCTGACCAGGTAGACGGGGTCCTCAGCTTCCCACTCTGTCCACGAGTTACTTGGCTTGAAGCTCTCAGAGGGATCCCAAGCACGTCAGAACCCTAAAGCGGCTGGGCACTGTTCATGTGTCGTCCTTCAAACCTCCCAGCTGCAGAGCTGAAACACACACTCACTGCATACAGCAGGAGTGAGGAGCCTATGGAGTGCGATTATAGTCTGTTTTATGGTGTGGTTTGAAAGTTGCAGGGACACCTTACTGGTGACCTCTCCTGTTTCTCACTGCCCTCATTACTGACGCAGAGTGTCTGTGAGCATGCTGTAACCCATCTCTGTTCTTCAAACTCTCTCTTCTTCAGATTTCATTTCAAGTTGATAGCCTAGGTATCCACACTAAAAGCCCATTTGACCAATTAAGAACACATCCCTGTTTCCATAACAGATACCATTCACTTGCAAAATTTTGGGACTGTAGGTTACAGATCATCACACTTGCAGAGCCTGGCCAGCAGCTATTTGCATATCAGTGCTTGTGTGCCGATATAAACTAGTTCTGATAGCCACAGTGGTACAAAACAGCAACCGGGGGGTGCAGTAGCGCTCTGCGTTTCTGCATGCAGTATTTGTGCCAGGATGTTTAAAGGAGCCATGCTGTGTGCAGTTTTGACATGTAAGCCCTATGTCTTGTCCCTCCTGGCTTCTATGGAGGTGGCATCTGCCATGTCTTTGTATTCCAGGCACATCTTACTCCACTGTGAGTATGTAATATTGGTTAAATCATAATTCTGTTTTTGCACAGGGGAATGTCTTGTGGAAGAGTGAGCAGTATCTGTTTTTGGAAATCTGGCACTGGGGCTGGCTTGATGTGAGGAAGAGCTGAGATGTAATGCTGGTTTACTTTGTGGAGGTGCACTCAGCCAGCACCCTATTTGCTTTGTAGTTCCTAAAGAAAAATGAGACACGCACAATGAGCATTTCTTTCCATGGTGCTAAGATACTGCGATGAAAATCTAGCCTGGAAATATACTCACTTCAGAGAAATACCAGCTCAAAATGTGCTCTTGCAGAGTTTGAATGTTAGTCAGCTTAATTAACATTTTGGCAGCTAAATACTAGCACTTCTATTTACAGGGACAATGGCCAGGGAATAGGATATCGAACATTGCAGTTCTGATCTGTTGTACATGCCTGACCTCCATTTCCACCCTCTCTCTTTGGTCTCACTAGTTTGATCAGCCTGTAGTGGTAATAAGGGCATTCTTGCAGTGTTAGCAGACATCCTGTAGCACAGACAGGTGCTGCTAGAATACCACTCCCTGTGGTTTTCAAAATTGCTTAGTACCCCTAGGTCCTCATCCTTGCAGAGCTGTGTAGAGCCACCAGCCCCAGCCAGCATCTGTGCTTCCAGGAGGGGCAGGGTTTCCTGGTGGGAGCTGTGGCCTTTTTCCCTCCCTGCTCTGGTTGTGCCTCACCTTCTGGCTGTCACTGCTTCGTGCACCTGACTTCAGTCATCCCTGCTGCATTGCTCCGTTCTTTTCTGGCTCTGGGCTTTGTGGTTGCAGAGCACTGGACTCCCCAGGCTGCAATTTGACCTTCTGCTTTTCCCCGGCCAGCTCTTGTCAGTTTCAGCTGTCTGAGCTGCCTCTTTTTCTGTTTAGGTTTATGTGATGACTTCTTTTCTTTATTTTTGTGCTGCAGAGTTCCTAGTGCTTCAAGACCCTTTTGCAGGTTTACTCAGTGCTTTAGCTCCCATTTTGTAGCTGTAATGTCTTCTAGCCCCGGGTGACCATGTGACACCAGAGCGTCAGCCAACACCACATCTGGCCTTTCTGTGGAGCAGGGTTCTCCTCTGCTTCCTGGAAGGCAGGGATGCTGCTTCGCCTTTGCTCTGTGGGCATTTCCAGCAGAGGAAGGCAGGGCATGGGAAGAAAGCAATGCTCAGTTCTTCCTGCACTGCTATGCCCTCTGCAGCACCCCACAGAGCTGGCTCCGTGAGAGGAGCATGTTGTATCCTCCTCTGCAGCACATGCTCCCTCTAGGATGTAGTGGGCACAGTCCTCCCCCTGCTCCACCCTGCCCAATGTACGATTTTCCCAAATAGATACAATACAGTTCTTAATGCCTAATTCTTATTCTGATAATACTTTCCTGCTCCTTGCTGGAATGATGATTAATACTGCATTGCCCAGCCAGTCACACTATCCCCAGTAGAGCTATAAATAAATACCACCCAGCAGTTGCATACAGCAAGCCCTATTTTATTATTTTCCATTCATAATACAAAACATGAGAAGCGACTGCTGTTTAGAGAAGAGCCTGAGTAACGCTACAGTTAAGCCGGCACCTCACTCTTTCATCCTCCAACATCCAGGGGGCAAAAAAATCCCACACTTATTTTTGTGTAAGTTTTACTGTTCTCTAGTTATGGTAGTTATTTGTCCATCTAGTTGGCTGGGACACATGATTAAGCGTGCAATGTCCTTCCCATGGCCCTAGGTAGGAAGGCTTTTCCTGTTCAAAATGAGGTGAAAACCCTCCAGTGGGACTTGCTTTGTCAGTGGAAAATTGGTTTCTTAGCCAAAATGCAAACAACTCTTATGGTTGCCATGGTATCTTCACTTCTTATGAAACAGAAGTTCCTTCCAATGTTGGGTAAGCAGTTTTGGTTCAAAGAAAAGATGAAATATTTTTAAAATACTCCAGTTTTGGATATTAAAAATGTCAAGGGAGACTGAAGCCCTTCTCAGGAATGATTTCCACTGACATTTTACTAATTTATTTAAGATTTGGAGTTTTCATTTTTAAAAAAGCAAATCATGAGAACTATTAAACTCCAAGCTTTACAGAGTCCCACCCAAAAGTAATTTTCAGCTGGCTTTATTAATGACCCTGCCTGAGCTATTCAGCTGTGAGACATTCTGGAGGGCGGGTGGATGAGAGGAGGGATGCGGGAGAGGGAAGGGTCTGGTGTTTCTCCCATGTGGGATGGGACGGGTGAGTGGGGTGCTGGTGCGGATGCCTCTGTGCAGAGGGAGGGTGGGCCAGGCTCAGGGTGTGCCATCAGGTCCCTGTGGGCACTGGGGACACAAGCCCCTGCCTGCCAGAGAGCTGCCTTATGAAGTCTCGGGCAGCTGCACGCTGTATACGGGCCCCTTAGGTACCAGCCCTCAGTGGGGCTGTAAAGCCTTGCAGGGAAAATGCATTTTTTCTTCTCTTAGTGTCAGTGTGTGGCTCAGGGACTTGGGAAAGGCTTTCACTGCTGTTACACAAACACTTCCAGTTAGGTGGGTTTTGTTTTCATACAGCTGCTAGCTTTCTGAAATGTATTAGGGAAAAATATCTGCCACTACAGTTTTATTCACCAAAGCCTAGTTTTCATCAAATACAGTGTACAATAAGCTTGCAGAAACTACATGATTTGTTGGAAAAAAGTTCGGGGCACTTAATAAGGTGTTTCATAGGACTAGCTTCTTTGTTATACAAAACCCTACACATCTCTAAAAATGAAATCCCCCCCAACCTCTTGCACACAAAATGTTTTATGATCTTTTTGTGTGATACTTTCTCCAGCTCACTAAGGCACTTGCTTAATGATTAACTGAAAGGACCAGTAAAGACATATTTTCTTAGAAATCAGACTATGGTAAGTTCTTGTAGGATTGTAGTCTTTATGGTTTTGCTGTAGGAAGTCAAACACAAAATATTGTTGAAGAAATAATTAGAATCAAGGTAAGGATTTACAAAAAGAAAATGAGAGAGTATTATCTTGATCTTGTGAAAGCCTTTGGACGGTGGTCATATAATTAATTGCTAAATCCTCACTGCTAGAAGCTCCTTTTTGGAGCTTTTGGTGAAAGAGGATCATTTTTTTATGGAACGCCAAGTAAACTGTAAAGCAAGTCATGAGCAAAAACTTGAAACTTTAGAAAAACATGAGAAAACAGGCCTACAGAGAAACATCCTAATGACTCAATAATCGCTTATTCAGCTCTTCGGCCCCCTATTCTGAGACTGGGGGGATAAAGGTTATCAGTTACACATCCCTATTGTTCAAAAATCGTGGCTATGTCTCTCCAGATTTGTAAGACTTTGTTAAAAGTCATGGGCTTGGGGCTGGAGGGGAAGGGGATTTCTCTCCTAAGCAATCACACTTCTCTGTTTTTCTTCACTTTGCTTTAGTAACATAAAGCACCGGAGGTTTCCTCTCCACTGCACAGACTTCAGGAACTGGTGCTGCTGAAGGCACTGCCGAGCCCTTGGGAAGGCCAGTGCTTTTGCAGGGGTTAGTGGCTGGGATGCATTACTGTGGTGTTGTGCACAGCAGGTAACCTCCTCGTGTTGCTGCTCTTGGTTAGGGTTCATCCTGGCACTATTACAAGGATTGCCACGCCAATACTTCAGTCTGCAGCTCTGATCATCAAAGTGCAAGGTGCAAGTCCATCTCCAGGTGGTCCATCCAAAGAACCTGATGCAGCAAACCCTACTGCTTTCAAAACTTTAGCCTGCTCTTGGGCTTGACCTGCTGGCCCTTTTTGTGAGATTTCTGCTGCTTCCTGTTCAGTAAATGGCGTCTATCAGAAGAAAAGGCATGATCCTGCATAGGGGTTTTTTGCCTTGTCAGCAGGGAGAGAGCAGACCCTGCCTAGCTGGACCCTAGAGAGCACCCGGCTCTTCTCTGATCATTGCTAAGGACTCTCACTTTCCGTGTGGCTGCAATGTGAAAAGTCCCCACATCTGTGATGAAATTGGTCAGGTTTAGAGTAAAGATTTTGTCATCCTGACTTTCCTTTTCTTCCCCAGCTGGCAAGTTGTGAAACTGAAGAAAAGAAATATGATAATCCTGGATGAGCGCTAAATAATATTTATTTCTGAACGTGACAAAACCAGCAATAGTAAGATGGCCACTTGGAGGCCACTCTCAGATGATGCCCAGCTGGGCTTGGGAGTCCACTTAAACTATCAGATCAGGCTACCAAAGTGAATTCCCCATGGGACAGACAACGTGCCCTGTGCCCACCCTGTTCCCTGTTCACCCATGACAATTCTGCAGCTTGCTTTCCCATCAAGGGGCTCCTTTCCCTGGAAGGCAGAGCGGGGAGCTCTCCCTTCAGCAGTAAGCAAGGGAAGTGTGCAATTGGAAAAACTTGTGAAGTGGGAAAAAAGCCAGCATAAACCAAATACTAACTCGCCTGGCTGAAGCATTGTGCTTATCAAACAAGCAAAACTTTCTGAAAACATTTCCAAGTGTAGGTCCAGAATATTTTTTTGCCAGACCACATTTAAAATTAAAAACAGTAAGGCCAGCAGAGGAAAATTTTGAGTGGGTCTGCTCTGGTTTTTCAGAGGCAGATAGAGAGTCCACAATAAGAAACCTAATCTCAGCTGTGGGCTCAAAAACCCACCGGTGATCCAGATGACATTTTTTTGTTTTCTGAGCCCTTTGTATATGCCTGAGGATGTTAGGCTAAATTATTGCCCAAGGCAAGACGGTGGTAGGTGTTGCTTGTAGAAAGGTGCATCGGCTGGGTGTTTCCCACACCTGTTGCTGGAGGTTGCATGTCCTTCCTTCTTTGAAGGCGGGGCAAGGATGCATGTCCTGTCCTTTCTAAGGATGCTGATTTAGTTCAAATAGGAAAAGAATCAGGAGCAGGGCTGGATTGAGTACTTCTGCCAATAGCAGCTTTGTGCATAGCAAGCACATGAGTGACAAGTGCACAGGTATGAAGGTCAAGACTGCAAGATATTTTTGCTGGCTCTTTTCCCTCGTACTCCAGCCTGGTTCCATGCAGGGACGCGCATATTTTATTGCTGATGTTATTTAGTAGACTAGACACAGGTCAGGGTTTTCAGCAACCTAAATGTTTTACTTGACTTTACTGCCAGTCAACAGATGTTCTTAAATACTTCATCTTTTTTTCTTCTCACCTTCTGTCTGGTCCATATATTTGTTGCAAAAATGTGTGAGTTTGTATTGCATCTGTCATGGTAGATCCTATTCCCCATTCAACCTACTATATGCTATTACAATTCCAGTGTTGGCTCCTGCATTTCAGCTATAGACTACTGCAATATTTATTGTCAGCTGTAGGAAGTAAAGCACTTCAATTTTTAATCCCCTAAAAACCTGCATATCGCAGGTGTGGTACATATTCTTAAGCATTAGAAATCACTGGACATTTTGCTGCTTGATGCTTAAGAATATGTACTGCACCTGGCCAATTTATTTTTTAAATGACGATTTGGATCAAATAAGACATTAGAAGCAAAAGACTCTCTCTTTCTGTATCTTTCTTTTAAACTTATTATCTCCCTTGATATTACATTTTAAGAATTTAAAAGCAAAACTGCTCAGTCTTGGAGGATCATAGCTTTGTGTTTGATCTCAGACCATGCATTATTGATTTCCAGTATGTGAAAAATACCTAAAATGCCTGCAATAAAAATGCAAAGAATGAAAATCCTGTCAATGCTTTTGAAATTAAAATCGATTTTATATGCATTATGTTGCAGGGAGTTGAAATTTTGTTAAGTAGGTTAAGTAGTGGGAGGAATATTACAGAAAATTATTGCATTTCATTGTAAGATAAATTAATAAAAATATAGTATAATTAGTATAGAAATAAAATAAGTTCTGCAATTAAATACCAAAATACACTAATGCAATGTTATTGGTAAGTGCTGAGAAACAGGTAAAGCAAAGGTTAAGTCTGACCTGTAACAACCATCTCCTGTTGGAGGTGACAGTAACTCTGACAGTAACTCTTCCTTTAGTTAGGGGATCACAGGTTGCATCCCAGGTAATAATGATAATAATCTCAGACTTTAATTTCTAATTTAATTGCCTTTTTGCAGCCTTAATCCCAGACTGATAGATGACAGCACAAGGTATTTACCTATTTGTGGTGGGCTAGGACCGGGCTGCCATTCTGGGACCACGAAGGAAAGAGTCACTGTATTTCTCCCTGCTGTCCTTCACTCTGGAGAGGAAGAGTTGTAGGGGGGCAGCAGGGAGATTGCAGGTTTGGGGTTCATCTCACCTGTGCTTGACTACAGCAGCACACAGGCTCTGAGCTACCTGTTCAGGTTGTCTTTGCAGCCAGCGGGTAGCAGCAGACTGCATCCCTGTGGTGGGGAGAGCCATGTCTCCCCATGGGCTGTGGTGGAAGACCAGGCAACAGCCTCGCATGTCTGCCTACACCTGGGCAGCACATTTAACATCAGTGCCCCTCTCAGATCAGCATCCTTGCTCTGGGTTGCTGCTCATGAAGCCCGGCTGTCCTGCACCCTGCTGACAAAGCTGTGGGTGTGTGGCCCTGCTTCCTGGGCAAGAGCTGCCATTCTCCCAGGAGTGCATACAGGTGCCTTGGGATGTGTGGGTTTTCCCCAGAGATTTGTATTGGTTCTTTTTAATCTAGAAAGGTTTGCAGTTCTGGAAGAACCTGCGGTTTTGTGTGTTTGCTTGCTTTCTTGAGATCAACCTTGTTTTTCTTCTTTTTCTCCTGAGAGCAGTTCTAGTTGGTTTTGCTATTGCATGGTATAGGATATTGCCCCTCCATCCTGGCCCTTTCTGAATGGAATTCCCAGGGGAACCAATCTTCTCACTGTCTGAGCAATGCCTCAGGCAACTTTCTAACACAAATCAGTGCCTATTTCCTTCCTCCTCCTCCTCCTCCCACCCCCTCAGAGTGCCATCTCATGCATGTTCATGTTCGAGTTTCTCTGTATTTTCATTGTGTATCGGAGACAAAACAACTCTTGCCCTCTTTGGCTTGCAGGTTCTTATGCTAGTGGGAGCAGTAATGACGGGACACCTTTGATTCACTCTCAGTTACATGCAGAGTCCTTTCACAGACCCAAAGAAAAGCAGACACTAGCCTGAAGCTTCTCTTATTTGCTGCCTTATTCCTAGGTTCTGCTGCCAGCTCTGCCTGGTACAAAAGAAATTGTGTACTCTGGATTTTCCGCCTTCACAATATTTATTGGCAGTCTCTCTCGTGAGTATAGATAGCAGCCTGTCTAAGGAACAGCTGAGCTTCCTCTGGGGTGTTTCCATACCCCTGGCACTAAAAAAGCCATCCTCATTATTGTGTGGTTTGTAGGGATTTTTAATGCATATTCTACTGGAAAATACCTAATAGAAAAGATTCAATTAGCAGAGGGTAAACACTTACTCCCTTGCCCTTGTGACCATCTCTTCTCTCCATTAAATACAGAACTCAATCTGATGCAATTGTTTTTTTTCCATTGTTTTCCTTCTGTTATTCTCTTTAAAGAAAGGATAGTAAAAGTATATACCTGTACTTTTGTGTAGCTGATGCTGGTCTGACTTCTGAGCTTGTTCACTCATTTTTGAGAACCCTTATGATTTTCAAGGAGATCCAAGCATGCCCCTGGTTTTCCCAGGTTTGGTTTGATTTGTATTTCACTGGGTTCCAAAAATACAAGATTAGTCCCTCTCCCTTTGGTCTTCTTTCGTGGGCTTGTTTTGTTCTGTTTTTTCCAAAATAAACTGCACTTTACCCTCTCTTGCCTGATTCCACCAGTATAAGGCACTTTTTATTAGATTAGTAGTAGTAGTAGTAGTTGTAGACGTTTTGCTTTACTTGGCCAAGGAACAAGGTGGCTGTTTTTTGTGGAGCGATTTTTGTGGTGGTTGCTCTTTTCAAGGGGAAAGTGAGATCTGCAGCTGTGTATAATTGACTGTGCTGCATCTCGTTTTCTTGTTTCCCAGAAGAAGATAAGAGAAAGAAGCCATTGGCCTGCAAAGTTAAGATAAAGAAAGAAAATAAAACTATCTATACTAACAGGTAACTAATTTTCCGTGAAACTCTATTTTCCTTGTCTTAATGCGGTTAGCTTTCTTTAGCTTTGGGAGTTTGTGACTATGTAAAATAACAAGATCATACATAGATTAGCATAATAGCAATTGCAACAATAGTGGTTTTTAATAGATCATTTAGTAGTGCTTTGATGTTTTTAACAATCCCTAATGGTGCAGCATTAGAAATGGTTCTCTAAGTGCTCAGAATTGAGGCCTTAAAAGAAAAAAAAAAAAAGTTGCTGTCATCACAGAAAAGGCACCTATTGATCCCTGTCACAGAACGGGGATGCTATCTCACCCTCTAGTTCTTCTGAATAAATAAAGACCTTTGACATAATGCCACACTGGACAGGTTAGAAACAGCAGCTAGCCAGTGAGAGAGGCTGAGATATAACAGCTTCTCAACTAAAATGAAGCTGAGAACTGCTAGGGGTAGGGTCACCTTTTTGCTCAGTTTCTGCCCCAGGATCTAACCAGAATGACATTTATTCGAAAAATGACCTGAGAGGTTCTTGCTGAAGAGGTTCTTGTAATCAGAGAAAAAGGGATCTGAGACTCTGTGGAAGTCCTCAGACTGGACCTTGCAGATGCGCCTGAGGTCCTAGGGCTGGATTAAGCGTAGCATGACTCCAGTGACAGAAGGGGACTTCACTGCTTGCTCTGCAGCAGACCCAGAGCCTTTTGGTACTGGCGCTTGCCTTTTACAAACACTTAACCAGGATCTTTGCAATGTCTTCCCCCTCTTCCAGACCACAAGGTGCCTCCCTGAGCTGTTAGCAAGGCAGTCAGAAATACCATCTGCCAGAAGTATTTGTTGATATAAGACCTGTTATCCTCTAACACAGGGGCCTGCCACTCACGTCATTTGGTCTCTGCTGAAACCCTCCAGATGAAGCCTGCTGATCAGTGCAGGCTGTACAGTGCTGCCTTGCTTGGAGGTCTCCAAGGGAGGTCACCTGCAGGCAGCACGCTGCTTGTCCCTGTGTGTGGTGGGAGGTTCCTTTGCTTCTGGAAGAGAAGCGGTCACATTGGCACAGCACACACCCAAGACAATTATGATTTGCTGAGAAGGTCTCCTTAGGGCAAGGGGGTCACTGGCACAGCAACATCTGTGCACGTTTCTGCAACTGGCTCAGCCCAAGGAGGTCAGCCATCACTGTGTGGTAGTCCATCACAAGGCACCATCATCACATAAGCCACAGGCCCTGCAAGTGCCCTGTAACCTCTGGAAAGGTGGTTTGTGTGGAGGTGAATGTCACCTTTTAGGACAAGCTTCAGACATAATGTCAGAGGATTAAACACTGCAGTATGCACTTGCAAGTCACTGCCAGGGTTACCATTTTATTCTCATATGTGTTCCGACTCTACACACTCTGGTGGTCCCAGCTGAAAGCATTTGGGCTCTTGCTACAAGCCATAGTCTCTGATTTTTTCCTGACACAGGCCTGTAACAGAGATGTCGCACTGGTCAGTAGTGGTGACCCTGCATGTCTCTGATGGTGCATGACCATTTATGCTCTTCCCTTTGCAAGTAGAAGTATTACTTTTTCTTAACAGAAGGATTAAGGCATTGAGAAGACAGCCTTTAAAAGTATCAACCAACACAACAGGCCAGTTCCTTGAGGCACTTGAACAGGGTCTGTGTGGTGGGTTGAACCACTTCCCCTTACTTTACTCTTCATAAACTGCCTTTCTATCCCATGACACAAGAGCTACCATGCAGAGGCTGTGAGAGCTGCACTGAGATATTAATCACTGTTGGCTCTTACCAGAACCAGAAAGGCTCATGTATGCAGAGATGCGAAGGTCCAGAGATAAGAAATAATTAGTAAAACACAGTGGCTAGGAATGGGATCTTGGGAGTGTGAATTTTAGTGGTCAACCAAACCTGCTGGAGGCTTGGTAATTTCCAAGAAAAGCAGAAAGAAATGGTTATGTTTTTTAATTACTTATATGATCTCTCAAAAAAACTGATGTGCCAGTGTCCTTTCATTATGTACTTGGGCATGAACTTTCATGAAAGGTCTCCATAGTCCTTACAGAACTGAGAGCCAAGCTCAAAGTCAGCCAAGAGTTCAGACGAGTTACATCAAGCAAGTCATAAGGCTCAATGTGGAATCCTTTGAGAACATGAATTTTCTATACTAGGAAGTTTAAAATCTAGATTTAAAAATTATACATACATATTTTATACTGGTTTCATCACCAAAATTTGTCTCCACAGCAGCAATCAAAGCCTTGGGAGATATATCTGTAAGTCAATGTTGGGAATCATTTAAAGAAGAAGCCTCCAAATGTGATATTTATATCTTCACAGACTATCTTTAGGTGCCATTTGTCATGTTCTTGCACAGTGTCTCCCAAACCTCCTCTTTCTGAAACAGCAATATTCCACACCTCATTCTTAAACTTTGGGAAAACACGGAAAGCTCCTAAAATAATTTTCATTCATTTCATAGAGCAATAACATCAATGCCAGTAAAATTAAGTTGAGCCATCTTGTGCTTCCTCAAAGATGCTTTTGGAATAGCTCTTTCACATCAGCTGCAAAGAGGTTGCAAAGACACTAGGTTGCCAGCCTTATTGTTTCTGTGACATGAGCAGAAGAGCACATCACACTTGGGATTTGCTGCACGTAGAAATAACGTCTCCCGGCATCACAGCATCTCTACGGGGCAGCAGAGAGTGTGAACGAAACAACAGAGAGGGTGAGCGAGGATCTGAAATCATATGTAGGGCTGATAGTGAGTCCGGGAATGGAGAGGGAGACAGCGAGGAAATGCCAGAACAGACGTAAGGGAGAGGGTGCTGCAGCTGTGCGTGTGTCAGGGGAGAGTGTGGCTTTTTACGGAGTGAGGGGAGAAACACATAGAAAAGCACATGCAATAATTCTGCATGGAAAGTATATTCCTGCTAGTGGATAAGAAGGGCAAGAGCAAAGCAAATTTAAGAACCATCCAGGACTGGAGATCAGCACAAAAGTGGGGAGAGAGCCGTTAATGAGTGTATGGTGATCTCAGTAGAAGATATTTGCTGGCCTTGAAAGCTGTGAGTCCAGGATGGTTTGTGTAAGAGTCTTTCTTAATGGCAATGAGTGAGGGCTGCAGATGAAGATAAAACAGAAAATAAAAAATGGATGGGAGAGGAAGGAAGACAGGCAACACTGTCTAAATGGGTTATTTTGAGGGATAAAAAAGTTAATGAGGAAGGCCAGGGTCATCAGAAGAAATTTCATGCTTAGTGGAACAAAGGCAGTTTGGGGCATATAAGGCCAATAAGTTCTTACTTGGGAGTGGTAAAGATATTGTAACACAGGAGAGGTAAAAGTATTCCAGTTAATTCTATCTTCTGTGCTTGGAAGAAGCAGCGTGAAATGCTGCCTACTCTGTTGGAAACCAAGGATAAATCAACTGGGATTTTCAATCAGCAGCCTAAGTAATTTGCTCCCATGATCTCAAAAGAAAGAAAGAAGCAACTCCCCCTCCCTCATTGAAAAAGAAAATATTTTATTGATAATATAAAAAATTCTATTAAAATATTTGGAACACTGACGAAATAGCTGAAGACTGGAAGCTGGCTATTAGTACGTAAACAAGATGACCCAGAAAATTATAGATCAGTTGACCTGACATCACTCCTGAGCAAAATAATGGAAAAACTGATACAGGATTCAGTTAGTAGAAAAATAAAGGGCAGGAATATAATTAATGTCAGTCAACATAGTTTTATGCAAAATAGGACTTGTCAAACAATTTATTTCATTCCATCAGATTATAAGTTTGGTTGATGAAGGCAGCTATGGAGGTATAAAATTCTTTGTAATGACTTTGATCTTATACCATTATCTTTCTGATACAGAAACACATGCTATTCAACACTGAAATGTGTATGCACTGAGAATTGGCTAGCTGACACAAGTAATTTCTAAGGGAAGTTATCATAAATATAGGTCATTTCAACGTGTTCTATAAAATTTGCTCTTGAGCCTATTCTGTATCTTTCCCTTTCTGAAAGAAAATACAAACTCACTGAAAAATACAGTTGACACAGTGTCAGGCACAATGGCTGCAAAACCAGGCGCAAAAACTGCTGTACAAAAGGAGCAATCAGGATTGTTC
>NW_008825499.1:824657-829013 GCF_000699105.1 Pygoscelis adeliae
GAAGATATGTGTTGGTACTGTTCAGTGCAAGGCTGTGCATGTATGGACAGGGAATGGTGGCCTGACCTGCAGAGTGTGGGATTGCAGCCTGGAAAGTAGTTTGGGGATCAGAGTGGATAAAACAGCTGAAATATGAACATGCAGTTGATGCCACAGCAGGTGGATCTAATGTTGTCTTCGGACATATATGCAACTGAGAAGTGAAGACCAGAAATGTGATGCTGAAAATTCAACACAAGAACACAGCATTTGTCCATGACCACAGGAAATACTGCAGAAAAGGGATAATGGTGTGGGAGTCAGGGGGGTGGGGAGAAAGGGAGCAAAGCCTGTCTTGAAATGCAGAAATTGGGCCCTTCCTTTGTTGCAGTGTTTGGAAATGTTGTTTGAATTAGCTGCAGGTATGAATTTTAGAAAGGCTGAACTCTGCTGGGTTGCTTTTTACAGGTCCTCATTCGGAAAGTGTGACCTTACTTCATTATAAAATAGTTCCTTCCCCCAGAAAAGGAAGCAAAACTTAATTGAAGCCCCTTTCACTCTGACTGCTGATTTCCAAAAGGAACATCACTGTAAGCATTAATTCAGACCATCTTGCCTGATAGTCCCTGTGCAGGCAAGCTTGGAAAGCATTCAAGAGATCTCATTTGTCCCCTCCCCACAAGTGACAGTAGAGCACAAGTACCAGAAGGGTGCCTTTGGTGTAGAGAAGAAAAGCGTACAGGGAACTAATAGTTGGAATTCAGATTGGAATTTCAGGCTAGAAGAAAGGAATATGTGTTTTTAACCATGTTGGAACAAAGCTGTGAAAGAAATGGTGTCTGTCTTGTGATGTCTTTGAGTGAAGATGGGAGGCTTTTCTGGAAGAAGTGATAAGAGTCAGAATAGTTTGGGGGGCTCAGTATGATGTTAAGTGTGAAATATTAAGCAATTTGAGATACGCAGGAGATCCTTGTTTATCTGACCATGTTTAGTCTTAAATGTGGTAACTAAAGAGAAGCTCATTGGCCAGTGAAGCATGTAAGAAGCAGAAATGCTGAGTCCTACTCAGAGGTAGTGCTGAAACAGGTGCCGTAACAGGTAAAGCCATGCTTTTGCTTACGTCAGGGAGACCGGAGTTGAGCAAGGATGTTTGGCTGTGTTACTTCTGCTCAATCACAGTTTGGCATGTGACATGGACCATGGCGCAGAGACCCACCATAAGGTTTGGGTGTATCAACCTCCTGGAAGGGCTCCACTTCCACTTAGTGCGCAAAGAAAGATTTTTATCTACTTGCCCATGCCTGAACCTTATCAAAAGCAGGACTGTGGGAAGCCTTATCTGAAATACAACAGAAACTGTCCAGTCCTTGTCCTCACACAACACCTGTCACTCTGCACTAGTATTTATAGTTGCTAGTTTATGGCCTAGTGTGGTTAAGTGTGCATAAATATTTTCAAGTCATTACACTGCTTCTCCAACATCTGCTCTGTTGTTTCCATTTGGCATTGAACTGTCCCCTGTTACAGATGGGATGTTAGGTATATGTTTGAAAATATAATTTTCTATTTTTCTCAGCAGCCCTGAAAAAAAACTTCTAACAAGTTAAATGTAGCCTTAAATTGCTGAGAGTAATTCCTTCTGCTAGCTAAATTTAATGTCAAGCAACTGTCTTTATTTTTTCCTCATACTGTTCCCTTTGCCTTTGTCCCTTAGGTACTAGTGACTCAGAATGGAAGCTTATAAAATATGAAGAACAACATGCAAAGTCTCTCAGAGAATAAACAGTATTATTTCCTGACAAAACTGCACACTGACAATTATTGAGCAACAGCATGAAACGCAGAAGATACAGAAACCCTAAAAATGGAACTGACGTGATTGTGAGACTCCCACACAAACCAAGAGTACAAGAGATTCACAGGTAGGACTCAGTTAAACTCTCCTCAACCTTGCTGCTCACAGATTACATCCCCAAGGAAAGGAAATGGTTTTTGACAGAGGTTAATGACATCGGTTGGAGCTTCTCGATACTAGTAGTCTTTTGCTTGTGGGATCAGGGAATGTATCGTTTAACACTTAAGAGCCCAGGCTCTCAGAGAAGTTCATCTTCCATGTAGACACACACAGCAGAAGTGCTTAGGTACCCAAACGTGCTCAGTGCCCGTCACTTGCCATCTTCACTAAGATTTCTATTGCCTGGTAGTGCTTAGGACTCTCCTGAATTCCCTCCCCGTGTCTCAGGCTGATCCTTTGTTTGTCTTGTTGTCCTCTTCTGTCCTTCTTCCTCTGAATGTTCATGGGACTTTCACCTCTCTCTATCCTCTGTCAGCATAGATTTATCGTCAAGCAAGACATGGGTTTTCATTTTGCTGATAACTGTCTCCTACCTCTCCACTTTGAATCAGTTGCTTTGTATTCTGCTTCTCCCCGAGTACCTCTCCATGCAGGCAGGCATTTTGTTTTTTCCTTTCTGACATCTCCTTGCTTTGTCAAATGCAACATGACCAAAATGGAATTCCAGATATCTCCCACCAGAATGATTCCCTTTCCATATGGATGTTGGGGATGCCAGCAGTGTGGTGTCTAATTCAGTGGCCTCAGAGAAGAATGTTAAACAAAAGCCCCCAAACTCCAAGCCCCAAGCACCAAAGCAGGCAGGTGTGAGATCTTGATAAATGGAGAAGTGCTTAAAACCGAGGAATGTGATTTTATCTGTCTTTTCCTTTCTGTCTCTCTGGTATACTAAGCAGGACAGCTTCTCACTGCTCTCTGTTCTGGCAGTCACACCTATTCTGGGGCTGGGCTTGTCTGTCTCCCATTTTAATGCTGTCATTCCCTTTTAATCACTTCACAAAACGCTGCACCCATTCTGTATAGCTGCTCCTTTTACTGTTTCTCCTCAAAGTCCACTTCTGTGGGCTCACACCTGATGAGAATGAGGCTGGTGGCAAAGCACTGGGCCTGATTCCTCCTCCTGATGTGCCAGCAGTAGTTAGCACAGTTAACAGCAGATCAGTTCTCTGTCTGCAGCAGAAAAGGCAATTATTGTCCTGTACTCAGTACTGATGAGGTCTCCTTTTAGGAAATCAGAAACAAACTGGAGAGTCCGCAGGAGGAAAAAAGAGCAATTAAAGGTGAGAAAGTCTGCAATCAGAAAATGTTGCAAGAACACAATTTCCTGAGAGAGAGAAAAAGAAAGGATGAGATAACATGTCTGCAATGTGTCCTCCCCTGCATTAAAACATATTTCTAAAGAGGTGAGTGAATAAGTGTTCCCAGGCCCTGGGAGGGTGAGGCAGGTAGTCTGCAGTGAGGGAGAGCTGCCCTCGCCTTCCTCGTCACCGCTGTGCTTGTGACAATTGCGGTGGGGTCGGAGCTGCCCCACAAGCTGGTATTGCAGAAGGACACCGATTTCCATCAGGAGTTTCTTGGAGACACATTTGCTGCAGAACAGGTCAGGTTTTTGTCCTGTCAACAATAAGCAACCACCAAAATAATAGGTGCAGCCCAGCAACATCCATCCTTGGGCAAGCTGTAACCAAGCCTGACAGAGGAGCAACACCTTTATGTCATGCTGTGGGAGCTTGTCACTCTGACAGTGCCACAGAGGCTGCTTGTAGGCTTGAGTATCCAAGAAGGTAGTGGCGAGGTAAGATTGTTTCCTGACCATGCCTGGATCACATGGCCTGGATCCTGTCATACAAAGCGGCAAAACTTTTGGATTTCCACTCACATGCAAATTTAGTGAGTACACCTTACCCTTCAGTTTATTTGGAGAAAACCTCCTATCTGAAACAGTGCCTGTTTTGCAATTAAGGCATAGCTCCAGTGTTTCATATCATGAAAGTAGAGGCAGTATTTTGACACTGGCCTAGTCTAATATAAAGATGCCCTGACCTCACACTTACTCTCTGCTGCTAGCCTGCTCCTTCTTCACCTCCCCAAGCAAACTTTTGTGATTTGTCTGGGTGACTATTTTTGAAGTCTCAGCACAGCTTGCCCTTCTCCGACTCCAACAAGAATGACGAAATCTGCTTTCCGCAACTGCAGAAAGCATCCTCCTGTGCTTGTTAATAGGTCCCTGGAATAAACAGCCAGGGTAGGAGGCTGGAAATCAGCTTCACTGAGGAGCCCTGCCTTTGGAGACTTTCTGCAGAAGCGCTGTTTTTAATTGGATGGGGTTACGAACTTTCAGAAATCACATGCTGCCCACAGCCAGCTAAACTGTCGCACCTTTTCTGGTGAGATTTTTAAGGCTCATTTGAGCATGGGTATGCACAGCTCTTGAAGTTGCTCTGTGTGTGTAGTTTGCTTCACCATCAGTTCCTCCACAGCTGTGGAGAATGCAGGGACTGCTTCTAGCCTGCTGTAACATC
>NW_008825499.1:829023-829265 GCF_000699105.1 Pygoscelis adeliae
TGCTCAGCTCTGCTTGCTTATCTCTGCAACTCCAGAGCCCTGAGCACTTCCTGCCATGTGCAGAGCAAAAGTTGCTGTCACATGTGTCACGGTATGCCATACATTGAAGCGAAGCCTGCAAAGAGAAGGAGCATTAAAATCTGAGACAGAGAAAGAGAGGGAGAGAGTGTACTGACCTTCTGCCGTATTCATTACCAGCAAGGTTGAAAGAGCTGTTGATGATCGCAGTGTGGCTGGGGGGC
>NW_008825499.1:829416-830808 GCF_000699105.1 Pygoscelis adeliae
CAGGAGGGATGCTGAAACCGACCTTACACATAAAATGATGATTTGCTGCATCCAGGGTCAAGTTACCCAATCTCTCTTGGCCAAAGGGTCCAGTCTTTTACCCTCTACCTTCTCCCAGATAGTATGCAGTCAGTATAGAGGGATTTGTGAACTTTTTTTTTCCCTCTCCTTATGGAACCACACTGCACCTTTGAGGGGGCTTGTTTGATAAAATCCTCCTTTGTTGATGGCAAACACAGTGTAAATCTTAGAATGCAGGCAACTTCTGTGGAAAAAGGCTGGTAAATGTTTCCATGTGATTTCATATGTTCTCATCATACATAATTAAAGGCAAGTGCAAAAAACCAGCAGGCATTTTCCTTTGCTCGTAAGAGACACAGGTTAAAGGATTAGCTTTCAAAAGTGCCTCTGAGAAGTAATGACTGTTCCTGGTATGAATGTGGTAAACTATAATTAAGGTATTTGGGGAATTGAAACAGATTTTGAGAACAATGGCTCATACTTTTACATTAAGTAAGAATATAGCCTTTGTATAATTAAAAGTAAGCACTTAACTGCTGTTATTCTTTTCCTGTCTACAAAAGCTATTGTTTGTTTAGAAATGAAGAAAAAAAGGAGGGGCTGGGAGCTGTGTACATTATTGCAAAACAAAAAGACAAATTGGAGAGAGTATGTTTGCTAATAAAGATGTTGGGTGATGCACAACAGTAAACAATCTCAGCTCTCCTTTCACGTGGAAAAGGCACTCTTAATATGATGTCTTTGTGTGAGTCTTGGTAAGAGTGGGGAAGGGGGCACATGTCTGTCCCTAAGAAGAAATATTATGAGTTCTTAGCTGCACTCAGAGTTTCTCGTGGGAACTCCTGGAAATAATTGCTCACAAGCCACAGTGTTTGCATATATGGTTCTGCAGTTCAGAAGACATTTCTTATCACCAGTGATCGTCTTACACGTGTTTCAGCAATGTACAGGAAAATTTGGTCGGCGTGTGTTGGATAGGACTTCTCCACTCGTTGGCAGAGCTTTTCTGCAAGGACAACTGCTGCATTTAGAATCATAAGGGTGACACCACCATCTCCCACCTTCCCAGGGACTATGCTGCAGGGTGGCACTCAAAGTGATGTTATTCTGCTGAAACATGTCCTTTACTGTCTTCCAGCTGCTGGGAACACCAGGTGCCCTGGGATAATTTTGCTTATGCTTCCTCCTTCTCTCTGCCTTTGTCTGCTAAGGAGACAAGACGGGGAAGAAATACCATCAACTACACGTAGGGGACATATAGAGTCACTGTCCTTTTATATATAATTAACATCTGAGGTGTGAAAGTGGGTTTTGAGAGCAAATGTTCAAGGAGGCAGCCATCATTCTAACTGAATAGCTACACCATATCCT
>NW_008825499.1:830847-866429 GCF_000699105.1 Pygoscelis adeliae
AAGGCATGAAAAGCATGAAAAGTAACTGCCCCTCTCTGGCATATTTTTCTCAGTGAGATGTCTGCCAGTCACTCTGAGGAGCCTGGTGTGGCGAGTGAATGACATGCCTTACATTGCTCGTCCTGATAATGAATGCCACATTCACACAGGACATGAACATCTAACATGAAGTCCAGTGAGCACTGGAGGTTGAATCCAGGTCTGGCAGAAGGCCAGGAAGATGTGTGCCATTGGCTCTTGAAAGGATCTGGCATGGGTATGCAGACCTCTGAAGGATGAAACCTAAGTCTGATGACCTAGCAATGTTATCTTACAGTGATGGGCCTACACATGTTTCTGAAGTGGTTGAAATTCCTCCTCCCCCTCCTCCTCCTCCTCCTCCTCCTCTTCCTCCGTGTCCGACATCTAACAATTCATTTGCAGGAGATGGAGCATTTGGTATTCACCAATGCCAAGTTGCTCATGACTTAGTTTGTGTTCATGACTTAGAATGTGCATTTGTCAGGAGCTTTAGCCGTCCTCCATCAAATGGAAGGCTCAGCTGTGCTGAATATTGAAGGTCATGATCTTTGAGGCAATTTTTGCTTTCTCATAAAAGATCCTTTATTACAGCTGTGCTCATGCTCCAGCTTTCCCCTGGTAGTGTGTGAGGACCCCAGGGACAGTGGAGGCAGTGGGTCGTCTTTGGCTCTTCCAGCCTGACTGTGGGGCTCTTTTCTGCAGGCAGGAGGACCCACCTCCTGGGGACCTGAAGGATCACACAGGTAAAAAAAGAGAAGGCAGGTACCTATTCTCACTTCAGTCAGAGGACAATGGCTAATGACTGTTGCCTTCCCTTGCTGGCTGGGCCAGCCAGTCTGTGTCTGCTGCTAAGTGTATGGCTTACACCTCTAAGCACACATTTCTAGTAGCCGAGCAGATTTAGAATGCAGGATGGGATCAAACACAACTCACCTTGCTTCAGCGTACAATTGCAGCAGCTGGATTGGGATTGTTCATGGCTGGTATTAATTTCAAGTTCAGAAATATTTTTTCTTTATCTGAATGCTGTTAGTGAACAGCCACAACAAAGGGCCAAATTATTATGTAGTAAGTACTCAGATATGCTGCTTTCTAATGAATGAAACTTTAAATCATATTGCTAGAAGGACTCCACCTAGCTTTTAAGTGCTGAATAAGCCATGTCACTGGGCTCCTCCCCTCCCCCTCTTCCTATCCCCAACCCCATCTTCCTACCTAACCCCCTTCCCCTCTTCCCCTTCCCTCTGCTATGCTGGAAAGAAGCATAACTCTCACAAACTTGGATTGTAAAAGCAGATGCAAACTTTGCACTGCCCATCGTGTTCACCACCTCCCTTTTCCTGGTCAAGGACAGCTAAGTGAGGTTAAATTAAGAAAATGGGTGAAGAAGTGGATGTGAACAAGACTCCCTAAATCTGTGTGGTTTGCATGGCTGAAGAATCTGTGGCTGAGTTCCTGGTGGAGCCAGATAGTCTGTCTCTATTTGGTGGTTGCCTTTTCTGTCTGTGCTGAATGCATTGTGCTGCTTGAAGCACAGCCTCTCCTGTTGCAATAAGGACTGTATCTCTGCTTGGCTATGGCAGTGGGGTGGCCAGGGCAGAGGCTCCCAATCCCAGAAGATGAGCGAAAGGTGAGAGAAGCTCTCTGTCACACAACTGTCTGTGCTACTCAAATGCGATGGGGACTGGGAAGGAAACATTTTGGCTATTTCTGTGTGTCAGAGTAGAATTTATGTTTCCTACTGTGGCTTTCTGCCCATCTGTTAGATTGCACACAAAGGTATGTAAGAGAGTGCAACGGGAGAGAAATGATCTCTGCTGCCTAAGGGAAGAGTGTGCTCTCTAGGCAGCAGCAGCCTTTGGAGACTAATTTCTTGGATATTGGGCATGGGTGGAGATCAAGGATGATAATTTCAGCCATTCAGCAGATCATAGCATGGCTGTATGATTTGAAGAGCATCCAGATTTGTTGTGAGAGATGGAAAGGAAAGTTTTTTTCCCATTTTGTCTGTTCTTATCCTACTGCCATCTATTTTTCCAGATTGACAGGGAAACAATGCTCATAGGAGCATCAGTGATTCAGCAGTAGCTGCAAAATCTCAGGGCAATGCCAGAGGAATCTGACACCCAATTTTTTGGATGCTGGCCATGGTGTTTGGTATATCTAGCATGCTGTGTGACAAAAACCTTTATTTTCCAAAAAGGCTGGACTACTAATGCCAGGTACCTGTGTGCCTGTCTTCTGCCAGCCTTGCTGTCTTAGTTGGTTTGTGTTGGTTTACCAGTGCTTGGACTACAATTCTTGGGTGTAACAAGGAGTGCTGTTTTCCTAAGAAAACAAACCATGGGCAAGTCATACCTTTTGCCAAATATCCCTGCCATAGCCTTTTTACAGCATAGTTGCATCAGCTGGCTTTAGAGCTGGTCCACATTTTAGGCTGGTGATCTCCTTTGGGGCTGGGAGGATATGTACCAGTTACTTACCAAGTAACAACATCGATGTGCCTTTGTGGTTATACTTTCCACAGTGGAATGACTGTACCTCTTCCCTGCTGTAGTGAATGTTTTTACAATCCCTAAAGATATGCAAATGGCCAAGTGTACTCAGACAACACTGCCCCTCCCCTCTGTAAGGCTTTCAATGGTTTTCTGATCCCTTCTCTTCCATTTGTCCTGGGCTTTTGTAAAAGTCTTTAGTTTGGCACAAGAATTAGTTCAAACAGAAAAATAGCCACTGAATGCTCCTCACCTTCATTCTGAGGGGGAAATTTGGGCTGTCCCAGTGCTGTAGGTAATTTTTCTGTGCCTGGAACTTGTCAAGAGTAAAAAACTAGCAGTCTTCCCCTTAAACCATTTTCACATCACGGTCATTCACCTCTCCAAAGCACCGCAAAGCTTCACAAAGTTGCATGTTTAGTAACAGACAGTACAAGGCTGTTGATGTTAGCTGCCACTGCACAGAGATCCCTGGAGAAAAGCATCGTCATCTTTACTCTGTGAGCCTTTATTCAATGAACACCTTTTGTACTTCATTTACCTCCTCTATGAACAGCACAAATGTGCGGGACGAGGCTGTGATGGTTAAGCAGCTTGTGTCTGCAACATGCTTCATAAGAATCACTAGTGTTCCAGCTCATTTGGAGAAGATAAATATAGAGCTGAATTTGCAATGGGAGTTTTAACCTCTGCAGTATGATTTTCAAGGAGATCTGTCTTCAGTTACAGATGTTTTGTGCTTCCAGCTTTATTGTGAAGTGTCTACACTGTACTCTGGGATAAAAAGTCGCGTCATCCACTACCCAGGAAAACTGCTGCAATGCCTCCTTTGAGAACTTTGTTCTTGCTTTTATATGTTTTTTATCTTTTCCTGGAAGATGTGATGGTGTATTATCATGCTGCTTTTTCAGAATGGCTAAAATGCTGTTAGAGGTGAAGGAAATGTCTGTCCTTTTAATACTTTTGCCAGAAACGCATTGTTACTTTTCCTTTATCTTAGGGCAGAGGTAGTCAATAACACTGAAAAGGAGTGAAGAAATAATGCAGTCTTGGATTGGGTTCAGTGTTTGTGCCCTGTTTCTTTTAGAAAGAGTGCTGGAATTTGTCAGTAGAGCATCTCTAAATAGCAGACATTTTTACTAGTTGCCAGGAAGAATATTTAATGATGCTTGTATGAAAATGACAATTTTTTGAAACAAATAGCAATAGTGTAAGAAGAATCTGTGAAAGGTCTCTCAGGTTTCTTTGCTATTTTTTCTAACTCAGTCTGCATCAAAATTGGTATCAACAATTTTTCATTTTATCATAATCTTCATTCTGATAAATAGAGCACTTTGGGTAAAAATTTTGATAAAAATTTTGTTTCCAAAAGCAGCGAGATGTGTTTCTAGTTCTTCACTTTCCTGTCCTCCACTGAGCGGCTTCTCACTTTCCCTTGAAGCACTCAGCCTCCTTTTGCAAGGGCACATGTCAGTATCTCTTCAAAGCAGTGGGCTTTCTGGTCAGTGTGTGCCTCAACCCTACCTTCACTGAAATATACTTGGGCTACCTGGGCCTCTGCTCTTCCCTGCCTCCAATTGCCCGTTCGTACTGTGATGGGACATCAAAGCATGAACACCTGGGCCCTGCTCCACCACAGCTCCCTAAGTATCATGTAAGAGCTGAGAGAGCTACCTTTTTAGTCTTATTGGAGGTGCTTGCTGAGACAGGGCCATGCTGACCTTGCATCCAGACATGTGCCCTTTCTGAATGGCATTGAATCTCACTGAGTGTTGAGCCTTGCTTCCCATGATCATCCAAGCTGGAGGTGTAACCAAAGGGCTGACTCAGCAGGGTGCATGCTCTGAGACTGTTCATGGTTTTATGGTTACAGACCCTGTGGTGTCTTGGGTTAGATAAAGGGTTCATAAGAATGAGATAATCTCTACTAACACCCTGTTGTTGATGCCTGGAAGCATTTTCTATATCGCTTTCCTTAAATGTTGCCTGCATGCTCCAAAGAAATGTTGCAGCCCTGGAAAGATGTGTGGAAGGCATTGTATGTTGCTGTGCGTGTAGACATCTGTGAAGTGTTTCCTCTCTGTTTTTTTTTTTTTGTTTGTTTCTCTCCCTTTACATAACCTGAGCTATTGTAGTGTCATGTGAAAAATGTCTGTTCAAGAATATGTGGAGAGGTATTTCAGGTCATCTGGTTTGTGAGCATATCCTGTTAATGACTATTCAGCATAAAATCAAAGACAAGAGATGGGAAAAGTAATCAACCACACCTAGATACACAGACCCTAAACAAGCAGGAGGTAACAGAGACAGTACTGAAGACCAGAGAGCAGGTTGCTCACTAGTTGGTGGGCAGGAGTCACTCAAAGCCTTGGAGAAGATCAGCCAGGAGAGATAGGAAGGAAAGAAATGAGATTATCGTGGGTCTCAAGAGAAAGACAAAACTTGCTGTGGGATGTTTTTGGGTGTTGTAGGATTGTGTAAAACTTACTATGAGATTTTTCAAGGTGGCTAGGGGAACGCATGTTACTTATGGGATGTTCAAGGGAAGGGCCAAAGACAGGAAGGGGGGGATTGTGGTGGATCCTGGAGGAACAAGTGTGGGGAATGTGTGAGGTGGTAAAAGAAGCTGGTCACAGTGTAAACCAGGTTGTTGGTCACTGTTTTTGTGTGGCTGAGTCCTGCACCTGGTCACTGCAGCCTGTCCTGCCTTGGTACTGAACTGCCTCTTCCTATTTTCTTCCACCATCTCAGTCTATATTCAGAGTGCATTTGTGGGGGTCTAAGTGCCAGCAAACGGAGAAGGACTGCAGGTCATAGAGGCCCATGTGTCTGAAGTGTCCGCATCTAGGAGAGACCAGTGTGTGTGCTACCTTCCCTCGGGGACTTCAGCTCCATGTGTGCGTGTGTGTGCACGCACACGCGCCTATGCTGTGTGTGCGAGCAATCTGGTAGTGAACTCCAGGCTGGACTTGCCCATGAACAGAAGACCTGCACTTGGAGAGACCCTTGTTGGAGATGACTGGGTAAGAAGCCCTTCGATTCTGGATGGTCTTAAGGTCTCATCCAGGGTTTGAGGGACATGTGAATGTGAGGGTGGCTGTGAACCACAAGAGTGAGAGTATGGGATAGGTCTGCTAGTGAATGCCAGTCCTCACCTCCTGGAGAGGAGTACCAGGCCTGGTACCATGCCTGGCATCGCTCTCTGTGTGGCCACCCATGTGTGTACTCTGTGTATGTGTGCCTACTGGGACTGCATGCTCAGCCTTGCTACTGGATGGAGTAACAAATGGCAGCAGTAGGGAAAAAAAAATGAGGAGGAGAAAGCCCCAGGCACTTTCTGCTGGATTTGGCCTCCCTCAACAGTTGTTATTGTCACAAGTGCCACCCCGGGCAGCCCTCTGCCTCCTGGGCTATGCTGCATATGATGCTGTACGGGACAGGGGCACAGAGTGCCCAGGTGATAAGCCTGTGGTCATATGGGCTGCCTATCGGGGACCAGGTTAGCAAAAATGCTGCCACAGGTTATTCTTCCATGCCTGGGAGACCAAAGTCTAACTGGTTGTTTATCACCAGTCATTCCAAGCAAATCCATCACCAAAGCAGGTATCTGGGGCATCTCTTTGTCATAATCAGATTACAGGGGGCTATCTGCGAAATGATGAATATATAATTTTTTATCCCAATGTTACAGTTTTTGATAAAGCAGCCACCAAAGGCAGCAGCACAGTGCTGATGTCAGTAAATGCTAAGTCATGTGAAAGCCCCAGAAAACCCGGAGCAACTGTTCTAACAGCATCTTTTCTCACCTATTTAGTTAAGCTATCGCAAGCATGTTGCCCAAGTAATGAATATTTCAGCAGAGAAAACACACACACGAAAGTACTCTTAAAATGCCTATAGAGTGCCAGGTAATGTTTTTGCATGTTGACCTTACCTTTCTCTTTCAGGGCACAGCAGAAACAAAGGATATCTGTCCTACTGAAAATGAAGCAACATATCCTTTGAAAGCATCCTTTTGCACCTTACATGCTCACAGTGATTAACTGTACAAGGTTCATGTGAGATGACAACCTGTTCTTAAATAGACATACAGAACAGCATGAATCAGCATGGAATATATGTGTGTAATCTGAGGCGAGATATTAGCCTCATGAACTAATGTAATGCCAAAGCCAGGTCCTGGCACTAGCAGCCTTTGGTTCTCTGTACACAAACAGCCTGTCATATCTCATGTAACTGAAATCTGCTGATTCCCTTCACTGACCTGGAGAGACCTGACAACAGGATCGGTGTCTTTACATCTTCTATCTGCCTGTCCTGGTGGAGATTAAGAGGAATGGCCCTGTGGGTCCATTGGCAGATGCACTTACAGGAGCCTATCTGTTAATGGCTTGAGGAAGTGGTGCTCCTCTGGAGTCAATACCAGAACCAATATTTTCATCAATGATGTGGATGATGGGACGAAGTGCGCTTTATGTGTTTTTTGGGTGACAAATTGGGGATGACAGCACAGCACTGATACACTGGAGGGCAGGGCTGCCATTCAGAGAACTTAATAATCTGGACAAATGAGCTGACAGGACATCACGAAGTTCAGCAAATGGGAATGTGAAGTCCTGCCTATGGGATGGAATAACCACAAGCAACAACACAGGCTGGGATCCAGCTGGATAGGGAGCACTTTTGCAAAAAGGAATCCAACGGTTGGCAGCAAGCTGAACATGAGTCAGCAGTGTGCCCTTGTAGCAATTAGGGATAACCACATATTGGGCTGCATTATGAAAAGTGTAGTCAGCAGATGGAAGAAAGTAATTATTCCACTCTGCTCAGCAGATTTGAGGCCTCATCTGGAATATTGTGTAAAATTTTGGGCTCTTCAGTGCAAGTGAAATATTGAGAAACTGGAGTAAGTCCAGCAGAAGCTAGGGATTAGGTTGGGGAGGTTGGCAGAGAACATGGTATCTATTGGGAGAAGATGGGTTTGTTTCGTCTGGAAGAGAAAATGCTAAGAAGGGGTATAATTTCGGGGCTGTTGGTTGACAGCTGGCTGAATATGAGCCATCAGTGTGCCCAGGTCGCCAAGAAAACCAATAGCATCCTGGCTTGTACCAGAAATAGTGTGGCCAGCAGGACCAAGGAAGTGTACTCTTGGACTTGCCGGACTTGCCTATGAACAGAAGGCTTGCACTGGGAGAGACCCTTGTTGGAGATGATGACTGGGTAAGAAGCCCTTGGATTCTGGATGGTCTTAAGGTCTCATCTGTTTATGTATATAGTGTACATACACATGTATGTATCATTATACATGTATACATGTATAAGTCCAGTGTACTCTCCCTGTACTCAGCACTGGTGAGGCCACACCTCAAATACTGTGTTCAGTTTTGGGCCCCTCACTACAAGAAAGACACTGAGGTGCTGGAGCGTGTCCAGAGAAGAGCAACGAAGCTGGTGAAGGGTCTAGAGCACAAGTCCTGTGAGGAGCGGCTGAGGGAACTGGGGTTGTTTAGTCTAGAGAAAAGGAGGCTGAGGGGAGACCTCATCGGTCTCTACAACTACCTGAAAGGAGGTTGTAGCGAGGTGGGTGTCGGTCTCTTCTCCCAAGTAACAAGTGAG
This sequence comes from Pygoscelis adeliae, assembly GCF_000699105.1. Taxonomy (NCBI): domain Eukaryota; kingdom Metazoa; phylum Chordata; class Aves; order Sphenisciformes; family Spheniscidae; genus Pygoscelis; species Pygoscelis adeliae. The sequence continues at coordinate 838,980 of NW_008825499.1, forward strand.
AGGACAAGAAGAAACGGCCTCAAGTTGTGCCAGGGGAGGTTTTGATTGGATATTAGGAAATATTTCTTCACCGAAAGGGTTGTCAATCATTGGAACAGGCTGCCCAGGGAAGTGGTTGAGTCACCATCCCTGGAGGTATTTAAAAGATGTGTAAACGTGGTGCTTAGGGACATGGTTTAGTGGTGGACTTGGTAGTGTTAGGTTTATGGTTGGACTCAATGATCTTAAAGGTCTTTTCCAAGCTAAATGATTCCATGATTCTATGATTCTAATTCCTGTCTTAAACTGTCCATTGGAAGGTTACAGAGAAGTAAGAGACAGACTCTTCTCAGAGGTGCAGACTGAAGGGATAAGAAGCAATGGGAACAAGTTGCAGCAAGGGAAATTTCTGACTGAACAGTGAAAAAAAATTTATTCACCTAAAAACAGTATTGCCCTTGTACAGGGACCAGAGGGATGAGGACAATCCAACTACGATTTTCAAAATTATCTGGACAAGGTGCTGAGCAGTCTGATCGGACACTGAAAATAACCCTGCTTTTACTGGGGTGTTGCACTGAAGACCTCCAGAGGTCTCTTCCAACATGAATTATTCTGTGATTCTCTGAGGATCTGACATGCAGCATTTCTTAGTTTCTGACGTGCTCATACCCATACCAGAAGCCATGCAGGTATGTGGCTTCTCCTGAGTGCTCAGGGGCATGGTTAAGGGTCTTCAGACTTTCATACAGCATCAGCAGGTTTGCGGAGTGACAAGGACTGATTGCAGTTAGCAAAATGTTGTCTGTAAGTCATCCTTCCAAAAGGAAGAAAAACAAATCCTGAGAGGTTATCTACCCCTTGAAACAGCCCCCAGACACGTGGTGGTTTGACATGATTTTTTTACTGGGAATCCAACTATGCCTGAAATGTATTCTCATAAAGTATTTTTGCTGTTTAAAATAAAATTTTAAAAAATAGTAATTGATTCATTTCTGAAGGTAAGTCTACATGGTATTCTGTAAGCAGATATGTGGTCACTCATTCCATGCTTGGAGCCAAGTTCGGTGTAGAAGCTGTATTACTTTGGCTAGATAAACATCTACCTGGGGAAGAGTCATCACATAGGCACAGGACATTAACTTAGCCCCAGTGCCACCACAATGCAGTTTCAGGCTTCCAGTCAGCACAAAAGCTGCAAATCGACCTCTTTCTGCAAAACTTGATGAAGGTATAACTCATCTCTTATTCCCCGAGCAGGCACTACAATAACTTGCTGGCAATCTCTGCATGTACACTTGTCCCTTTATGCAAAAATTTAGTCTCTAAAATTGAGGGAATGTGAACCAGTTTCTAAACCAAATATTTATTTGAGGTTTTCATCATCTTCATTAGTTATAGATATTTACTAAAAGTGGTAAATTGCTACAGTGAAATGTGTCAGGCCTTCTCAGAGAGGAAAGGGTGGAGAAAGAAAACTGGGCAAGCAATTTTTAGCAACACTTTTTTTTTCATTTGATTGTTTATGAAAGATGAAATTCTTTTGTTTAGGTTTTACTGTTTATGGTTACTTGCCATGTTTCTGAGATGCTTTTTGAGTTACAAATTGCTCATTGCAAGTATTTTTGATGTTAAAGACTGGATTTGATGCATACTCGTTAATTTGGGGTGGTCACATGTGGGACACCACATGTTCCTGTTTCTTTTTATTCTCTAAACTGGAAATGTAGAACAAACACTCGCCATTCACACTGAACTCTCAGTGTATGTTCTTCAAATTTCACTTAGATCTGGCTGACTCCTTTTATGTACCTGCCAATAAATTGTTTGTTTGGAATATGCAGAGAAAGCAAGTATGCAGAATACAAGTTAATTTGTACTGAAGTTATTTACTTGCTCTGTATTGGCAATACTGGTGTCCAGGTAAATGGAGATGGAGTTTTGATATTAAACATTATATGCTGTGCTATCACATGTTGTGCAAACTTTGGTTGATTCAGCAAAAGGTCTTTCAGGCTGCTGAGAATCTTTGGAAAAATACATGAAAAAAGAATGAGCTTTATGCTAGAATTGTTAAAAGAGGCAACATATTCTGAACTGCATAGGTTTTGGAATGAGCTTGCAGGAAAGCTTTCTCCCACACTATACTGTAACACCACTGTACTTTGATTTGATAAGACTTGGGGTCAATTGATGACTTTAATATTAAGGAAAGGGAGCTTTAGTTAAGAGCGATTTCAGTTGCTAAGACAACCATCTCATGACATTGCAGTATGGCAGAAAAAATGGCCTATTGTTAAACGATGCAATGAAATTAATGATCTAGAAGAAACATAGCACCAGGTCCTCAGCTGACACAGACTGAAGCCATTTTCCCTGGAGAGCTATTCTGATTTGCACAAATGAAGATCTAGCATGCATTTCCTGAAAGGAAAAGGTGCTGATTTTTGAAGTGCACTACACCTTCTTAATCCAGATTGAGACCCATAGGGTTTGCTGCTGCTGGGCAAGTCAGAACTTGTGACCTGGGAATCAGACCTATTCTTTCACCAGCCCACAGGATAGCCCAGAGGAGACCGCTGATCTCCATGCTGCAGTTCCCCAGCTGGCAAATGGCAGTGGCTAACCTGGCTTTCCTCTTTTCATCTCCTTCCCCAAGGCTGGAGCTCAGCTGCCACATGGTGCAATGTAACAGCAGGATTCATTATCCCATCTGTAGGGCTACAGAAGTTCCAGTGCCACTACTGGCATGGTTCTGCTTCTCCAGCACTAGTATAAATAAATCTTATGCAGATGATCATAGCCCAAGCAATGAAACCACTTACATGGATGAGGAATTGCCTCCAGGTGTGATCCAGGTTCACATATTAGAATCACAATAGGGAAGTCCCCTCCTGACGCTTGATCAGTTGAACATCCCTGTCTTCTGGTGTATGGGTTGAAATTTGGCAGGGTGAGGTATGTCTCTCACCACTTATGTGAAATCTCACTATTTGGTGATGTTTTAAGCTGCTGTGAGAGCAGGCCATGACGTAATAGCAGGGTTGGTCAGCATATTCCTCTATGAGCACCTGTTTTAATTTGTTTGTAACTTTGTTTTCCTGGTGGGAGAATAATGAGGACCTAGTTGTGAGATTTTTCCATGCTTGTTTTCCTTCCTCAGACTGGGTGTTTTGAAAAGTTGTTTGGTTTTGGAACAAACATTTGAAATTTCTCTGAGATAAGATGTGATAGGAAAGGAAGCTGGAAGCATGTTTACCTTTAAAAAAATTTTTTTTAACTATCTCAATTTTTTCTTGTGTTTGCTTCCCTAACTTAGGTAAGGAACTTGTTGTTCAAGAACAGATTCAGATCTTGGTGAAAAACCCCATTGTTATGTCAATGTCTTTATTTCTTTCTCATATGCATCAAGTTGTTCTTAATGAACTGGAAAAGTGGTCTGAATCAGAAAGATGAAATTCAGTAATGAAAGAAAAATCAAATGCACAACTACAACAGAAGAATAAGAGGTCTCACAAAAGCACTGCGGAAAAGGATGAGGAAATATCAGGGCCTCGGATTGAGTTCATTAGAAGATATTGTTGTGAAAAAGCCAAATTTTGTTCTTGAATTTATTACTAGGAGCATAGTCTGTGAGACAAAAGAGTCAATTCTGCTGAGTTTAAGGTTGGTAAGGCTGTGTTACACTAACTTCTGAAGTTGTATACCAGGCTTTAAGAAGATACAGACAAATTGGAGAGAACCAAGAGAATGATAAAAGACTTAGAAAACATGAGAAAGGCTGAAGTACTTGGGTTTGATCTAGAAAAAGGAGTGGTTGAACAGGAATTGGTAAATCTTCAGAAGTATAAAAGGATTGTTTTGAAGAGGATGATCATCAGTTGTCCTTTGTATCCAAGCAGAACAGGACAAAAAGTAGTTGGTTTAATTTGTAGGGAGAGAAATACAGGTTAGGTGTTGAAAACCTTTTCATGTTTTTGCCATCATTACACACTGTAATTGAAGCAGTCATTAAACGGGTGTCCTGAGAAGGTGGTGGACCCTGATTCACTGGATGCTCTGTACGAGTGAATTGGCAGAGTATTTGTCAGGGGAGGTTTAGGTGTTGCTTGTTCTGCCATAGGGCTTGGTCTTCTTCTGGCTGTGTTACTGTGTGTATTACTTAAGCACACCACAACCTTCCCAAGGTAGTCCTGTAATAGTGGGATTGCCCCTCAATCTCTTCTTAAGACCAGTGTCATGGATTTAGGCAAATCAAAATTGCTAGCAGCAAGTATCGTTTCCATTTCAAATCTGTTTTCCCATTTGATGTTAACCCATAACAGAAGAACACAAGAAATGTTAAGGGTAGAAAGCAGCTCGGTAGTAGACAGTCATTTGTGGATCAGGAAAAAGAGTGAAAAAAAGAAGAAATTCCAGCCTGGATGAGCTTGTACTTACACAAAAAACTTTTCCAGCACCTTCTGGAGTGTCAAGACCTACACACAGCCTGACCACACAATTTGGCTGGATCTATAGACAGCAAAGTGTGAGTGCAACTGAGACATGAAGACTAGAAATGCAGGAGTTATGAATGATAACAGTCACTTGTACTTGTTCCCATAAGTAAGATGTATTTTTCTTGTGCTAAGAGCTTGACCTGTTTAAATTAGCCCTGCTTGCAACACAAGGCATTGCTTTAATTTAATTTACTTTTTTAATTTAATGCTATAAACCCCTTATCTGATGAAGTTAGCTGAAATACTAGCTTGTTTTTCTGATGTATGATTTGTTTTCTTTTACTATCATATTTATTTTTCCTAAGGCACCTCTTTCCTAAGTATTTTTTATTCTTCTTCCTCTACAGACTTTTAAAATCCAGTCTTTCAGTCTCTCCCACTAAATTTCTTGTTCATTTCTAATGTCAGCTACTGTAGGATCCACCTACCTAAGCCCACCCAATTGCTAGTCATCTCCCCACTCCACCATCTGCAGGCTATGCCATTCATGGTATCAAATCCCTGCTCATCACATTTCAGTTACTCGTATCTTCCTTTCAAGGCGTGGTTTACTTGGATGCTGTGCTTCTGCTTTCTCCTTCCTGCACATGTCTCCTCCTAAACCCCATTTCAGGCTTCAAAGTTACAAGCAAAAAGATTTGTTGGATAATGAAAGAGATAGTCCAGCGTCATGGTGTGGTACAGCTTTCTTCCTTAATTTCTGAGATTGAGGCATGCATATGGTGATGACTGCACAGTCCTCCTGTTAATAGCTTTTGAAATATATTCATTGCTGGCTGCTATCCTCATACGAAAGCTAATGACCTTTTCAGGACATTATCTCAATGACATATCCCAGATCATGTTTGCCTCTTGAGGGAGAAATTTCACCAGTGAACTCAGAGGCTCAACAGTTTCTGGATGCTGAGATTTTGGGGCATGTTTGACCCTGTACTTTGCAAATGTAAATGGAAATTGAACTTGTTGGGAAATGCAGTGCTGGCTACAAATGCTAACAGGGAGAAAACTGCCCCTGGCATGTATGGCACTTCAGGGACGGGCGTGACAGGAACAGGATGAAGTAAAGCATGGCAGTGACCTCCTAAAAAGCTGGAGCGGGCGAATAGTCCAGGCGAGGCTGTAGCTTTTTCAAGTACTGGAAAGACTGTGCCGTTTTAGAAGGGGAAATTGGGAATGAGGGCAGAGCTGCCCACTCATGTAATGCAGCAGGAAGAGTTCCCCAAGTGGCAGCTGTTTGCTGCACGGCTGCATGCCTGTGGCATTAGGCAGAGGGGTATAAGTGCGGCCAGCAGGAGCGTCAGATGGACCAACACTTATCCTCCACCTTCTCACTCCACCAACAGTGAGAGAGAGGCTAGCAGTGGATTTTGTCCATTGTATGTAGCGAGTATGATCAGTTTTGCTGGAGAGCCGAGCAGAGGGCCAAACAACTTCTTCCGTCTCACTCTCTTATTCGGCTTGGCAGCCTGTCCTGAGCCATGTGTCCCACTCACGCATGCTTGCTGAGCACCAGGAGCTCTCCTGGGACATCCTCCCTAACTTGCTGGTAGCATAGTCATGCAGGGGCATCCCAGGCAGGGCTGCTCACCAAGTCCAGCTGCTTACAGGGGCGTTGCTCATGATCATGCAAGGGTGAGATCCCAGGGTTCAGAAATAAGAGTAATTTAGCAACGTGTTAGTTTTGGAAGGATGTGTGGAGATTCTTTTCTTCTGCTGGATGTGGGAGGGAGGGTGAGCAAGAGAGAGCTTATTTTAAACCTGAACTAAGTGATTTTTAGCGACTTCTTTAAGGAAAGAAAAGACACATTCTGTAGTCTTCCTGAGTAATTTAAAGTGACAGAATCCGGTGAGAGACAGCAACATTTTATTAGGCATAAAACCCTGAAAAATATCTTACAGTCGTAACCCTGAGACAGAAATAGAGGTGCAAAAATTCTGTGGTGTTTTGAATGGCTTGGTAATATCAGCACATTCAGCCCTGCCTTTTCAGAAATATGTCAGCCATCAGTGAAAGAAGGAGTGTGGCGGGTGAGAAGCTGTGTTCGATCAGGGATGGAGAGGCTTTTTCTGAAATTTCTCCTACAGCAAAATCCCCTTTATATCTCAACCTGGAAGAAAATAGAGAAGGAAGGGAGGTCTCCTGCCCATTCCTGGTGTTACACACAAATCAGAAGTAATTTTCCAAACAATTTGTGTATTTACTGAAAACAACATCTGAAGCAGATGCTGCCCATGGGCAAACAACACAATGTTTTACAAAAGGGGACCATGAAACATAGTGCTTTACAATCTTAGAAGCACTCCAATACGGTAAAGAAACAAGTGCCAGGTAATAAGTAACAATAGAGTATGCAAAAAGGAGGGCATGTGAGCCTTTTCAATGTGGAGAGGTTGGGAATGGATTCAGTCCAAACAACATGCAGTGCAGCTGTATCTGCCACAACATGAGGGACACTGAAAGGCACTGGCACTGTTGCTTCCCACAAGGGCAACAACCTTTCCAGCACACTGCAGGGAAAGAAGGCTGGGTAGGCCAGTGTTCTGTGGTTGCCTTTGGAGGTGGAGATTAAAGTGCTTTGCAGCTGGGTCTCTGGTTGGTAACACAGCCAGGTAGGCCGTCAAGGATGAACTGTGAGCTGTTGTTCATGCTAATGGCACCAGCTGCTCTGTGCACACAAGGAATTTGTCAAGAACATGTACCAGGATCTCAGAGGTAGCAGCTTGCAATTAGCACCATGAGGACCTTAAAAAGTGTTCTTGTCATGCAAACTCGGATACCACTATCCAGCCTCTCCTCCACCCACAGGTCTGGCATCCAGCCACTCATGGGTCTCTGCTGAGTTTTCACTCCCATGATGTTTCTAAGTTATAGGAAGCATGTCACCCTTCCTGACTCAGTAGAGGTATACCTGAGTGAGTCTTTTTGCTGGCATATTCTTGGGCTAAAAGTAGGCATCACATGTAGCCAGAGCAGGAGTTTCCACACACTGATGTGCGCACTCCATCTATTTTGAAAGTGCACTTTTTTGTAGAATCTGCAGGAAAGCAGTGATTACATGAGAGATATTTGGTGTCAGCTTAATGAGGACTACATATTGCATCTGTGTGCCTTCCATCTGTCTCTTATCTCCTTCATCCTACCTTTGCTCACCAGAGCAGTACATAATTAAGATGCCTATGTCTCCTCATGGAAATTTTTATTAAACTAAGCTTTTCTTCTGTAAACTCTGCTTTTCCTCTCGGGAGGCTTTTCTGTGTTTTCAGACCCCACTGGAAGCATTTTGGAGTTTTCCTACCCTGTGCAATGAAGAAGCATCAACATTTTCTCAGGTCCAGAGATGTTATGCAGGTGTGTTAGTACGGCAATCTATTTGAGGCTAACTAGTCTAGCCAAAAAGTGGGATGGATTAACTGATGTGAAACACCAAACTAATGTGTCCCCTGTACTTCTGTTGTCTCAGGTTTCTCTGTATGCTGCTGCATCATGCTGCATAAGCTTGCCCTTGCCTGAGTTTGGTGGGAACTAGGTCAGACCAGTACTGCCAGTCTGAATTATTTCATTGCAACCTGTGCAGTTTGGGGGTGTGTTTTCGAAGCTTCCTCAGGAAGGATGAGATGGAAGGCTGCTGCCTAACAAATCTGCCCTTATTCAAAGTCTGTTGCCTTCTGTAGCTGCCTGTAAGACAGAGCCAAGCCAAATGGCTGCTCCTCTCCACTTGTATCCTGAAGTGAAGTATCCATTTTCAGCTGTGTTGAAGGGATGCCCACAGGCAAAAAAGCAGCTGCTCCAAGCCTGGGGAGGGTGAGGTGCTGTTGGGAGCCTGGCATGGAAAAGTGAGAGGGTGCAAGTAATACTGGAGGGGAGAGGCATGACAGAAAGAGAAGAGTTGAATTTGGAAGAAGAGCTGAGCACAGCAGGGCAGGTTGTTGGGTCCTTGCCCAGAAAGGAAGGACAGAAAGGTGGAATTGCCATCCTCATTAGCTGGCTGAGACTCAAAGGGGATTTGGTGAGAGCTATAAGAGCTGTTATAGTGATGTGAGGAACCCCTTCAGTGACCAAATTTTTAAGAAAGGGACAGAACTCTGTGGGAAAGCATTCACAGGGACACAGTAGCAAGGCATGCCTTCCTCGGGAGCTGGGTCTTTCTCTGCAATGGGGGTCCAGGCGAGGCGGGAAGCCTGAAGGATGTAGGAGGGATGCTGGCTCTCACCGCAATGGGAGGGGAAAGGTAAAGAGAAACAAAATGTCTTTTGTTCTTTTTGGGAATTCATAATTCAAAGATTCGAAGCAATCATTTTGAAGTTCAGATAAATAGAAATTATGTGCTTTGAAAGTATAGGAATAGAAGATTAAAATTACCCACAGACTGTAATTATAACTCTTGCCCTCTGCTCAGATTAATGTGTTTCCAAAAGGTAGAAAAGTAGCAGCTGTTGTAAAAACATAGCTCTAGTCTTACATGTAAAGAGCTGTGCAGTTCAGACATCTTAGCAGAAAAATGAGTCCATAACTTGATACATAAGGACAGATATTTGTTATGGTAGTTATGGCTGTTAATTTTCTTTCTGTTCACTTTTTACTGGAGGGAAATTTGAAGAAATGGGGAGGAAATAGGAGCTGTAAAAAGGAAAACATGCTTGTTCCTGTGGCTTGGGAGGGTAAGTGAAGGGAAGCAAATTCCATAACCAAGCAGCCAAGCCAAGTCACGGCTACTTGCATATCACTTATGGCTGACTTTGCAACTGAAAGTATTACACACGCTTTGGCAGAGGCATAAGGAGGCATAGCCATTCTAGAAGCTAGGCTGAGGACTGTGATTTGTGTTTTCGTTTCTCCTGCTTTCGGTCCCACAGTGAGGATAATGGTTTCATGACATCTTTTCTAATGGTGGAGAGGGATCTGGGTAGTTGGCAATACTGAGGATGCCACAAAGACGACCTTGGTGAGGGCAGTGTTTCTGGATCCTTGCAGAGGTTGGACATGCGTACCTGTCTCCCTTGCTTGAGAGGCAGGCAACACCCTGTGTCTGGACGACAGTACCTTCCATGCTCCTGCAGGAGAGCCTGTGTTTCCTCCTGCCTTTTGGAGAGGATTAGCAGTTCCCCACTAGCGGCAGTGCGCAGCTGCCAGAAGGAGCAGGCATGCTGATTCCTACTATGTGGACCTGAGTAAAATTACCCTACAGGCTCCATGAAAAGCAAATGAGGTAGCACTCGTCTAGGTACTTGTGCAGTCCAGCCTCATCAAAGCGTCCAAGCTTTTCTGTGATAGACAGCCACATTAGAAAAGTGAGATTTGAACACAGCTTTGCAAACAATGCAGAACATGGGTCACGTGAATCTTCCTCCTGAGCATCTTCCATTATCTGTGTTCAGTCAGACTAAAGGAGAGAGTGAAACTCTGACATTGCCAGTGTTATGCAGATTGTGTTTTCACAGATTTTTCTTTTGAGAGTGGAATGACTTGCCAAACCTCTGATGTGACATGTGATTTGGAGATTAATTTCCGTATGCTATTTAAACCGTGTTACTATCACAGTTCACTTGTCATTTGTACAAAGAATACACGTACCGTAAGTGGAAATATCAACACATAGAGTTACTACTCTGTAGAGACTGTCACCCTGCAGACCTCTCTTCCCAATCCACCTTAACTTTGTTGCAGTGTAGACATAATGCCGAGATGTAGCAGCTAACCTGAAGTCTACTAACAGGGATTTATGAAGTTCTCAATATTTCTGATACATTTATACTATAAAAGCAAGCTGCTTTGGGTGGGCAATTGCTCAGTGTCTTTGTATCTGGATAGCGACATTTTCATTCTTCTTAACTTTCTCATTCCACCTTTCCCAGCTGTTCCATAAAAGTGTTTATTATGTCTTGACCTACTTTGATCTTGGTTTTACATTAATGTTGATTTGGATATTACAGGATCCCTGTTCCTGAAGCTGGTTTTCATGGCAGAACATTTTTAACAACCATAATACTGAGTTACAAAATCAACCTTTTCTTGGGTGAGCTGCTTCTTTGTAACTCTTGGTGTCTCCCAGAGAAGGAGGGACAGTTATTTGATCTTAAACAGAAGAGACAGTCACAGAAAGATTGACAGGAACAACCTGAAAGGCCTGTGAAGTATTTGTAAGGTCATTGTTTTTATGACCATGATGCTGTTGGCACTTCCTGGATTTGTGCCCATTCATCTATTGGACTTTGATTTTTTCTGTTTTGCTTTTATGACAGCTGGAGTGAGACAGGTGTGCCTTTTGGTCTACTAAAAAGGAAAAAAAAAATCAATATTTCAGCATTTAATTATGATTGTATACTTAAAACTACTTTTGCCACCTTTGCCCTGGCTTTCCATTCTGGAGGTACAGAACAGATTTTTAACCAGAGGATTAAATACATCTTTCCCCTGAAAGATCATGTTTCTGACATGCAATTTTATTGTTGCACTTGCTTTTATTTCCTCCCTTAACAAATGTTTAGCCCCAGTATTTTCTCATTTCTGTCCCATAACTCCTAATCAGAATGTGAGCTCTCTAGGGAAGGATCCACTTTTTGCATAGAGCACTATGCTGGAATAGGGGGCAAGAAGGGGGTGGGAATAATTGCCACTATTTAACTCTTGGTCTTCTAGGCATTACTGCAGTACAATAAAAAAATGGCAACTTCCAGAGTTTCACCACCACTGGGAACACTAGATAACTGCCTGCCCCAAGCCCCTAAATCCCACTGAAAAGGGGCTAGCTGTGATTTTCTGGCAGTCACAGAAGAATCAGAAATCAGTGTGAACGTTAGGACCTTTCATTTTGCTAGTCTGAGACTCCAAAGGCATTTTGAGCTCCTCATGTAAATGGCTCAATTATTTCCTGCCATGTATTTATAGTCAGGTAATTATTAGCAGTGAGTTTTATTTATCTAGATTGCCTGAGCAGAAAGGAGCCTTGTTCACATGATTGTTGTGGGGAGATGAAACAACCACCTGAGTACCCTCAGGTAGTCAGCTTGAGCACAAAAGGTTTTTGCCCCTGAAGAGGTAAGTGCGTGCACCAGCCAGGATGGAATATCTCACCACACGACTGTTGGCAGGAGTAGGCAGTGGAGCACTTTGGAGGTTTGCTGGTCTTAAACAGCCACCAAAGTGAGAAGCACTTGTGCCTGCAGTCACACCGACCACACCAGAGCCATTCCTAATCCATTGCCCTGAAGACAAAGGAGCAAATGGGGAAACTGGGGCAAGGGGTGTGCCAGGAGGATGCTTCCTGGGATGGACTTTTACAGGTCAAGGTCAGGTAAAGGATTAAGGACATGAACCATGTATTCAACTTCCCAGGGTTTAACCAGCCTCTATGTACTACTATGACTATGTGGGTGCAAGATCTCATCTCTACCAGGCTACAGACCCCTGACCATACTGCCAGTCTTCCTCAGTTGCATTGCATCTTGTCCTGACTTCCCGTTCCCTTGTATGGTCAATGACACCTTTTCCAACCTTTTTGCAGAAGGACATGGTGGCTAAAAGGTGATGCCATTGCACCCCCAAAAAGAGGGACTGGATGAGCTTTGACATCCTGAGGACATGGCAACATGTCTCCGTCTGTTTGATGAGACACACTGGAGAGTAACGTCAGTGCAATGCAGGCTTTATTCTGCACAGTGCACCACTACTTGATGGGATATCTCTGTCTCTGTTACCAGAAGGAGGTGGGAGGTGAGGATGTCTGCAGAAGGCAAGCTGAGGTGAAACAATAACCAGCAATCCTGAACGGTGGTTGCTGACAAAAAAAGGTGCCCATGTGGATTTTTCTTGCAAAAATATATGTGGGCCAAAGATGCTAGTGACCCCACAGAGGTAAGAAAAGGGAGTTGGTGAAAGCAAATGCAGAAGGTCACTGTGAAGGTCCCCAGAGGAAAAGGGAGAAATATATGAGACCTTCAGGTCACATGCAGAGTGTGTGAAAATCCTCAGCTGATTTTCACAGGATGGATCTCTGTTGTGCTGCAGCGATGGTATTGCTTTGGAGGTCATGTCATGGAAAGTAAGGTAGTTGTGTGGGAGTAATATTGTGGGACTGCTGCACCTCTGGAAGAAACAAAAAGTAAAAGAAGGGCAAAAAAGCTGGTTGCTCTGGGGAGAAACCTTAGGAGGCTGAGGAGATTGGGAAAGTGTTATGTGTGCCTTGGCATTACCAAGTGGGGGGTCTCCTAGCTCTGCCAAGACACCTACCACCATGGGGCTGCCTCACCAGGCATGCAAGTGACTGTCAGTCCCCCGAGGTCCATTGCTTTCCCTCATCCTGGTAGCCTGGGAGTCTGGGATGGGTTGTGTTTAGTGGTTACAAGCCTATCTTTGAAAGCTGGGTGGGTCTTTGTCCCACCTTCCTCTGCAGAATCCAAACCCACCCTTTGCGTTCCATATGTTTCTCAGGGGTCTGGTGCTGGCCTACCTGAGCTTTTGGGAGCTTCATCCCATGATTTCTGACCCTGACCTTTATCATGTCAACGATTTGAGACATCATCATATATGCCCTCTTTGTTTTCATAACAATAAGGATGACAAAAGGAAAACTAAGGCAGAGGGAAGCTTCCAGTAAGTCATTACTTTGCAATCATTACCCTTCTTTTCACCCGTGCAACGACTGTTTCCATGGAGACTGGAGGGAACCATTGGCTACAAGGTTCCTGTTTCCACAGAAACATGTACACTGGATTGCCAGAAACGAAGTTACTGTTGCCCAGCCAAACTCACCAAGTGGCGTGGTTCAGGAATAACAAGTTTCCTTTCAATTTTGTGCTTAGATGATCGGTTGCAGAGTCTGGGAGTGGCAGAGCAGCTCACAATGATCCTTTCACCGTGCAGGGTGCTAATCCCAGGACATCCCAAGGAGCTTTGCTGGCTGTAGGATGGGATTACCAAACCGAAGACACCATACATTGCAACCTAGAAAACATCAGTGGTGGAATATGGTTAGTAATTAATGCTGCAAGGAATGAATGCTGATTTCTGTGCAATTAGAGACTGCCCTATCATTGCAGTTTGGTGCCATCCTTGGTAGGCTGTGAGAGCAGGTATGATTGCCTTGTGTGCACGTACAACATACATGCGCTGCTGTGAAGGGCATCCAATATACATAGTATAAGGATTTCCCAGAGACATATGCTTGTTCCCTCTGGAATCTGGGGGCAGCTGCTTCATTATTGTCACTGCAGATGCTTCTTGGATGACCAAGCAAGTAATTTGCTTGGGTGATTTGTGTTTGCTGCTACAAGAAGCTCTCCCTCTGTACCTGGTATAACTGCTCAGGTTGTCTTGCCGCTTGATACAAAACCAGCCTGAATTTAGGAAGGAGATGGTTGGCTGGTGTGAACTTCAAGTTAGATAATTTAAGGAATACACTGTAGTGCACAACATTGTCAAAAATGGACTTCATTTAGGTGTCAGAAAAAATAAGGTTTGACTTAATTTCTTATAAATCTTTATACAAATTGATTTATATGTAACAGATAGATAACTAGTAGAAAAGTCGGTCCCTTGTGTGGCTATAAATATATGACATTTCCTACGCTTTTGTTTATAATGTTTTTGTCATTGACATGTGTTGATTCTACCTAGAAGATGCACATTTTTGATTGCAGTTGTTCTGCTCTTTAGACAAATGCTAAGAATGGTGTTCCTGGCACAGCAGGTCACCGGAGAAGGGCTTGAGAAATGATACCCACTCCAGCTTTCATTGCCTTCAACTGGGGCATCGCATCAATTTCATGTTGCATTTCTTTAGGAAAAAAAAAGGAATTTATTTTGAGTTTGGAGATATGGTTTTAATATGCTGGATTGTCATTAATAGCCAGATTAAGGGCCATTGTGAGATAAACATTATCACACAAGTCTGATCCTCACCTTCAAAACTCTATTTGCAGTAACCATTGGGTCAGGTATTTTTCAATTCATTCCAGAGAAGGCCAGATATGAAGGCCAGAAGAGACATCCAGCCCAACTTGCTGCAGTGGAGATGATATGCTTTCATCTATTACTGCTGTATATAGGACCATAACCTTGTGGAATAAGCTTCCCTCCCAAGAAAATATTCTTTCTGAATCTGAAGCAAAAAAAAGAATCCACTGCTTTCAGTAATGGCTTGTCCTAATGGTTAATCATCCTTGCCGTAACAAATTGCTCCATGTTTCTAATTCGTCTGGCATTAACTCCCAGCCAGTGAGTTTATGCATGTCTTTTTTATCCATGTTAAAAATCCCTTTAATATTTGTGATTTTCTCTCTGTGAATCTGCCTGTACTCTGCAATCTAGTCACCCCTCTATCTTCTGGATTTTTCTTTTTTTTTTTTTTTTTTTTTTTTTTTGTGGGAAGATAAGCAGCTCAGGCTCCTTGAATCACTTACACAATAAGGCTGTCCGCAAACCTCAATTTCTTTTCTCATGACAGTCTCTTCAATTTATTTTTAACACCCCTTTAAAAGTATAGTGCAATCTATTTTTAACATCCCTTTAAAAGCATAGGCATTTGAACAATTTATGGGATTCTGATATTGAACTCATCAATTCTGTTTAGAGAGCTGGAAAGACCTTAGTGCTAAATCCTATTCCATCATTAATACACCTGGAAACCCATTTACTTGTTTAATATCATCATGTGGCACTAAGAGCTTATGTGTAATTTTGACTATTGTGAGTCCTAAACCTTTTTTGCCTCCCTTCAGCATACAGTTCCGCTGATGTGGCTTAGGGTCTTTAAACTTGTCAGTGCTACCTGTTTACATCTGACAATAGTGTACGTCTTCTAACTTGCGGATTTCATTTTTGCCAACCAAGCCTCAATCATTTGTCCAGTTTTATGAG
Source organism: Pygoscelis adeliae (assembly GCF_000699105.1). Classification (NCBI taxonomy): domain Eukaryota; kingdom Metazoa; phylum Chordata; class Aves; order Sphenisciformes; family Spheniscidae; genus Pygoscelis; species Pygoscelis adeliae. The sequence goes on from NW_008825499.1 coordinate 854,313, forward strand.
GAATAATGGGTGTCTGGACGTGGGACATACCCACAGAGATGGTCTTGTGCGTAAGTGTGGTACTGAGTCTGAGTTACCAGGTGCTGCCTGTCACAGTCCGGCTCCAAAGACTTGGTCTCCCTAGAAAGTCCAAGGCCTGGCAAAGAAATTAAAATGTGCATAATGCACGTGTTCTGTACTGAGGTATTGTACGACTGCAGCACAGGGAACTGGAAATGCTCTTCACACTGGAGTGATTACCTCCCCTGGAACCATTACTCATTTATTTGCCTTCCCATGTGTTACTCTGTGCAGCCTTTCATCTTCTGCAAAGAACATTTATTTCTTTAAAAGATACTCATTTTAAGTGGGTGTATTCTATTTTTGATGCATCCATCTCATATCATTAGAATATCACCCTGCAGTGCTGGGGTATATTTCTTTCCTTCTTCTTCTTTTTTTTTTTTTTTTTTTTTTTTTTTTCTGATAAGATAAGCAGCTCAGGCTCCTTGAATCACTTACACAATAAGGCTGTCCGCAAACCTCAATTTCTTTTCTCATGACAGTCTCTTCAATTTATTTTTAACACCCCTTTAAAAGTATAGTGCAATCTATTTTTAACATCCCTTTAAAAGCATAGGCATTTGAACAATTTATGGGATTCTGATATTGAACTCATCAATTCTGTTTAGAGAGCTGGAAAGACCTTAGTGCTAAATCCTATTCCATCATTAATACACCTGGAAACCCATTTACTTGTTTAATATCATCATGTGGCACTAAGAGCTTATGTGTAATTTTGACTATTGTGAGTCCTAAACCTTTTTTGCCTCCCTTCAGCATACAGTTCCGCTGATGTGGCTTAGGGTCTTTAAACTTGTCAGTGCTACCTGTTTACATCTGACAATAGTGTACGTCTTCTAACTTGCGGATTTCATTTTTGCCAACCAAGCCTCAATCATTTGTCCAGTTTTATGAGGAATAATGGGTGTCTGGACGTGGGACATACCCACAGAGATGGTCTTGTGCGTAAGTGTGGTACTGAGTCTGAGTTACCAGGTGCTGCCTGTCACAGTCCGGCTCCAAAGACTTGGTCTCCCTAGAAAGTCCAAGGCCTGGCAAAGAAATTAAAATGTGCATAATGCACGTGTTCTGTACTGAGGTATTGTACGACTGCAGCACAGGGAACTGGAAATGCTCTTCACACTGGAGTGATTACCTCCCCTGGAACCATTACTCATTTATTTGCCTTCCCATGTGTTACTCTGTGCAGCCTTTCATCTTCTGCAAAGAACATTTATTTCTTTAAAAGATACTCATTTTAAGTGGGTGTATTCTATTTTTGATGCATCCATCTCATATCATTAGAATATCACCCTGCAGTGCTGGGGTATATTTCTTTCCTTCTTCTTCTTTTTTTTTTTGTGGGGTTATTTTTTTTCCTCTCTTTTTTTTTTTTTTTTTTTTTTTTTTTTAATTTTCAGTTTCTCATATCTGCAAATGACTGTCACTATGGCATCTTTCCTCCATGTGAGTCAGAAGAGGAGCTGATTTCTTAAGTCATCTGTGTCTTCCATGTGTCAGCTGGCAGCTGTACACCAACAGGGGTGGAACAAAGCAATCCGCTGCAAATTGCTCTGGGGCTCCACTGGCGGGAGAGGCACAGGCATCTCCCACACTCCCGAGGATGCTGGGGAGCTGAGTGGAACAGATAACTAAAGTGTTCATGTCTCCCTTCCGCACCCCTGAACACAGCCCTAGCTGGGGGCCAAAATTGGATTCGGCTGCCTCATGCTAGGCTGTATTTAACCACCTGACTGTCAGGAGATGAATGAGGGGTGCCCAGCAGGGCAGGCGGCCTCAGCCATAGGTGCAGAGGGGGCCCAGGTGCCCTCGACCCTAGTGGAAATGGGATCTGGTGCACAGCTGCTGCAGCAGAGAAGTGGGCTGCTGAGGGCTGCCTCTGTCTACCCTTCCCACATCACTCTCTATGTCTGCAGCTCCAACAGTTGCAAGGGGGAGTATGGGGAGGTTCAATTTGTCAGCAAACTCCTTCAGAAGGAAAATAACCCTCTCCTTCCTGGATCTCTGGAATGAATTGCAAAATACCTGACCTGATGGTTACTGCAGATGGAGGTTTGAAGGTGAGGGTCAGACTTGTGAGATAAACAATTTTTTCCTTGCCTCTGCCGGGTGGGCTTAGTGTTATCGTGCTGGTAACTGCCTGAACAAGATACTGGACTAATCAGTGTTGGCTTCGTTTGCTGGTAGCAATCTTTCTGTTCATATGAAAACTGATGTTATGACAAGAAGAAACAAAGATATTTAAGAGTCAAAAAAAGGGTAATAATGTGACTCTTTGGACCAGAGTTTAGAATCTGAATGGGAGAACAGCTAAAGACAATGTGTATGTGTGTGTATGTGCACGTACACATATGTGTATGTGTATGATGGAAGGTGTTTGAAGTAGTTACACAGTAAAAACATACTGAGAGATTTACACAATCAAATGATTCCTTCAGTTCCAGCAGTTGAGCAAATAATTAAAAAAAAAGGTTAAAAACTTATAAATCTACTACCAATTTTTGCTGACTGAGTTACTCAGTGCTCTCCAGTGCATTTCCTTCCCTGGCAGGGTGCTATGTGGTAGCAGGGTGATACCAGCAGCAGGCTGTCCACAGTCAGCTTGGCCCAAGCGTGGGACAGGACTGGGGGACTCCCAGGCAGGAGGGGGCAGTCACTGTGTTGGAGCTCAACAAGCTCCTGCTTGATGAGTCTTTGCTAATTTGGAAGGAGCATATCTGGAACGGACAAACGGAGGCATCAGGTGAAACAGCAGTGCATGACAGCCTTTAATTTAATGTTTGTTCATAGGATGGAAGATTTGTCTCAGAGCGGGAGAGAAACAAAACATGGTGAAGCTGACTGGAGCACGTTTGTCACCCAGGGCCTTCACTTCAGCCTGTTTCAGACTATGCTTCCCCTGCAGGCTGTGCTGTTGGGTACAGAGCTTACTTCAGGACTACATAAATAAGTCTGCATACAGTTCTGTCCTACTGCCAGGAGGTCAAGTAAAATTCTAATTCATGAGACAACCACAGAGTACCCATGGAGCTGAGCGTAAATGCTGCTACAAGCTCCAACTTCTCCTTTGTATCATTCGGCATCCAGCCCCAAGCCAGCCAACAAGTTTTGTTGCTTCACCAACCTTCATCTTTTCCCTGCTGGTAAGCACATGGCATGGTACATATTTTGCACGTGTTTGCTTATGGGCCGAGAATCATAATGACACAGCAAACCCCTGTGGTGCTTTCAGATCTCACTGCTCTGATAGCTGTCAGCTGTCAGTGGTTATTGCCTTGCCTGCTCCACTGCGGGCTGGTGTTTTTTTAGCACCAGTCCACCCTCATGGGCAGTTTAATATGCAGGATGGCAAACTGGGCACTGAGACACAAGCAACATCATCTTCTCCCAACTCCATGGCAGCTTCCAGTGAGCAGCCATGGTGGGATTGTCTTAGCCTGGTTCAGCCAAAGCCACAGCTCTCCCTGTCAGACAGCTGGATCTCTGTTTTGAGATCATGCTTGTGAATGCTTTTCCAGTGATGTCTGATACATGTCACATACAGCACTGGGCACCTGGTGCCCAAGTAGGTGTTACTGTGTAAACCAAGCCCCTATTTGCTGCTGTCCCAAGAAGAAAAGAAAGGAGTAAGGCTGGATGCAGGAGTGCCGCAATGGTGTCAGGAGAGAGTGGTGGCACATTTGCAACCCACCACCTCACAGAGCATGGATGCAGATACTCTGCATATCACTGGAGGTCTGTGTTCCCTACAACTGGAGAGAAGGAGAAAGAAAGTCAGGAGCAAACCTGGTGCAAGCCTAGTCTTTTAGTCTTATGTTTATGTGAGGGATGTTCTAGATACATTGCTGAGCAGCACAGTGTCTCTGGAGTTTGCAGTAAATTCATGGCAGTAAACGCATTAGGTTTACAGAAGTGGATTTACAGTTATTGTGAAACTTCTCAGGAGGTGCTGTTATAATAGGCTTAAGTTCTTCTTAGTATGGAAGCAGGGTACAGCCCTCAAAGGAACACTTTTATTCTTAAATTTTTGATGTAGCAACTTCTCTGAAATATATCTGCAGTTTTCCTGGTTCTAGTTTTCTCTGTACTTTCTTCTGTGTTTAGAATCAATTCTAGGGAACTGGGCACTGTAGTTTTGGGTTGTGATTTGGGAGAAGTGTTCTTACTGTGTGACAAATACACTAGTACCCTGACAGAAATAAAATGAGTTGTATGATATTACACAAACTCCTTATCTTTGATTTCTTTTCCTTTACAAATTCATCCTACAAACTTCGACATGTGCAGCCTCCCAGCAGAGAAGTTCCTGTGCCAATTACTAAATGATATGTAATAGTAATCGCTTGAGTTACTTCATACACTCACTAGCAAGTCAATAGTTTCCTGTTTCCTAGCAAATATGCCTATTGATTATACAGACTGGCAAACAGGAGACGAGTTCAGAGGCTAAAAGCTTTTGAGAATGGATTTTTCTCAAGACACCAGATATTGATCAATGTTTGCTAAATATGTATCAATAGATGGTTAATAAAATACATTTGTGCTTCTGTAGCAGCAGAGGAAATAGAAATGTTTTCGTTTATAGGAAGCCAAGGTCATATTAAAGAGACTCTGGTACCTTTTACCTCTTTGCTGAATACACCAGCAGGATAGACATATTTCCAGTGCTGATGAAAATGCGTAGGTTACTTGTGAATACCAGGCTGAAAGGGACACTATGACATAGGACAGGGGAGGAGAATTAATTTCTTGACAGTTCAAGTGCCAAAAAAAAGGGCGGATAGGAAGCAAAGAACATTCCTCTTATGAGACGCAGCTGAAGGACTGATCAGCTATAGCAGCAGAGGCATTTTCATTTCACATTTCTGCTGTGTATTTGCGTCAGTATACACAGACAGGGACAGAATGGTGCCTTTACACCCTGCCTTTCTGAAGAAGTCTGCTTAGCTTTAATGAACCTTTCTGTGAGTGCATGTCTCAGCCATGATTTACATGCCCCGGTTCACCCAAGAGCTGCTGATCCCCAGAAGGACCTGTGAGACGATATCCAGAGCTGCAGCGAGGGCTGAGCCCCGGCTGGTTGACAAAGCAGAGGGAGCGGGCACCACAGATGAGTGGCAGGGAGTGGTCTTCCCACACACATGGACATCCAGGGTGTTATGATCAGGCTTACAGAGAGAAGGTCCCTGTGAAGACGAAGGGGCTGCTGAGGTAGCTAGAGGCAGAAGACCAAGATAACACCTCATGGAGTCAGCCTGTCCCTGTAGTGTCTGTCCTTTCTGGCTGAGGAAGCAGACCAGCAGCTCAGTCACTCTCTTTGATCCCATCTAGGTGGTCTGCAGCATCACATGATCCTCATGTGCTTTTTGGCTGCATCTTACCCAGAACGATGTCTTCTTTCTCAGCTGGAGCTTTCAGCTGAAATGGACAGTTTCCAGAAGAGATGCTGTATGTTACATGCTTGGAGTGTGGATGCTGGCTGGGAAAGCTGTCCCAGCCTTGTGGGGAGAGGTTAAACTAGATGGCTGTTATCTGGCCGTGCAGATAGCAAATAATGTCTCATCGCCTAGTACCAGTTTCATTGTGAACAACTCTTTGGAAAATATTGTGGTAGCTATATATAAAGTGCGATGTTGAGGTTTCTATTTTAGCTTTGATTTTGCTCCTTATTAACAATGTGCAATAGATTTGCCAAACATAGCACTCTCCAGGCTAAATTGTACTTGCTCAGCCTGATGTAGAAAATCTTAAATGCATCTAAATAACACCCATTTAGCATAGTTCAGGCTGTAGCTTTCTGGACCACTTTTGTGTATGGTACAGATGTGGCAGACAAATCTAACAGATTTTTGGGGGACGAGTCAGTTGTAAATTGGGAACAATTAACAATAAGAATGGAAAAATCCTCCTCGAAATAAAAATTCTGTTCAGAGAGCAAATGTGTGTGAAAGTAAGTACCCACCACTTGCCAGAGGAAGGTTTAGGAGCAATTATGTTTTAAGCCTGAGAAAATCCATTCATTAGAGATGGTATAGTTTTAAAAATACACCTGATTCTCACGCTCATGCACCTGTTCGCAGATCTAGGTTTTGTAATCTGCCACTGGAGACGGTGTTTCCACAGCCCGTTGCATTTCCAGGCTGTTAATTGACTGCAGTGCCAAGGGATGAGGATTAAGAAAGAGTTTGGGCTGTGAAGCAGGCACTCCAGGGAGGATGACAGGATACCTGGCAGGATTGGAGAATGCATTTGTGTACTACCCCTTCCTCCATTACCTAGGTAAATACGCCTGGGTTCAAAACAAGGTAAGACGTCTGTCAGTCTCTTTCAGTGCATTTCTCAGGAAGCAGAAGTGTGGCAATCAATGCAGCAGCTCTTGTCTGAAGGCTGGCAGTGGCCGTGCAGCCTAGGGCCACGGGTTTGGCTTTTGTCTGTAGCGGAACTTGACTCCTCATGCCTGTGCTGTACTGTGGCGTGTCTGTGCCATCTGATCACAGCAGGAACCTCCTCCCTGGGATCTCCTGTCTTCACAGTTACAAATGCAGAAGTTAAACCACCCAGCAGAGTTCTGCAACTTTCCAGCAGCCTCCAGGCAGTTCACTGCTTAGAGAAAACTGCTAATGCAAAGGCTACTGATTTTAACCAGATGAGCAAAACCAAACCCCAGGGTGTGGCTCAGCACCCCAGTCCCAAGAGAAACTATGTTTCCTTAGGTGGATGTCTTAGGCACAGTGCCACCAATATTTCCTGGGCTGTCCACCAGTTCCTCAAGTCCACCTGACCATGGAGCCTTAAATGGGCTGGCCCCTGATGCAGCCCTGGCTAGCTCAGAAATCTCTAATGCCTTTTTGCTATTGTATATATATATAAAACTTCTTGCAGAGGAGCTGGGATGATCAGCTATGAGAAGGCAAACAAAAGTGGCAAGGTAAACACGCAGTGAGTTCATGTTGCCTGGTACGACTGGACTATAACCTTGTCAATCTCTTGTCCAGGTCACTGCCCTTAGGACTTAACTGCACCATGCATCCTCTGTTCCTCTACTGGGGCAAAGGGGCCTACAGGTAGCAGGTTATTCCTCTGGATTTGATTCCTCCTCAAGGTTTTCATTCCCTCTTCCTGCCTAGCCTCAGACTGAATGGCAGAGCTGGGCCTTCTGCTGTGCTGGAGCAACACGGTGAAGGGTGGTGTTGCGTTGCGCTCGAGGGAGGTTTTGCATCACCAGCCATCACTCTGACTAGCTCCCAAGTGAGGCTAATTCCATGCACATGAGAACAGCAGCAGCAGAAGAGAAGGTAGGAGTCGTTAAAGAAATGGAAAAAAAAAGGCTTGCTTGGCACCCTGTGTCACAGCAGCTGGGTCTCCTCTGTCCCCAGTCTCCCAACTTCTGGAAGAGTTACATATGGATCTTTGCACAATGCACAGGGCTCATAAAACAGTAATGTTCCCGCATGAATATTTCAGTTCTTCTGTCAGATTACAGATACAATGATTTTTGTTCCCTGTAGTCTCATCACTATGCCTTTTCCTGTGATTGCAGATGGTACGTGTGCAGTTCTATTTTTCTTTGTGATTCTGGGCAATGGCTTTCTGCAAGAATTAGTGATATGGGTGTCCCTGTTTCCTAATTTCTGGATGAATTAGAATCTGACTTTCATTGGCTCTTTCTACAAAATCAGGTATTACTTAGTGTCAACTCCAGCACCAGAAAAGGCTTCTTGCTTTCATTTGTGGCAGTCATGGCCTTGGCAGAGACATGGGGTCCTTGTGATTTCTGGCACAGTTGTTTGTTGGAGGAAGATAGCTCCAGCCTTAACATCTCCTGTGGTGTCCACGCACAGTCATTTTCAGCAGCATCAAGGCCGCTGTCATCTGTCTCTGTTGCTGATTTGCATGTCTTGTTCATGGCTGAGCTCTAGACCTGCTACTTTTTGTGCTGCTTTGGCTGACAGTTTATACAGACTTTTCAATACTTTGCCCAGACATTATCGCTTTTAGCATTGTGTTGCTTCCAAGACCTGGCAGATGTCTATTCCTTTTTTTGCAAGCACAAATCCATCTCCCTTAATAACCTCTCTCCCAGCCTTTTGTCAGTCACATGGAACACAATTTTGTCTCTAAGCATATCATTCTCAGTAATCTCAGACTCTTGCTGCTGCTTGTTCTGTCTCAGTTTGGCTGTATACTGTCAATCCCATTTGTTCCAACATGATAAGGCCAAAATTGGTGCTGCTCAAATACAATGTTCATTTTAGGGTTGCAGGGTTTCCTAAATATTTTTAAAGTGTCCAGCAAAATACATTTGTCTTCTAGCTGCTGTGCTGATAGTGTGTGTTGATAGACTTCAAAAGCTTCCTCACCCATTGTGTGGGGAAAAGAAAAACCCACTGCTCAAAAATTTTCTTCTATTTTACTTAACTTTCAGGCTTTTATCACTGAGGTAGAAGCATTGATCCCCTTTCTCCAGTTCTCTGCTGCCACCCAAGAGATGTAGTGGCTGCCTGAATAAGTCTGGGATGCACCGCTTTACCTTTGGGGTACAAAACTGGTTTTGTGCCTTGTGCCCTCTCTCCCTCTGTTTTCTTTTTAAACCAAATGTTGGAATCCTATAGTGCATTATATGAATATTGTCAGTATGTCAATAATATACTAATTAAAATTTGGGTCTATTACTGCGCTGAGCTTTTACTAATGCTTCTTCAGTTTGTGGCTGAAATGTAATATCCCTCTTTCGGCTCTGGTCAAAGTCCCCCCTCTCCTTCCCACCCCCCTGCTTAGTATTTTCCTGCAGACTAAGAAGAAACAACAAGCTGGTGTTGTCACCTCCGCACAGCCCTGTGCACAGGGGAGCTGTGATTAAGGGCCCCCACCTTAGTGCCAGAGTGGACCACCCAGCTGTACATACCCTATAGCCTGTAGGCAGCAGGGTGGGAACACAGCGGAGCACAGGCAGGGTGGTGGTTCAGCCTCAGGCCAGCGCTGCTTGAGCAGGTCTGCAGGAAAGCAACATGCCACACCACTGCACCAGGCTGCAGAGTGGCACGGACCGTTCCCTTTGCAGGACGGAGCATGGGAAGCAGAGCATAACCATGTCCTCACCTGCTTCCCAGTTGCGGAGGAAATGAGTGGCAGCGGCAGAGAGACTGCCCCTTCATTGATTCTTGAGGCAATCCTGCCAGTGAGACCTAATGGGTGGAAACACCAAACCAGAGTTTCTGCTCAGGGTGCAAAAAGCAGAAGTAGCAGATGCAAACTAGAAAGGTACAAGTGCCTTTGGGCAGGAAGAGGAGGAAGGCAAACACTAACTTTAGTCCAAGCAAGAGAAAGTGGTGCCAGTGTACAGGTCTGCACACACACCTTGCTGATAGCAAACCACAGATCCTGTCCTCCCTCTGTATCGTCCATGACCTCAGCTGTAGACATAAGAAAAACAGCCAAGGGCTTTTAACAGTAACAGAATCCTTGTTCCACACTGGATCTGGCTGTATTTTGAAGAAATTTAGTTGAATCAACTGAATAGTGAAGAATAAAGGTTGTGGGAAGCAGAGGTGCATGTGCTCATTTTGGGAGAAGCTCTTGTGTAGGGGGTGGTCCTACTTTCCCAGTGGGTTTACCTTCGTGCCCCAATGGCTGTGAGAGCTCTGGCTGAGGCTGTTGGCAGCGTGGGGAGCATGGTGCAACGCTCTTGGCGTGGCTGGGCTGGCACCAGAGCCTGTGGTCATGGCCTTCCTCCTTTGCAGCCTCACTGTGCGGGGCTGGTTCCAACCAGCATGGCAGCCACAGGGTGAAACCTTGCAGCGGCGGCGGTGTTCAGCCACCACTGCCTCTCACCTGTGGCTGGGGCACTGTCCCTGTGATGGGCAGGACCAGCTCCAGCAGCCGCACCCTTCCCACAGCCGAGTCTTTTGTAAGGATGCTTCCAGCACGATGCAGTCCCACCTCTCTGAGAAGAAACACCAACCATGCGTGAGAAAGGCAACCAGGGTTATGCTTTAACTCTTGTAAGAGACGATAAGTGAGGTCAAGGTTTATAAAAGATGTCAGACTGCCACTCAGTGCTTATCATGTGTTGAGGAAGGCCTTACATGGGTGGAGTCCCAGCTGTCAGGTATTTCTTTTAGGTATATACAGACAGACCTGCTACAGCCTATGACTAAGCGCTGTGGCAAAACTAATTAGCCTGGAGGAAATGCTGTGCTAAGAGATCATGTTGGTATAGCAGCCATGCCCTGGCTGTTTCACTATTTTGCATAAGTTGTGAATTTATATTAAATCTGTTACTGGTCTTCTCCTCCTCCTTTTTGCATCTCCCTGTGTCTTCATCAAAGATATACCATGCGCGCAGATAACCTCCCTCACATTCCAGAGGTTATCTGCAGAAATAAAGGTGAGTGTTGGCAGCACAGGAGAGATGTTGGAATAATACCTTTCAAATGGTCTAGATCTCTAAGAAAGGCTTACGGATGTGATTTCCTATAATGACATATTATTTAAGAGTGGCCTTAGTGATCATCTGAGGAAATGAAAATAGTATGAGGTTTATGGCCTGTATGTACAGATGTGCTCTTTTTTTTCTGTTTGCAACTCAGCTCCTGTTTTCTAGACTCCTGACTATCCTGTACGTATTTGCTTTTAATTTTTTATTGATCTTAAACATAACTAAGCCTTTCCCTTCCTTCTGAACTGTTGGAGAAAAAAATAAAGAGGGAGAAAACAACTTAACTGGAGCTATCCTTCAATAGAAGTATTTAAACAGCACCCAGAGTGAAAGCATTCATGTAACGGTGAGGTAACAGGGCCATGAGATAACTCAGGATCTGTCTACACGGGGAGCAGGTGATAGCTCTGCCTGAGCTCAGACCTCTTGGGAAGGCATAGAAACAAGTAGCCTAGATTCATGGTGGTGCTAATATAGCAGCAAGGCTCTTAACCAGACATCTCAGGGTGGAGACAGGCATCAGTTATCTCTGCCAAGTCCCTTGCAGAGCATTGTTTGTAGTTTTCTCTCTGCATGATAGATATGCAGTTCCCTTACCACAAACCAGGACTGGCTGAGATCTCAGACAAACTCTGTCATCCTTGGGGTTGTCTCTGCTGCCCTCTTCCCCTCCCCATGCACCTTTCCCCGCTTCACCTTCATGTTGAAGAAGTTGATGCTGGGGGAGGGTAGTGTGAGGACATATTATACAACCTTGTTCTGCATTGCTGTTGCTAGTGGTTACCTTCTGAAGTCTGGTATTACCATACCCATTCTAAGTCCCCTGACACCTGTACAGCTGAAGTGGAAGAAGGCTTTATAGTATTATCAGATTAGTCACAGCCGCACATTTGGAATGCACATAGGATAGTCATTTAAAAGATAGCATCAGCTGTCTGGATGGGTTGGGAGAACCTGATTCTCTGGGGTCCTCCACGTAGAGAGAATAGCAGCTGCAGACTTTAGGTGTCCCCAGGAACAGACAATGGGAGTCTCCTGTGTCATGGTGCTTTTTCCTGAAAGAACCAGCAAACACCAGCATTTCATCTCAAACTGTATGGGTGAAATTCAGATCAGCTCTGGCATTGCTCTGAGTGGTCCTTCAGAAGTGATTCTGGGTAAGATAAGGCAAATAGTCGGCTCTGAGGACATTGGAAATAGCTGTGGGCACCTAGCGGAGAGGCAGATGGGAAGAATGGCAGAGGTACAAGTGAGATGGGCAGATACTAACTCCTCATATCCTTGAGTATGGAGACAGAAACACCTTCAGCAGCAACACTGGTTCAGCCAGAAGAAACTATTTTACTGCAATGCTTCATCTTCAGTTCCCTTGCCCACCTCTCCTATAAATACATCTTCTCTTCTTTGCAGTGTTTAAGTGCAAGGAAGATCCAACCCCATACAGAAATCCAAGCCATAGGTCAGCTTGCAGAGACCAGTCATTGCGTTGACGGCCTGCAGTTGAATTCCTCCCTGAGTCCTGCCTGTGGGCCACCCCACAGACTTCAGTTGGTTGGCATGACAAGTGGTCAAGGCATGATGCAGCCGAGCTCACTGCAAGTGTCGGTAGCAGCTTG
>NW_008825499.1:866498-872274 GCF_000699105.1 Pygoscelis adeliae
GATCAACCTCCTGTTCGCTGTTATATGGCATTGCATCTAGCATTATCTCCTATTGGTCAACAGTGTAGGACACTGATGCAGGACACATTCAAATTGTTTCAATTGCTCTGGTTTCTGTTCAGGTCCCTTCTTTCAAGTAAGCCTATCGCTTGGAAACAAGACATTTTCTTTTTACTTAGTCAACCACAAACGTACAGGTCTAAACTTCCCAAATTCTGTGTTCCTGTGACATTATTCTAGTGTTGCTTCTGTTCCTACTCTATTAAAAAGTCATTAAATGACTTTACTCTAATTACCTGCACTGCTTCTTTTCTCTAGGGCTTCATTTGCTAGACTTCCTAGCTCTGGAGGTATGGAGGGAACTGTCAGTTTTCTAAGTGGAGATACATTCTAGATGGAAGAACCCTGATTGTCCAAATCCAGGTTTTTCAGGTTCTGTTTGACTCTTGCAGGATGTTTGAGAAGGAGGGGAAAAGAGTCACCAACCAAGACTTTAATCCTTGTTCTGTAGGTCTACTGACAGGTCTATGGTTCTGGGAAACCTTATGTGTACAGGGCACATCCCATGATTCTGTATCCTTTGCACAATGCCCATGTCTGTGTGTGACGGATGTGACGCTGAGGAAGACCTTTGTAGTCCAGCTAGTCTCCTATTTGCTGTAGTTAGCTGTAAGACCAAGGGAATTGTTGAAGGATTTCTCAGCGTTGTTCCCAGAGTGCTTGTGAGGCAACCAGCATGGCTGCTATCCTAGATATGCTTACTGAAGTTATGCTGAACCTTGCCGCTTCAGTGGAATTTCAGGGTCTCCGAGCTGCATGAAACTCTTACTGGAGCTGCATAGATCTTGCTCTCACTGAAGCTGAAGTTTTCAATGGATTCAGGCTGTTAAATGACACTTAAACAGTGTAATTTGCACAAATTTTCCACCAAATTGTTCTGTCCAAATTGCACACTAAGTTGCTGAATTATCCATCAATTTATTGCACTAACTTGTGATGTTTATGTGGTCCAAAGGAACAGAGAACAAAAATTATTGTAAGTCTAAAGAAGTCTTAAAGTCTAGCCAAATAATGATTATTAGTCCATTAAATGATGCTAACACTTCTATTTCAAATTATATACAGTTAATTTTTTCCGATTTATATCTGCTTTCACCATTTATGGTGACTTTTATATATTGAATGCCTGTTCCTTGCTCTCTTTGCTACATCTGAAGCTGACTTTACTCAGATCCTAAGGTTGCATCCATTTACTGACTAGTAGTTGACGTTGGTGAGTTTTAGTAGCCCTGGTATAGCTCTGGCTATCTTCCTATGATGGTATTTTCAAGTCCTCTACTCTCTTCCCATGTGTGTGCACCTCTATGCTGCATTTTTATTCTATGGTGATAGGTAGTTACACAGAATAACTACTTGCTATTGCTATCTATCTTTCAAAAGCAGAAATAACATTTGGGGCCCTGTCCCTGTGAAGGCTGTACAGTTCAGGCACCCAGCTACCATTTGTGTTTGACAATTTATCAATATAGTTCCAGAAGACCTGATTAAAAAAACCAACATGGCTATTCCTTTTGTGACAGAAATCCGTTTCCTTTATTTGCTTATAGCAATGCTGTGTCCTGAATACCTCTGGTTTTGGTGTCCTTTGAAAATGACTTTTAATGCTATTTTAAACTCATTCAATTCTCTTTTATTCATGGACACATTTGCTTTTTTAAAATTAATAATTCTAGTTACTGAAAAAAATGCTGAAACTCTAAGTCACTTTATTTTAAATAGATAAACTGTTCTAGATGGTTTCAACTTGTTTTTTTCCTTTCTTTCTCAAGTAACCCTCCTGAAGCAGTCTCGTCTTTTCCTCTTGAAAGTAATTGTGCTACTATATGACAAAGATTCACACTTAGGATTTCACGCTTACTAGAGGTCCATATTTGCATAAAAGAGGTTTTTTTTGTCTCTTCCATTTAAAAAAGTTACTTTTCTACTGCAAGAAAATTTTTTTTAATAGAAAGGAAGGTTGTAGATTTTATAAGACTTCGCGTTGTTATGCTGCTTTTTAATTTAGCTCTGTTCAGCTGAACTAGAAAAAAGCCAGCAGCAATGCAAGACCATTTTCTTGAAGATGGAAGAGGAGGGGAACAGTAGATGTTCAATATCTGAAAAGGCAGAGAGAAGACCCTCAGTTAGGACACAAAGACCATTTCCAGGGAAAGAAAACAGTGCAAGAACTGCACAGAAAATTGAAGAGCACCAGTTGGTTACAGAATATGAATTGCTAAATGTCTGCACAGCTGGGCAAGCCAATGTTCATGTTCAGAGTTGCAGCAGCCACAAACAGCTGCAGCTGTGTGCAGTACTATTTTGGGACCTTGCTTCCTTAAACAGAATGAGCCATTTGCCAAAGCATCTCAATCCCAGTTTCTTCATTTGGCATAGGACATTTGCCTGGATTGGTGGGAAAATACAGTTTTCTAGCAAATGCATTTTAACTCTTTATTGTGTAAAAAGGTGCTATCTCTGTTCCTACAGCTACCTTATGTTAGAGAACCTCTGGTGAAAGCTTGAGCAGTATTTTCCTAGCCTGGACATTCCCTTGGACGTAACGGGTCAGCTTCTCAGATAATGTCTTTTCTTCCCTGGTAGCTATGGCTACGGTGGCACCTGAGCTCAGACTGACCAGAGGAGCTGCTTGGCAGGTTATGTTCTCCACGGGTTTTGGAAATTCTCCCATCCATGGAAATGGCAGGTGAAATTTGCCTACTATATGAGTTTTTTGATGGTTTGCTTTTTTTTCCACATTCTCTGTAGGGTGAATGCAAATGTGCTATTACTGTCATTGGCTGCAGTGGAAGCTGACATGGCCACTGACTCTGAGGTCTGCATGCACATTAGCATTGCAGTAAATTGTATCTGCACATAAGACAAAACATTGGCATGTTTTTTTAAAGGAAAACTATTCAAATAAATATAGAATTAGGCTGGATACTCCCCTCAGTGGCACTTTATAAATAGTTTAGCTCTTTTGAAGTTTAAAAAGACCATAGCAGGAGCTGTTGAATGTTGTTGATTTCTCTGCTTTTAAGTAAAAGTGCGTATGGTTGTGTATCAACCATTCACAAAGCTCTGATTAATGTGACGTCTAAGTCGGTAAACATCAAAGGGAAGTACTGTGTTTTAAATCACTCTTTCTTCAGACAGCAGAGTTCAGCAGTGCCTTGAAGGCTGTGCTGTCCCTTTGGAAAACCAGAACTTCTCTTCCTTCATTTTTCAGTGATTCAGAAATGCCAGTTGTTCGTACGATATGCAATAGTGTGAAATGGAGGAAATGAAAATCCAGGAGAAGAAGTTGCACAAGTCCTGGGTTGGAGCTGCAGCGGGAGCTGAGTCGGTGTACAGGTTGCTTTCTGCAGCCCAGATGCCCTGGCCGCTCTGGTGGGTTCTCCACTGTTCAGCTCCAGTTCACTCTGAAGCGGAGAGCAGCCTTGCCATGGTTGGAGTGGTAGCCACTCTGGGAGCTGCGCCAGGGCTGCATGCTCCAGGCAACACTGGTGGGATGGCTCAGTGTCTCAGAGATCGCCAGCTGCAGCTCTGCCAGTAGAGTTGAAAGCATCTCTCTGGAAGGGTTTAAAACAGCTGATGGCAATGTTATAGCTTAGCTGTGATGAGATCTCTTCTTTAATGATCCAGCCCTCAGCTTGACTGTCATCTCAGAAATGGAGGGAAGATACTAGATTTGCCTTCGAACACTGTCATGATTGTTAGTTGTGGTTATTGACATGGTGTCTGCAGGTTTGGGAGGGAACACAAAGCCAGAGGAACTCATGCAACAGCTTTGAATATCTGGGAGCCTGTGCCCTGTTTGCCCTCAGGGGAAGATAGGCCCTGCAGAGGCACACCTGTAGCTGGAAGGCTGCTCCGTGGTTATGCTGCCTTACTCTTGTGCTGGCTGCTCGTGCTGCTCTGTAGTGGGATGGAGGCTCCTCTGGCACTTAGGACAAAGCTGGTGAGGTTGTTGGCTGAAGAGAGATGTGCAACAAGCATGGAGCAACTCAGCACAGTGGGGCAGCTTTTAGAGACAACAAACGACCAAAAAGATACTGAAAGATGAATTTGCAACATCATCTTAAGCTTTGCAACACAGTGGTTTTCTGGGGAGATCCTGATTGTTCCTCGTGACCTTGATACAGGGCATCTGTGTTGAGAAGGATGGAGAAAGGCAGTTTGGGAAAGGCAGTCCCCACGCTGGAGGTATGCTTTGGCAGGGCAGTCTTTAGTGCTTTCAGCTCTCACGCACAACTGAGCTGTACAAAGAAGATGGAGCAGCGTCAAGCATCTGGCCTGTCCCTTGCTGTTTTTAAGAATAATCTCTGCAGAAACAATTTGTTTTCATCCTGATGAACTTATTGGTAAGGCTGAGAAACTGTTGTACTATGAAATAACTCAATAACATCTACATTTTCTGTAAAAGGAAATTCTTTCTCTGTGTAACAATTTCAAGGTTGACAGCAGGACTGATTGCTGCTGAAAAATGGATAATTTATCATTTTAACCTGTAATAAAGTATTAAGCAGGTGAATTTGCAGTAACCTTAACTCTGTCCCCTGATGCATATGGATTATGATTTAGTCTATAATAATGCTATCAGTATTATTCAAATATACACTACGCTACCATATATTCTGCAAATGTATTCTGACCATTTGGTGTAGTTACCTCTTGATTTAGCTCTCTCCCTCCCCCCTATTATCTTTTGTCTCTACCCTCCTTACTGTAATTATTTGGCTCTAGATTGTGTCTTCTGGGAGGTGGCATTGCGCCCAGGAGGGCAGCGCTCTGCTGTCCGAGGAAGCACAGGGGAGTGCTTGTGGGTGTTTTAGTCTTTTTCAGGGCTGAGAGCTTAAGCGCTGTGCTGGGGGCATAGAGCGCTTATAGAGTCCACTATTGTAGGGGTTACATGCTGATTATTGATTCCATCCGGGCCGTGTGTTCATAGTAAACTGCCTGCCCTGCATGAAGTAACAGGCGATAGGGCAAAGGCTGCGTATCTCCCCCGTGTCCCCATGGCATCAACGCCCTTTCTCTCCCCCCTCCTTCTCTTTGGTCCAGAGTGCAGGGCTACTAGACAGCAGTTTCTTTCTTGAGCCCGTCACAGTGGTGATGCCCAAGAACCACCCAGTTGTTTTTTTCTTTGTTTACCTATACTGTTCCCTCTCCCCTTCCCTCTGGATGGTCTGCAAAATCAGGCTGCCTGGGAGTCAGGGAAGTTTCCTCCGGTCCCTGGCCCTGCTGCCTGGGTAGCATGGGTGGGTCAGGAGTAGGGAAGGGAGCTGTGCATGGGCCCAGGTTGCAGGGTTTGTCAGGATAGGTGATTAACAACCATGAAAACCCCAGCACTTGCAAAACTAGTCTTGGACTAAAGATAGGTCCTAGCACTGAGGAGTCAGTAAGGCTGCAGTATCTGCTCCAGGGAGACTGAGAGGCAGTGTCCCCAGGAGTCCTCTGCTGAGCTCTTCTCTTCCATCTGCTAATGCTGGGAATACCAGCACATGGTTAGCTACACAGTGACATGGGCAGCTAATGTACTGCTCTTCACACCTGGGGTCACACTGTGGAGTCACATGTGCCCCAGTTGCCCTGGGGCAACAGATTTGGCCAGAATGAGCTCTTTTTCTCTGCTCATTTTCTAATAGCACTCTCATTTGGGACAAAATCTTTGTGTTGCAGTTACAGGGCTTCAGCGATACGGTGCTGGCAATAACAGTGATGTGCAGTTACT
>NW_008825499.1:872294-876187 GCF_000699105.1 Pygoscelis adeliae
CCAAAGGGTTAGCTGTTGAGAACATGAGGAGATTCATGCAATCCATTTTGTTTATTCAGCTGACATGTCTGAGTACTACCATTATCAGCATAAGTACTCGAAGTGGTAGCTGCATTATCCGCCACAATCTTCAAATGTAGCAAAAAAGACTTGGAAACAGAGATGTTTAATTAGAAAAGCTGGGACCATATGATAGCCACAGATTAAAACTAATATCCACTATTCTATTTCAAATTTTCCTCTTGTTCAAACCCTCTGAGTGCTGCTGGGAGTCCATGGCAGCGGGGCTATTGCTTAGATTTAAGCTTGGCTTTTTGGCAGATGATTGCCTCTTCCCCTCATGGGATTGCGGTGCATCAGTGGGGTGCCCTCATTCTCTTTCCATGTGGATGGAGGCTGATGGCAGGATCCCCATGAAAACTATGCTGCTCTGATGTCTTCGCTGCACATGCTCTGCAAGTTGCACTTTCTTGCAATGCCTCCAGACAGCTTCTGCAAAAGGAATATAAGCACCTGTATGACTGAGAGGCTGCTGTATTTTTTCTAAGACACTTATTTAAACAAATTACATGACCATGATTATCATTTTCAGGAACACTTCAGAAGTGAGATTGTCTGCTTTTCTTCCCCTCCCTTCCATCCTCCCTGCAGAATTCAAGCACCTTTTTGTATTTGCACTGAGCAGGACAGGTTATGCCTGCCTAAGCTATGTCAACACTGTGCTGTATTCCACTCTCTTCTGGCATCCCTGGGGAAAATGGTTTATGTATGTAGTACAGTACTCCCAACAAGCTACTGTATTTCACTTCTTTCGTGGGGGTATGGTTCTGTGTTTGCTGGTGAGACTGCAAGCTGAGGAGGCCTGGGGATACCATAGATCCCATTATTAGCTTTTAGAGGAGCCCACTCCATGATCTGGGGCCAGAACAACTTCTATGCATGCTTATTCTGGGGGTGGTGGTGCAGCAAATAGCATGATCTGGGGCAGCTGGTAATGCTCTAATCTATACAGATATCTTCAGCTTTGGAAAAGCCTTGCCAGTATGTGTATCTTTGCTCTGGCCCTCATGGCATTTTTGCTTCTGAGGCAGGCATCAGCAACTGGTAACACAGGTCTGCTTGACTGTTCTAATTAGGCGGATGAGCTCATTTTAAAATGAGTTGCACCCCTAATTGTTTTGTCAGCATAGGAGCTGGAAGGACTCATGCGTTTTTTAGGGCTTTGCAGAAGCTGGGAATCCTCTGTGCTGGTGTGAAAGCTATTCCAGGCAGAACATATGCTGTGAAGGTTGTTGCTTTTCCCTGCAGATGATCTGGCCAGGCAGTTTGGCACTTCCAGTGGTGATTACATTGCTCTATGATAAGTCTGTACTCTGTTTAGAACCCCATGAGAAAAGATTTAACTGTATTAAATTTTAACTGTAATGAAATTAAAACAGGTTTAGCCGCCAAGATTTAACTGTATTAAAAAAAACCAACAAAACCCCCCCAAAAAACCCAGAACAAAACAAGGAAAGATTTTGTTTGCTATAGCTTGCACAAAATGGGCTAGTGCATGTTGCCTACTTGGCTGTTAATGACTGATTTCTTATGATCCTGAGCTTTGGATTGTCCTTTGCACTAGGTATTGCCTCCTTGCAGTACCTCACAACGTGCAAACCAAAACAAAGTCAAGCCACAAGGAAACAGTGGGTATGTGCTGTCAGGCATGGGTTTTGCACAGAAAGGTGTAGGGACGCATTTTGTTACAAGCACATTTTTTCTGTAGTTAATATCTCTGTGCTCTGCATCTGATTGCTTACCATCACGGGCTTGTGTTTCCTTTTCTTTAGCAACTGCAATAGCGATGTTTTGGATGACTTGTCTCCTCACCTTGGCTCCACCGTGGTACCTCTCCACTCTTCACACCCACCCGAGTATGTTGTTAATGGAAAAACAGTACTCAGGCTCTGAAATAATCCATAAACTTAGAGATGCTGTCTGATAACCAGAGTTGTCCTCCTGCCAGCCAGGAAAGGTTGAGAACTAATACATCTAGCTGTGATTTATAATATGCTAATATAGCCCCAAAATGGGACATCCTATAGGTTTAAAGAAAGTGGTTATTGAAATTATGATGCTGTTTGGTGTTCTGCTTAGAAAGTATAGAGAGGAAGCCTCATGGCAGATAACACCTATTCTCCCTACTCTCATTGGTTTTCCAAGGGTCAAAACTTTTTGATTAATCTTATAACCTACACTAGAGTTTAATACTGTATTCTCATCGCAATGCAACATGTGGGCCTGCTTACCCTGCACATACTCTTCCTTGATCTGTTTGTAGTGCTTGTTTATCAGGAAAGTGGATGAGTGGGTGTGTAAAATACAAAGAACCTTACTGTAACTTTTCTCAGTGTTGCTAGAAGTCAAAGCTGGGATTTTTGCAAGCCCAGATTCTGAAAGCAGAGCTACGGCTTAAGTCAACATTTACATTTATTAGCTGCAATTGCAAATGTCTTTCACACTCCTGATGCATCTGGGTCAGAATCACTATATTTATTTATATTTCAGCTAAACTCAAGTCATTAGTGCCCAACAAATATATGTGGTGCTACTGATATCCACAATATTATTGTAAATTAGAGATATCTAGACACTATACTGCATGCAAAAATAATGAGAACAGCTGCGCTGGGTGACACACAGAGCCCCTCAACCCTCTGTCCTCTCTCACACAGAGCACATAACTGATGCCTAGGAAAGAGAAGCAGCGCAAGTGTAGGGTAATGATACTTTCTTGGCACAGGTTCCCAGCTTCCAGCAATTTGTAGCTCTGGGACTTTTGAATAGAGGTTTGGATCCCCTCATTAAATCATGATAGACCCTCTAGATGGAGTCTGATCTCCAGCAAAGGTGTGGTGTGTCAGGGAGAGGCCAGGCAGCACACTGGAAATGCCAAAACTGCAATGGGGGTGTAGCAGTATCTAGTCCTTAATCCTAGGGCTGTGGGGAAAAGTCAAGGGCAAATGCTCTCTTTCAGATAAGCATTATCTCTATCTCATTCTGGCTAAATCTGTAAAACCCTACTGGGAACCTTTTGCAAAGAGAAGTTCTTGTGTTTCACCCAGTCTGGACACGCTACTGGGACGTGATGGGAGGGCAGGCAAGGGACACATGGTGTTAATAGGCTCATCTTGGAATAACATTTAGAGAAATGTCTTTAAGGTTTTGAGAAGAGAGTGAAGACATGGAAATGCTATGTAACACAGACTGGATTGCTTTTCTTTCCAAAAGATAATTTTTTTTGCAAGCCATGAGCTTGAAAATCTTGCAGAGATATTGAAATATCACCTAGCATTAGGATAGGGCTTCGGCTGACAAGAAGAGTGATACTGGCTCTGAATGTGTCCATTCTAATGTCGATGATGCATGCAGTGAAAGCATTAGCAGTCATGATTGTTATTCCAGTCATCTAATCCTCAAAGCCTGCAGAGTCAATGTGGTGGCCAAGACTTTTGTAATGAAATCTTGGAAAAATATTGGCATTTTCTGAACCCAAGTGTAAACGAGAATCTTCGTCCTTGTGCTGGAGGTAGTGATTCTCCCCTCATATCTCAATCCTCTCTCCTTGTTTCTTGGAATATTCTTATCCCCCGAAAGGAGGCACAGAGGCTGTCTGATGATTCACAGTATGTGATTTGTGTTCAGGCAACATGGACATAAGTCAAAGGGGAAAAAAAGTAGACAACCCTAACTTAATCATGAGTCTGACTAAACCACTTGTCTCTGTTTCTTCACATGATAGGACTCCCACACCTACCAAGGATGTGCTGGCCCTGAAAGAACCAGTAGGTGTGGAGGAAAGAGAGCTTCTTCTCTGTGCCCACCGGCTGGGTTCAGCCGCCCCTGTTATT
>NW_008825499.1:876235-881325 GCF_000699105.1 Pygoscelis adeliae
GTGCCGTGTGTGTGACACGCACCCCAGCCACAGCCACACAGTGGCTTCCAAACCTCTCTTTGCCTCCTGGCCCTTCAAGGATTGTGTCCCTCTTCCCTTTACAGCCATGTGAGAGGTTGGAAAGTACAAGGATGTAGGAACAGGAACCCTGAATACATTCACCAGTGGTGCCCAGTACCTCAGATGATAGCCTATTTCCACTGACTTGTCCTGTTCTCCTGTGAAACAGGAGCTTGTCTGAAGTGAAAGCCATGCTTGTATAACCAGACTTGTTTGCACACAGCTTGATTGCCAAAGGCCCTTGGAAGACAGAACTTTATTCTCCTGTTTCCTCTCCCAAAAGCTTCTGCTGCATTCCTCTGCTTAGAGCCCATGGCTGCTTATCTATGAGTAAAGTTTCCTCTCTAGGCAGATGATGGGGAAGGGCACAGATCATGCCAGTGGCTACATGTCCCTTCCACTACAGAAGAGTAGAGTCCAGAATGAGATTTGGCACTAGTAAATGTTGTATCCCACTGCCTCTGCACTCTCCTTTTCGCAGGTGTCCCTCAAAGGTCTCACTGCCCTGGGAGGGGTTCTTAATTGCTCTCCCAGCACACTGGAGAGCAATTAAGGTTTCGTGTGTGTGTATCCTTCACTCCATGAGCTCTTTGACTTCCATAGCCTCATTGCTAGTGGTACTTTGGCATCACCTTTCTTCTAATACTTCTCCCTGAGATTCACCTCTCTCCATTGCTTTCCCTTTCTGGTCTCCATTCTGGTTTTCCCTCCACTATCCTCCTTCTAACATCCTTTGATATCTGTAGCTGGATGTCACACAGATGCACAAGAAGGCAGCAACCAAAAGACCTTCTTATGCCACCCTTTTATTATTTAAGACTTACAGGAAGGAAATAAAAGAAAAAAGGCAACCAGGAGAGGGAGAGGAAAAGATTACCTCCAAGTAGAGTGTGAGAGTGCAGAAAGCCTTGATGGGTCTCAGCCTCCCTTCAGACACACTGTTGGTCCTGAGGGACAGTGGAGAATCTCTCTGAGGGTGGAAGTTTTCCTTAGGAGAGCAATGCCTTGCAAACCTTTCCTTCAGAGGTGCTATTGGTCTCTTGGTGCATCCATCTTCAGCTTTCCTTGCTGTCTTCTCCTGAACAGTGCAAGAAAGCAAAGGTTTTGTTTCTGACCAGGCTCTAGATCCTTTTCAACACCTGGATGAGGCATGCTTTTGGAGGTTTGTCTGGGCTTTTAGCAACTTCTCATTTTATTTGGGGAGCAGGGAGGAGACCAGGAGGTACCGTCATTGTGTAGACATTGTTGTAGACATTATTTCTGCTGACACACCACTGCCAGCTCTCCCCTTCCCCCTGCCCCAAGCTATTTTCAAGGATAATGAGTGGGCTCTAGCATTTCTAAAAACACAACTGTGATTGCAGCAGAGGAGTATGTTTTCTGGGTACATTGCCGCCCACAGAAAATGACAAGGTTTTTTTGTTGCTGTTTTTTTGAAACCTGATTAGAATCATGGTGTACCTCTGTAACGGAGACTGGAACAAGCTCTGTGTTTATCTTTGTTGTGTAATTCCTGGCGGCATACAATACACCTAAATCCCCAGACATGTAGCTGTGGCTCAGCTCTCTCTGTAAATGCCTGTCCTGTTTTGAACACTTTTACAATCACATCATTATCTCTCCCTGAAGCCTGGCTCCTTGTTCTCTGTCATCGAGATTCAATCTCAAAAATACACAATCAGGAAATAAAGATCAGCAGTAGGTTTGGAGCTGTCAAGGTCTGTGGAGAAAGAAACACGGTGTTCACCTCACTCCAGCCCCAGGAGCCAGGAAGAAATTGCATATTCTTGAAGCTCGTCAGAGCAAAGGAGCCTCTTGGTTGTGTGTGCATGCCAACCACAGCACAGACAGGCCACACTGCAGGGCAGAGGGTGATTCTGTTGTGTGCATGGCAATGATTTATGAACCTATGCATGCACCTCTCACTGACCTTAGCACCTTGTAGGACTGGGGCCTTGAGAGAACAGAAGCCTTGGTTCTGGCTCAGACACCAAGGGATTAATCCTGCAAAGTGCTGTGCGTACACAGTAACATCCAAGCCTAGATGTGAGTATGGATTTGCCCTGAATCCTGTTCCTGCTCCATGCGTGCTCTGGATTTGAGCAAACTTCTAATGGCTCCTCTGATGGAGCAAAGACTTTCAGGCTTAGCACAGTGATCATCCAACTCTTGACCCTACCTTGCCCTGATGCCAGGACATCATGGCTTCTCTGTGGCTTCCCCACAGAGCAGCCTCCTTCCTGGAGGGGAAGGCAACTCCCTCTCTGTGGCCTCAACAACTCTGACCCTGCATCTAAAGAAGACAGGAGAACTTAGAGAGCTCAGAAGAATATATAGTCCTTCAATGAAGACCATGTATTTGCTCTTTATTGCTGACCTGTTGCTTTTCCATTCCTTCAGTGTTCTCTCTCCACATCCACCAGCACATTATTAATAAGGAAGTGAACCACTGGTACTGCCAAACTTGAGTGATGAGTATTTCAAAGATCATGAGTTATGTGCCAAAAATTCAGGAAATCAGCTTTAAAATAATGGGATTTTTAAAAAATCAATATGTTTTATGTTTCTGTGATTTGCTTTCTGGTACCTGACTCTGTAGTAACCTCACATTTTGAAGTTTCCCTCCCTGGAACTTAAAAGGCATATTTTCCTTCATGAAAACACAGTTTTTACTCTGAATACGGTATCTGGGGCTAGAACAGAGAAAAAAAATACCTATGCCAAATATTATAAAACTGGTAAGTATAGTGATTTGGAGACACTGGACTACTGATGAGATCAGTGTGTGTATAAGCACTAGTAGGGTAGCAGTCAGGGTAGTAGACAGCCATGCTCTCAATCTAAAGCAAACACAAAAGGACCTTTTGTGGCATTGGAGTTTGGTAGGATATATGAATACCTAGCACATTTCAATTTGTTTGCAAAGTCTAAACAGAAGAGCTCTGGCTCCCTCTGTTATAGGTCCAATATAACATACAATACAATCCAGCACCAGTCTCCATGCATGAAGAATCAGAGTGGGGTTTGATATGTATGAATGATGTAACAGCACATATATTTCTGAGCACTTCAGTACCGGGGCATGGGGAGACTGGAAGGGATAGTAAAATGATGATGGAGTGTTATGAAAGGAGATGGATGCAAGCACCTGTTATACTACAGAAGCAATAAGAAACACTGAAGATAGAGTTTTCAAAATGCACATGTAACTTCTTACGCATGCACACAAATAAATGACTTGTAATATCCCTTCTCTGTCCCAGTGGAGCTATGGGAAGTCCTGAATGCATGGTGGTTCAATTCTTCCCCTTCTGCTGGTGCTGCAATGTGGTGTAGAGGCAGACAAAAGGGCCCAGGTGGGTGCCGTCTCTCCAGGCCCCGGCTGCAGACAGAGACTGTAATAGATCTAGGTTTCCTGTTGTGTGTGGCTATAACACAGCAAGGCAGTTTTGCTTGGGGTTATGCCTTCTGAGAGGCAGTGTCACATGCTATGGTGAGAGGAGGGAGTGTGCTGCTCATTGGGGTGGATACACCCCTGACGTGCATGCAGGTGCACTCACTGGCTCAGCACAGGTTGTCCCTATTCACAGGAGAAGAACCAGTAAACTTCCTTCTTTTCCACTCTCCTTCCTCAGGGCAAAGTGAAAGCAGTGCCTGTTATGTACACAAAGATGTGAGATGTTTTTGCAATGCTCCTGTCCCACCTGCAGTGACATTTTTTCTGTCTGTCAGCACAATCCCTCTCTAACCTCCTTGTTTGAACCAGCTGCTTTCACCTAGATTTGGCAGAGGACCAGGGATTTGGAGCAAGTTAAGTGCAAAAAATTATGGAAAATCTGGGTAGAAGAGAGAGGAGAAAGGGTCCCTGTTTGTGTGCCAACTGAGGGAAAGGCAGCAGCGCTGTGAGATCAGCCTCTGCTCAGTGCTAGTAGATCTACACTGCCAACAGCACTGATGGGAACCAAGCTGCATTCATTCTCCTGTGGGTGGAACCACTTGTATGAAGCAAATTATCAGTAGATTTTAAACAGATTTTTATTGACTCTTCACATCTTGATGGGATGTGCAATTTTTGCTGTCAATCACTCAACCAGAAAATCAAAAACTAGTGCTGAAATGAACTCTTTCCTGGGAGGAAATTTTTAAATTTGACTAGAACCCCATTTATCTGTCTCCAAATACATGCACTTTAAATGGTGGCAGCACCTTCAAAACTGATGTGTTAACAAACCCTGGGAGCTTAAGCCAGGTGGGATTAGCTGGGTGAGGGAGCAGAAGGTCTGAACTGATTATTGAGTGCTTGGCAATGCGTGTATTTTGCGATTCAAAAATGCTAGCTGAATAAGCAGCAGAACAGTTCATAATAACATCGCATGGGAAAATGGTTCAAGTTTTACATCTAACACCGACGTGGCTCTTTCCTGTCTTTGTGTTCTTCTTGCAGCCTAGATATTTTGGTACAATAGAGATATCCCATGGAATTGCCTAACTGTACTATTATTAATTATTTTCATTAGTGCCCAGGAGTATCTAAGATAAAAGCTCCATTACATTAGCCGCTGCTGACACTTGTAAGAGACAGTCCCTTCTCCAGAGGCTTTGCAATCTAAATAATCAGGCAGGGGCTGAGAGGAGAATGCAGAGGCAAAGCTCTGAAGTGCCATTTTTGAGAAACGGGAAAGAAATAAAAATAGTTTCCACATTTAAACATTTGAGATTTTGGGGACCTTGTTTCGTCAAAACAACAAGGCATCCTAATTTCACAGTCTGAAATGATTGAGGGAGCATCCATTAAAATTGCTTCTCTCCACCAGCTTGGTAAGGGCATTTCTTCATGCAGGAGGGATCATTGTCCCAACAGGAGCCACCCCTCGAAGGGATGCCTGTGAGGCCAAGGCCAGCTGGTGGTTTAGCTCACAGCTAAGCCCAGTTCAGCACATCTCCCACCAGCCCTTAGCAATGCCCTTCCCAACTCTGATGAGCACAGCACGCACACCATCTGCCTCGGCGAGGTATTTTATCAAAACCGG
>NW_008825499.1:881375-885431 GCF_000699105.1 Pygoscelis adeliae
TGTTTTGAATGGAGGCTTTTCAGAGCAGGTAGCATTCATTTTTTATCGTGGGAAAGTGTATTTTTTCCACTTGTCTTGTATGCAAAATGTCTGCCTGCTTCAGCTCAAACTTCCATTAAAAATTTACCGTGGAACAGAACTGAGTGTGAAAAATGAGAGCCTGCACAGAGGTGCCTGCGAGCCCCAGCCAAGTAAAGCCCAGGGTGGGGAGATGAGGTCTTGGTAGAAAAGGCACCCCCTTCCCTATATCCTGAGCCGTTTAGCAAGGCGAGGGGAAGACTCAGCCCTCATGGAGGAGCTTCCCCCAGTCGCTATGCAAAGCATCCCTTTCAGCCTCTTTTGCATAACTGAGGAGCTGCATGGAGGGACTGTGTCCCTCCTCCCTGGCTGCTGGGAGGGTTGCTTTAGCATGTTTGCTGAACTGTTGAACAGATAACCGTTTTTCAAAGTGATCCTGTTTGCTTGTAAGCCCATTAGACTGTGTTATTTTTAATTCTTTAATACAGCATGTTATATAAAAAAATACAAAAAACAGATTGTTAGTTACCATAGCAGGTAGCCTCTTGGACTGCAATCAGTGAAGAAGATATTAATATGGAGAAAGGCTCGTTAACTTTAGTAGAGAGCCAGAGAGCCCCTTTTCTTGCAGCTAATAAGTGAGTCATGCAGGTACGTATTTTTTCAGAAGCTAGATATTTTTCCCATCACAGGCAATTGAACTGCCCATATTTTATTAAGCCATCTGTCTGCTTGGGATGTCTGTGAATTGTGTTGTTCAGTGTACTTTAAAATCCTAGCTTCCAAAAGCACAAGCAAGAATAAAGGATTTGTTTACTCATCAATATTTCCATGAAGGATGGGATAAAATCTTCTAAGTAGCACAGCAGTATCGCCAGATATTGCTGTCCTTTATGGAGCTGAATATAGCTTGTATCATATAAACTAAACTGAGTTAGTACGTGTAACGGAGTAACTTTTGTCCCGTGATATGGATTTGAATTGTGTATCTGAGGCTCTGATCCTCAGGATTCATTAGCCATCCACTCATCTACCCCCACTCATTAGCTGCTGCCTGACAGCTTTGCAGCTGTCCCCTGCTTTGGAAAGGGGCTGTGGTGAATAAGGTTGCCCTGTGGCAAAAGGCAAAATGCTAATGTTTTGTTCTGTGCTTCTTCGCTCTTGAGGGAGAGCAGCAAAGACTGACAGACACCTGATAAACTCAGCCTTGTGAGGCTGATCAGGGCTCTGTGCAAAACACGTCTCATATTCCTTAACTTCCTCTCGGTCAAATGTGAAGCCTTTTTCTGCTATACCTTCTCTGCTAATACTTTTTCTCCTCTTTCAAAAGTAATATGAAATTTCTGAAGATATAAGTGATCACCACCATGTATACCAGCCGTTCTTCAGTTAGGTGATGAGAATATATAACACAGTAAAATGCAAGTCTTTGCAAATCTTAGAGGTTGGCCCTCTAGGGGGATTCTGGAACTGAAACTTCTGATTTCTCTGGTTCGACACTGAATAAATAAACATGTATTGTATCATTCAGTTTGTGCTACTGCTTCTTTGCATCTTTAGACACAGATATTCTTTCTGATGTCCTGACCTGACACTGTCTCCTGAAAGGAGGGCAGCTGAGCTTCCAGGTTTAGGCTGGCAACTCCAAAGCAGCTATGGTCAGAGTGAAGGCTTCGTGTAGGTGGAGATGTTGGACACTAGCACTTCAAACCTGACTATTTATTATTTTGGTCAAACAAAAGCTGTTGGATGGTACCTGACAGCTGTTGCCTGAAAATATAGGGAATTTAGGATTAGGTCCCCTACTATCAAATTAAAAGATGTCACAGCCACATGACACAAAGCTTGTGAAGTCACCCTGCCAATTCAAGTTTATCCTGAACATTTTGCCAGGTTGCTTTTTGTGCCAGAAGGCTTCTTGGTTCACTTCTGCAGCTAGAGTGAGCTGATACCACGTGTTCTGGCTAGCACATCGAATTTGTACTTTTGGTTAGCCTGGCAGCGATCCGGTGCTGGGGCCTGGGGAGCTGTGGTCTGGGTTGTTTACTGTCTGGGAACTGAAGTATTGACACATACCTGAGAAGAGAATCTCAAGACAGTCTAAATCATGAGCAGCCCCTGTCTGAATTGCAAAAAGAGAGATGTCAGACTCAGCGGTGACCAGTCCTTTAGCTGGTATGAACTGGCCTCTGTATCTACAATATTCTGTGCCTTATTCAAAAAATGATGACTGGACTTAAAACATGTATGTTTTTGCTAAGCATGTGGGGGATAGGTACTCAGCACTTGATCCTCAGGAGACATAAATTGGTCTCACTTAGCTGAATGCAATAAGAAAACACTTCTATAAGCTGCTGGGTATCTGACCTTCCTTATTCTACTTTGGATGTTTGTCCAGGAGATAAAATCAGTCAGATATCACACAAAACATAAGAAATCGGCTTACAGCAAGGACGTTGCGTTGCGGAGCTGAAATTCACATTACTACCACTAGAGGCAACAGTCCTGGTGAGTCAATCGGTGGGGAACAGGAATCATTCTCTGCAATTGAAGTCTTCTTTTTATTTTACTGTTCACATAAGAAAAAATAAAGATATCCATTTTTTATAAAAGTGCAGGCACTGTCATTTCAGTATTAAGTTATAAATTAGGCTTTGAGCTAGATGGATTATTTCAGCAAACAAATGCATTGCACTCTTATACTTGGTATATTTAGATTAATTAAATCCTCCTTATTTTAGAGTAAGAACTTTATGCTAGGAAATGCAATAAAGCCTATTGATTAACTGAACTCACTTATCAGATATACATGTGGTTGACAAGAGCCACTTAGTATTTCCTGAGCAGAAAGGAGAATTCAGCATTTTCATGTGGCTTCTATTAGTGTCTTCATTAAACATTCATGTCATTTTCTTTTCTCTCCCTTACTTGTCTAATAAATATACCATTAGGGCCATTAACTGCCAAGAGTTAAGTTGTTTAAGTGCTATAAGATATGCCCAGCAAATTGTTGGTTCCTGAGGTATTGGTTTTCTGTCTAGATATCTGCTATTTTCACAGTCCCTTGAAACTCCAAATCCAATCATCTCTGCAGCAGAAGAAAGGTAATTGAAACATTAGGCACAGCTCGATCCCCAAGGGAATGAACAAACAAAAGATAGGCAAACTTACTGTGGCATTCTACAAAGGTGGGTATATTCTGTTTTAGGGGAAAAAAATCTTTACTGTTGGAATCAAAAAACTACTGCAGCTAGAATTTGTAATGTTATTGGGATAGTGGAAATGGAAATCATATTTTCCCCGTTAGTTGCACAAACATGGTGTAATGAAATAGCATAAGTAGCCCGGCAGGTAGACAGACACAACTGTGGGAGCTTTCAAATCCACAGCTAAGAGTCCTTCCTTGTTTAGGGAAATCTGGACATGTCAATCCTCACCTTAGATTATTATTGTTTTTAAAAAAAACATTTATTTCAGTTCATGCTTAGCCTGTGCAAAGCACTTGAAGATCTTCAAGAAGGATAGTCCCCACATGAAGGAGAAGGTAGAGATGTCAACACACATTAGGAAAAGAGGACAAGAGGTGATTTATATACAAGTCACCTTGAGTCATTGTAAATAATAGGGCTGCTGCTGCTATTTAGGAGGACTGTGAAGTGAGAGAGAGTAGACTCTTTGCAGGTAAGCCTGGACAAAAGAAGCCCTGAGCTGCCTTTATCACAGACCTGTAAATAGGTGAGTAAGGTGGGGTTAGGCAATGGAGACTCAGAAATGTCAGGTAAGTAAATGGAGAATGACAAGGGGCTCTGGAGGTGGCAGACAATAAGGGGAGGTTGGAGCGGGAGAAACCAAAAATAGGATATGTTGGTCACTGAAGGAAGATTTAATGAGATTGTCATCAAAAGAAAGAGTACTAGCAAAGGCTGTAATTTCCAAACAGAGACAGTAGTTGGCTACTGACTCCTTCCAAAAAGCTGAAGCCCTAAATCCACCTGTTACCTCTGGCTAAGTGGATGATATGGTCCCAACAGTAGTTCA
>NW_008825499.1:885470-893067 GCF_000699105.1 Pygoscelis adeliae
AGTTCCACCTGTGGTGTTGTTAGCTTAGCAGAGGCTGCACAACAGATGCAGACAGGAAACAAAGGTGTTCTGGCTTACAGGTCTGTCTCAGCCAGTGACTTTCACCTGATGTCCAGGTGACACGGAGCAGCAGTAAGGCTCCCTGATTGGTGTGACATGGAACGGTAGCTGAAGCAACCGGAGTAGCCTCTTGGCATTCAAGTGTCATGAGCTCCTCACAGGAGTCCAAATTCCCTGAAGACCTCATCGCCGAATGAGAAAACATCAGTTTTTATAATTGCTTTCCATTTGGAGGCCATTCTGCCTTTGTTGCTGGATGCCCTTTATGTCAAGTGAACTACATATTTGTATTTACTTCTTGAACATTTCAGAAGACATGGTCACAGTACTGACATGAAGACTATGAGCAGCCATCAGTATCAGTGTCTCACAGGTCTTTTGGGAACAACCTAGCAGATGGGTCCCAGCTTCACCTCACTTTTGGGACTAACAGACAAATGGCAGATGTATTGCCTTTTCAGGCAGATGCTTTGTGACAGGGTCTCTCACTTTGGGACATTATATTTCTAAATTCCTCTCCAGAATGTACCTCAGCAATTTATGAGCAAAGATTTTGTCTCTGCCCCTCCAGTGCTGTTACACCATGCAGTGTGGTTTGTAGAGCACTCCCAGTTCTCCGGGCTCTGTG
This sequence comes from Pygoscelis adeliae, assembly GCF_000699105.1. Classification (NCBI taxonomy): domain Eukaryota; kingdom Metazoa; phylum Chordata; class Aves; order Sphenisciformes; family Spheniscidae; genus Pygoscelis; species Pygoscelis adeliae. The sequence goes on from NW_008825499.1 coordinate 886,159, forward strand.
TTTCACTGTCCTGCTTCCTGCTCTAAAAAGCATCTGCCCTGGTAAATGGCATGTACCTCAGCAGCACATTACAAAGCAGAGGATGTGCAGAAAAGTCTGCCCTCCGTAGGGCAGAGAAGGCCTTTTCCTCTCTCACGTTTTGGAGATGCTGTCAGCTTTGCAACTGCTCTGCTGCCCACAAAACGCACGGGATACTCTTTGGTAGACTGGCCATGTTGCTGGAAAGAGGAGAACGATGTCTTCACTTCTCTGTCACTGTGTTGGTGTTTATAGGAAGGATATTGTCCCCGAGCTACAGGCCTTGTTGGACTAAAATGTTTCTAAGATCCTCCAGTTTGTTCAACTTATAAGGTCCCCTTTTTCTTTCAGAACAGGGATAAAAATATTTTTCATTTGTTGAAGCTACAGTCCCCTTTATACTCCAGTTTATGTCTGGCTAAATATAGCTGTGTTGACCAAAAGCACTCCTTGGGAAGGAACGGGCTTGACTCACTTATTTCTCCCATTCTCCATGCAGAAAATCATTCCGTTTAAGGGGCAGGATCATCCCCTGCAGCTGACCATTTTCCACCAGTCTTCACTCAGGCATGAGTCAGCTGTTGCATGAAGTCAGCAGGAGCCTTTTCAGCAACTTCAAACAGCTGCTGGATCAGTTGCTGCCTGAGTAGTGTGCTTGCTGAATAACACGAGCAGGAAGCCTTTTGCTGCCTGTACTGGCTGGAGCCTGACAAAGCAAGCTGACTTTTACAACATACTGCCCTCTCTGCCTTGAACACTCTTTTCATGGATAGCTACACCGGGCACCTCCTGTTCAGAGCGTACTAGGTACATTTTGCTCAGTCTGTCTCAACAGCAAAGGTGTTCTGCTGCAGCCAAGTTCGAAGCCACACATGACAGAGCAAGCCGGGTGGGAGGTGGGTGTGAGGGATGCAGTCAGGTGTGGTTGCAGGGGGATGTGACAAGGCTGTTCCCAAAGCCCTCTGAGGAACAGAGTGCCCCAGGCATCATTTCCCTTCCTGCAGTTTGCTGACTCCTTTGTCAGGCGTGTTGTGCAAGCAGCATTTCAGAGGAAATCTCTGCTTGTGATTAGAGATTTCTAACATCCCTAGTCTGTCATCATTAAAGGTTGCAACCTACCTTTTCAATGAAGGTTTTTTCATCAGTTATAAATATTCAGCAATGACTAAATACATAGGAATGACTTTTTATTCTTACAAAAATTCCATTTTTGCATTTCCTATGAATAAATTAATGCATGTGGGAACGACAGGGATCTTGTGCCAGGAGATCTCTATCACCATGTGCTGCTGAACTACAGAGCTGAGTTGAACATTGTCATGTACATAAATTAGTTTCACAAGAAAAGTTTGGCAGGTGTGACAAAGAATTGCTTGAAGAATGCAGCCTGATAAAGCAGAGACAACCCCACTGGAATAGGGGGCAGGATCTCCCAAAGCACGTAGCACTTTGACTGCGTGTCTTGAAGCTATTGTAATGTAAGTGGAGTAAACATTTGGCCAATACAGAAAATTGGCATGTCTCCCACTTATGAACCCTGCTGTGGTTTCTGCATTCACTTGGGAAGGGCTGTGGGATTGGTTTCCATAGGAACCATGGGGAAACAAAGGAAAAATGCTTACCTGAAACCCAGTTGCATGATTTTAGGACTGCAAGGCTGTAGTGAGGCACAGGGTGCAGACCACTGGCACTGGCCAGAACATTTGAAGGAGGCTAAGGCATCCTCGCCACTCCTGCAGCATGGGAAGGCACATGGGGCCAGCACTACGGGCTGTGATGTGGCTGGGCTGTGCAGCCTGCGATGGGAGATGGAGCTGCAGCAGTGCACACACAGACATCCAGAGGCATCTGCAAACTTGGAGCATTCAGCACAACCTTTCAGAGGCCTTATTTACAGAGCAGCGTTTGGATGATGGGAGCATTGAGCACCTCCTGAAAATTTGCTCTGCTTGGGTATACAAAATGCAGGGGTGTGCAATCCAAGCACATGATCCCAGGTGGGCTTGGCTGCTTCATCTTTGTGCTTTTTGTTCCTCTGTCTCCTCAGAAAGGCAACTGCAGCTGCCCCTCTTCACTTCCCTCTTCTTTCCTTTGACAGCCAAAGGGGAAAGGCTCACTCTTTTCACTCTCATGGCCTTGCATCACCAACAAACAAGTCTTTGCCTCATTTAGCTTTAGGGCCCAAAAGCAGGCTGCCAGTGTTGCCTGATAGAATATGATAGCCCAATGTGGGGAAGGCATCTTGAAGTCTATGATTTTAATGGAGCATGTGAAGTTCATAAGGCTTGGTCCGCAATCGGATACCATCACCTCCCACCCCCCACTTAGACCTGCACTGCTTCTGACATTGGAGTCCCAGGGATATTTTTCTCAGCCTGCACTCTGGACTACAAAATGGAAAAAAGCAATTCCTTGCCCTTTATAAACTGAAAAATGCATTTGGCATTACAGTTTCTATTTAAAATTAGCTATTTGCTGCTGCAAAATGCTGTCACTATGGTTAAGACGGTCCAGCAGCTTCCAGCGGCTTTCAAGACGGGGCAATGTACTGCATCTGAAGGCAAATCGCAGCGTTACGGTGAGCTAAGGGAAGAGAAAATTTGCTGTGTTTAAAGGCTTCAGAAAGGGATGAAAACCTTGTGGAATGCATGCAATAGTTCAGAGTCATATTTGTAAGGCACAGGAAATCTCTCCCTCATAAATAGAAATTCATAAGGCTAGTTAAATTACTTGCTCTGTTGAGAAACGGTAGCATTTTTCAGGGCTGACACTGAATTCATAGCAAACTATCTTTGATTCCTAAGAAATTATTTATGAAGGTGAATTTCTGGAATTTGTTTACCCACCTGGACTTCTCTGCATGTGATGTAAACTGGGGAGTCTACCACAAACTTAGCATTTATGATGCAGATTGGTCTCAAAAAACAGACCAAAATTCTCTGATTCGTAGTCTTTGAGCACCAGGAAAATAAAGTTGTTTTAAACTCCTAGCTCTATTTTTTAAGATCAAAAAGAGTCACCCATGTAATTTTTTGCATCCCCTTTTAGTGGAACATAGCTCTCTGAAGGATATTAAGAGACTGGTAATGAACTACAGTTAAAAATGAAATGGTGGTGTTTGCTACCATACCTATCAAGGAAGTGGATCACTGGGAGAGCTACTTTGCTAAGATTAGAAAGTAACCAGGTTTTTTTTGAAGGTTGTGTTTCTTTAGGTCCTCCAAAAGCCTATACGTTTACACTGAAACCTAAAAAATGGTCCTGGTAAAATCATGGGATCTATGCCTATGTTTTCCACAAGTACCTATGGATTGGGCTGAACTACAGCTGAGATGAACATAGTTCATGCAAGCCAGAAATGAGAGAAGTCCCTGGTCCCTCCTATTTCTTTCTTTGCTAGGTTGCTGTGTTTGATGATGCCTTATTAACAGCCCTAAGTTTGTTGAAGACTCTTTTTGGAGAAAGGCAAGTATTTCATTGCTTGAGGTGAGTTAGTTTGAGAAGTTGTTCCCAGATCTGTGTTGGAAACTATACACATTGACCCTGGCAGCCCTATAAATTGTAGGTAGGCCTTTCATTTAATCTGGCTACTGCTGGTGACATCACAGGACCTTGGCTTGTTTACTTGCCCTTATACTTCCTCACTCTGCCTACGTAAAAATCTCTGTGGGAAAGAAGTGACTTGGGCATTGGAGAATTTGGGCTGGACACTGAATCTGCAGGAACTTCTAGCCTGATGATTGGCAAATGCAGTAATGCTACCAGAGTGACTGCTTCAACCCTTCTGCCCTGCTCATATGTCACGGCATTACTGTTCATGCACAGGTAGCAAGGCACCCTTCCTTGCACCCTAAACTTTGCTCCAGAAGGAGCTGTGTGACTAGTCCTGGATGCATGCCTGGATTTGGGGCTCATCATTATGTGATGAGACAATTCTGCCCAGCATGTAGCCTGATGCATAAGGATTTTGTTTGGGATCCTAGGTAGTCAAGATTTCTCAAGGGGAAAGGTATTTAAAAGCACTTGTCTGCACTGGGTGATGAATGTTTCAGGAAATTTAGCATATCTGAAATTTCCTATCGAATATGCAATGCAGCATCTTTTTCCACAGTATTCGGGAACAGTTTTTGAGATTGGAGAAAATGGATTTTGCATGTAACTAGTTCTGAATATTACATATAACCTGCATTGATATACACACATTAGGCATACAGCACACATCTGTAGCAGTAACAGCCTTCAGTTAACATAGAGAGTCACAAGAAGGATGCATCACTCGGAAGGGAAAAGAAGAAACAGAAAGCACTTGGCTAAATGGCAAAGAGTAGGAATATATTCATACAAAAAAAATATTGTTTAAGAAATGGAAACCTAGCTCTTGTAATGTTAATGGAGTGGAAACTAATCTTCTTCTTATATCTTACCTGCCAGAGTGGAAGCAGGATAAAAAGAAATTTGAAGAGCAAGTAGCCAAGGATACCAAGGGCAATAATAAATTATTTGAAGTATATCAGAAATATGAAGTTTGCAAAACAGTCTGTGTCTGTACTAGACCATTAGAGTGTGAAATGGTCAGTCACATTGCAGGGATGCTAAAATGATATTTTTGCCTTGGCCTTAAAGGCAAATGTCATTGGAAAATATGTATTCTGAGTTTATTTTCTCTTACAGCTAGTAGCTACTAAGCATGAACTATAGAGGCAAAGGTCTCAAAAAACTCAGGATATTCCATAGTAATAAATTACTAAAATGAGACTATTGAGGCAGGAGTTATATATACTAAAAAAAAATTTAGCTGTAGCCATACCAGAATGTGTTGGAAGAGATCAGAATTGTACAATCTGAGCAGGCAAGACAGAAGAAATGTTGTGATCTTCACTTTCCATCTGGGGAACTGAAGCAGAGAGAGAGAGAGAGAGAGAAAGCTGCTTGCCCCTGTGGGAAGTCAGCAGCAGGCAGGAGACGTGGGAGGGAGTACTCCTGGGCCCCTTGCACAACCCTGCTCCCGTGGGCCCTTTGGGTCTGCCTCGTCCCCTGCACGCTCAGTCCTGGCACCACCTCCCTGTGCTGTGAGCTGGGATGGCAGACCCTCTTCTCCCTGAAACTCCACCTGCTCCTTCCCCAGAACTAAAAACCACTTCCCTCCCGCTTACCTGAATACTCCTACAGAGCCCCACAAATCCCGACAAATCAGATTTGAGGCTTTTAAGTGTGGAAATAGCACTGGACTGATTTTTTGAATGCTTGACCAATTCTAATATAAACCAAGTCTTGGGAGTTCCTGGCCATTCAAGGCTGCAGAATTACTTGGGGTAATTAAATTATTAGCGGTAAGGGACCCCTCTACTTTTTACCTTTTTCATGTTTTACAGCCTCATAAATCATACATCTGCATATAACATCTTGTCACATCAAGCCATTAATAAAAGCGTGGTCTTTGCTGTCTCAGAACACAGTGGTGATGAACAGTGCACATGCTTGTTAAAAAGGATGCCTAGCATTGAACAGTGTGTGTTTCATTTCCTACCAGGAGGAAGGGAAGAGAAAACACTACAGGCAGAATTAGGAAGCATTTAGAAGTGCATGCGAAAGCCAGGCAGGAAGGGGCCGGTGGCCTGCTGGGGTCCTTTGGAGGAGGTAACATACCACGGGGGAAAGGAGAAGCAGCACTGATGTTTACTTAGGATTTCAGAAGGCTTTGATCAGGGCTATTAGAGGAGTAGAGGTGAGGTGCAGGGGTCTTGTCATAGATTAAAAAGTGGTTAAAAGGTAGGAAACAAAGAGCAGGCAGGACTAGCAAGTTTTCAGCAGTTGATAGCAAGGTGCCCTAAGGAGAAGCACTAGGGCAGGTGTGCCTCAGCATGTTTAGTAATGACCTAGAAGAGGGAGGGACTAGTTCGGTAGCAAATTTCCTAATGGTACAGAATGATTTAGATTAGTGAGGCCTGCAGAGCACTATGAGAAACATCAGAAAGCCCTTAGCAAAACTGATTATTGGACAACCCAATGGTAGTTGAAATTCAATTTAGAGAAATGCATTGCAAATTGGCACTGCACAATGAAAGAAACAATTGAAGCAACCTGAACATACTGATGGTTCTGAGTTAGTCACAACTACTGCTCCTGCCCAGGGAGAGAAGGGAAAAAAATAATAGTTTTCACTGTGGACAGTCCATTTTGCAGAAACAGGGAAAAAAATCAGTGATCTGTGTCAGGCGTGTCAGGAACAGAATAATAAACAATCTGAAAATTCAGACACAAAACCCATAGGCTCATCTTCATCTCAAAGCCTTCACTGGGGTCTGGTCATTTCGTCTTGCTGATGCCATAAGAAGGAGGGGTGCAGGTAAAGAAGGTGGCGAATATTACACACTGAGGAGTGAGAAGGATAATTGCCTTCTACAAGAGATTTTAAGATTGAGGGCTGTAAGACAACCTCCTCTTCTCCATTTGATAGAGATATGGTAAGAAAAACAGAAGTACAGGGTAAAACCACAGACATCAGGAGCACCAGAAAGACCTGCTCAAGAAGTCTCTTGGGTTGACTTTGCCTGACCAGAAGAGCTCAGCCCTGCATCCCCATCTTGTCTGATCTGGGGAAGGTGGCCATGACTGCTGCCTAGGGTGCCCTACCACCCGTCTCCCACAGCAAGACTGAGCTTACCCTTGTAGGGCCTCAGGGCACCACTCACCAGTCGAATGCTTGTCTGCAGGACTAAAGCTGCAGTTCTCCTACCCTTCAGGGGTAGGAGATGAGGAGGGGGTGTCACCCTCTATGTCAATGACCAGCTGGAGTGCATGGAGCTCTGCCTGGGGATGGATGAGGAGCCGACCGAGAGCTTATGGGTCAGAATTAAAGGGAAGGCAGGGACAGGTGACATTACGGTGGGG
>NW_008825499.1:894900-911345 GCF_000699105.1 Pygoscelis adeliae
CAGCACTGTTTAACATTTTTGTCGGCAACAGGGACAGTGGGATTGAGTGCATCCTCAGCAAGTTTGCCGACGACACCAAGATGTATGGTATGTTTGACATGCTGGAGGGAAGGGATGCCATCCAGAAGGACCTTGACAGGCTCGAGAGGTGGGCCTGTGTGAACCTCATGAAGTTCAGCAAGGCCAAATGCAAGGTCCTGCACCCGGGTCAGGGCAATTGCAATCACAAATACAGGCTGGGCAGAGAATGGATTGAGAGCAGCCCTGAGGAGAAGGACTTGAGGGTGTGGGTTGACGAGAAGCTCAGCATGACCCGGCAATGTGCACTTGCAGCCCAGAAAGCCAACCACGTCCTGGGCTGCATAACAAGAAGCGTGACCAGAAGGTCGAGGGAGGTGATTCTCCCCGTCTGCTCGGCTCTTGTGAGACCCCACCTGAAGTACTGCATTCAGCTCTGGGTCCCCCAACATAAGAAGGACATGGGCCAGTTAGAGTGGGTCCAGGAGAGGGCCACGAAGATGATCAGAGGGCTGGAGTACCTCTCCTATGAAGACAGGCTGATGGAGTTGGGGTTGTTCAGCCTGGAGAAGACAAGGCTCTGGGGAGACCTTATAGCAGCCTTCCAGTACCTGAAGGGGGGCTACAAGAAAGCTGGAGAGGGACTTTTTACAAGGGCATGTAGTGATAGGACAAGGGGTAATGGCTTTAAACTGAAAGAGGGTAGATTTAGATTAGATATAAGGAAGGAACTCTTCATTATGAGGGTGGTGAGGCACTGGAACAGGTTGACCAGAGAAGTTGTGGATGCCCCATGCATCAGCATCCTTGCTGCTTTGCACTCCAGAGCACCTGCATGGCCCAAGAAACTATTCAGCCAAGTAGCTGCTTCTCCATAGCAAGGTGGCATTCACTTAGAAAAGGCTAGTTTCATCTTACTGGCATAGAGATGCCATTTGGACTCCCTCTTTGCAAAATCCTTTGCCTCTGCCTGACCTGGATGGACTGGATCATTAAAATTGCGCAGTCTGGGGTCACTCACTGCATCCTCTTGTCTGGGCTTTTCACAGTCCTTAACAAGACAAGTAAGCAATTTTCTCTGTACACCCTCTTGTTAAATAGCACGCTCAGAGTGGTGTTGTGTCTGAGGTACCCTCAAGGCAATCCACAGTGAAGTGGTCTGACAGGCATGGATGGCCTGAGATGGTTGCAGGGTTCCTCAAGGAGCTCCTTTTGGGCCTGATTGGTGGTGATGGGAGTTCAAGCAGCTTTGGTTCATGTAAAGCGGGAAAGTGGGCTCCTCAGTTCTTCCCCTGTGGTTCAGGGGGAGAACCAGGGACTTTTTGGTTCAGCCCACAGACAGGCACATCACTGAGTTCCCTCCTCCATGGTAACCACGAGGGTAGTCCATCCCAATGAAGCAACATGGTCTTAGCTGGGTATCGCCTTTCAGAGCTAAAAGCTAAAAGGCTTGAGGTAAAGATTTCAGCTGTTCTATATTTTTTAGTGTTAAATAATCCTAATTAAGTTCAATTCATTTGTTAAATGTACTCAAAGTATTTAAAGTATATTATTAGAATCCCTGGGCAGTGGACATGACAATGAAGGTTTTTATGGACAGCACTCCGCGTAGAGGTACTGTATGAGCGGATGAATTATTTTCTGCTTTCCTCCTTGTCCTGTCGGTCCATGAAAAGCTGAATCCTCTATGGGGATGTGATTGACTGATACAGGATTTATCCTGTGGATATGTTGTCTTGGGTTGTCTGGGCTGTGTCACTGCAGAGAAGACTGCGGATGGCAGCCTGGGGGCTTGTCTTGGTGATGTGGTATGACCGCAGTCTGCACTCAGTGCACTGTCATGTTGGGTATCCACAGCTCTGGTTTCTGTTTATTTTCTGCTGCTTACTTTCCTTTGACAACTCCTCCCAGTCCAAACTGTGATAACTGTATGAAATGGGTGGTTGTCCAGGAAGATCTGTGTGTGTGTAGGCTTGTAATAACAAGCAGACAATCAGGCAGCAGGTCTGTTGTACATCGTTTTGTTGCACAAGGTGTGATGCTCACTGCATGAAGGTTTGTTGGCAGGGTTTGTAGCTGACAGCTTGCATTGATTCTAATGATAAAAGTAACTTTTGGTGAAAAACAAAAACAGAAGCAGGGAGAGAGAAAGTAAACAAGACAAATTCAGCTAAATACTAAAAAATATTTCAGGAAAGACTTTCTCCTGAGACATCTGTTTTCAAACTGGCTGGGTGCATCACTGTGATGGGACCCAGCACTACTAAAGCACAAATATCAGGAGACAATTCATCGTCCAGGACAGGGGTGCTGGACAGCCATGCCCCCACCCCACCCTCCTGCTGGGAAAGCTGGGGATGTGGTCTGTGTCAGGAACGTGGCATGCTCTGCAGGTCCTCCCCTAGCGCTCTGCCAAGTGATCTCATCCCAAATAATTCCCTGCACCCAGAGCTGACCTTGACCGTGGCAGAAGACTAGAGGTATGGGATCAGTTCAAGACACTGCCTTTTCTGGCCTGACAAACTGATTATTTGAAAAGGCAGCCTCAGCTTGTAGTTCTTTTATGCTTCTGTCAAGCATCGGATATTTGTGTTTCCTTAGTCTGTTGTGAAACTTGGCTCATTGCCATTTATATTCTGATTTTGCTTTCTAGAGGATCTGATCAGCTGTACTGTTCTCAGTGTTATCCAAATATGCTTTAGAATTAAATTTGGCTTCCCCTAAAGGAATGCAGGAATTGGGAGAGGTTTTTGCTTTGTATTGGGTCATTCAAGGCAACTTCTCAGCACTACATTTAGCAGGTTCTGAGTTCTGATTCTTGTACAAGAAAGTAGTAACCATCACAGGTACTAAATGCTTCTGTGATTGAAGACAAAGGATTACCAGTGGGTAGCATGTTTCATCTTACCCTCACTGCTGAATATATGGGATGAAAATAAAAAGCTTCAAAATCATATATCCTAACCTATCAAAAATATAAAAAAAATCAATACTAAAATAGTACGTTCTGGGCAAAGTTCTCCTAAAAGAGTAGGACAGCAGTTTCTATTTTTAAATTGATTGTCTGTTTTTATTTTTTTCTGTAATGCAGGAAACAGCTGTGCTTTGCCATAAGAAGGAAAAGCCAACCAAGTAAAACATGGGAGAGAAAAGCAGCTCGTCTTTACATTAAACACATCCGACAGGTTCTTCACTACCGCTTAACTGTGCTAACAATTTCTCATCATCACGGTTGCTGATGCAAAAACCATTACTTCATTTTGGCTCAGAATGCGTTCTGAGCGAAGACATGGAGTGAGATGACACCAGTCCGGACATCCTGTCCCCAGTGGAGTGGCCTTTGGAGTATAAATCAGACGTGGACTCTACCTCAGCCCCAGCTTTTCACTTTGACACTGATGCTTTTATTCTGTTGGATGTGTAGAGGGGACTGTGTCAGTGTCCTACCTGCAAAAATGTGACCGAACATCAGTGGATTCATAAAAAGGGTGTAAATCCCAAGACAGATATCATCTCCTGCAGATTGTCTTTAGGACAGGTTTCCCAGGAAACTGAGTTATGCCACTGTCCCAGACCTACGCTCCTGACATGGTGAACTTTGTGGGCTGAGAAAACATCCCCCCTGCTCTGCTCTGAGCTTGTTGCTTTCTGCCTGCAGCATGGAGCTTGCTCTCCTCTGGCTGATCCCTCCTCCTCGCTTATGCTGCTGACCGTGGCCCTGGCCTCCCAATGGGAATTTGTCACTTTAATGCAATACCCAAAATTGCTGTTGCAGTTGTAGCAGATGTGGGATGAGTGCAAGCTTATCCCACGCAGCCAGCTTGAAGCTATCTGTACTGACCTGTCTGACCACTGCACCTGCTCAACCTCTCTGCCTGTCCCCCTCTGCATTTAATGCAAGATTACGAAGTAGAGTGAATTGCTTGTAGCAGGCTCTGTTCATCTTCCTTCCTTCACTGCTATCATTTGAGCTGGCTGCTTCTCCGTTGCTCCTAGTCTGGCCACCTCCTGCCTTTTCCACCCACGCTAAAATCCTGGGGTCTGCTCCCAGACTCTGCAGTGATGCATGGACTTTTGACTGGAGCTCTGAGAGGGATTGCCCTCGGGGGCCCATCGGCAAGACATACATCAACGGCATTAGACACTCAGCATCACTCTGACTTCTCTGAGACAGTACGGCAGCAAATCATAAAAAGCCTGAAAGATCTGGCAGGTTCCTCTGCAGAAAGCGTCTGTCCCCTGCTACAATCATCTGGGTTACTTCATTGGGAAAAGGCCTCACTGTCTCAGACACCTAGGACTCAGATTTGAGAGCTCACTGAAAGCAATGGATATGCTTTTTGTCAGCCTCAGTGAGCCCTTAGCCATGTTTCCAGTACAAAAACCTATATGAAGCTCTTTGTAAAATGGGCTCACTGCAACTCCATTGCTTTCCAGACATGCAACCTAGACTATTCTTAGGATGAGCCTACTTTTTTTAAAAGTCCATCACGATGCTGGTCTGAGCTGTGCCTTTAGCTCTTCTATTGATCTTCACCTCAGAGGCTGCCCACCTGTGGATGTGAGCTGCATCCATGCATCCTGCTGCTGCCCTTTGTCCCTGGGAAGCAGCATTTTGCTTGAGATTGGACCTTGCCCTCTTTCAATATCCCTGCACTTTCTTTGAGGCCTTTGATTTTGGCCCAGTTCTCCATGGCCACATCACACAGAGATCCCAGGATTATAGATACGATAAAAAGGATGGAAGGAAGTGAAGGGTAAAGAAGGAATGTGTTGGTTTTGATAAAGATCAATAATCAGGTGATGATACAGTATCCATCAGTGGTGCCCCCTTCTCCTCGCTGGCTGCAGTCATCAGGTGGTTGGCTCTGTGCACTTGGGGAATTGCAGGTGCAGGTGAGAGTAGAGAGGGCAGAGCTCTTCATTTCAACGCACACTATTAGCTGCACCTCCTGCAGTGAGGCAGGGCTGGCTATGGCTTGTGTAGATTTCTGAGGGGGGGCTTTTGTACATAGAGCTGTGGGTTTCTGCCATGTGGCTGCATCATCCTACTGCATCCGAGTTCATATACCAGTTCTGTAGCATTTGGGAAAAGCAAATACCCAAGAGATGTGAATTTGCCACAGCTTACCTTCTAGTTTGTCCCTACCTCACAGCATACATTTCAGTTCAGCAGTTCAGTTCCTTATCCTCTCTTGCCACTTTCTCTAATCTAATTAAATGCAAGCAGCCCTTTTGGTGGTGCTACACAAAAGTGCATAGCAGATGAGCTGTACCATGAAAGAGTAAGCCATTATCAGCACTGGTTGCAGCATAGCAAAACACTTTACAGCAGAGGACATTTTAGTTAATAAGTATTAAAATCAGATAGTTATCGTAGTACTGACAGGCAATTATAATGCTGATCTCTGGTCTGGGTGCCAGTGACTGTGTCCAGAATATGGTATGGTTTTTGACCTCATTGAATAGGTCACAGAAGGGCAGAAAGAAAGCCTTTCACTGCCACCAGCAAATGCCTTGACTCTCCCAGAACTGCAGTGCTGAAGATATGGGAGTCAGCCATGACTAGAGATCAAAATCCCTTGATGGCTGAGACACTGCCTCTCTATCATGTTAAATAACCAATGACAAAACACAAGCCAGATGAGCTAGGAATTTCTTTATCCGTTTGTACACAGGTTACTAATCAAGTGGACGTAGTGCTTTTGTTTTTTAATCTTTGAGAGTGAGTCCCTTGTAAGTGAAGCTCTGTTCTCCCTGAGAAAAAAATAAAGGAACTGCTGGGAGAATGATAAATGTAATGTAGGAAAGCAGCTTCTCGGCTGATGGAGGGTTATTTGTGCTTCTTTTTTCCCTTCCTGCCTGCAGCGCCATTTTGAGTTGCCGAGTTTAAGTGCAGATAAACAGTTTTGGAAGCTTAAAACGGGGAGTCATTTGTCCTCAGCTAAAGGCCTTAGAGCCTCCTGCTTAATTTGCTTTCTCCTGCTCCGAATGAATTACACTGGAAATACCTGGTAGTTTGTTTCCCATTTGGTATTTAACAACCCTGTGTGGAGGACATGCTCTGGCATGGCAGGGGCTTAGTTGGTTGAGATACCAGCTCAGAAGGAGGATTCCCTGCTCACCCCAGCTGATGCAGGTCACAGCTCCACTCCCAGGAGATCCCTAGCACTGTGTTACACGACAGGTACAACATGAAACTACATAGTAACCTCACACTTTTCTTACTTGCAAAGCAAGCTGTTTTAAAAACAAAACCGAACAAAACTGGTAACACTGACAAGTTTATTCAGAGTTTTCATTTTGATCCTGGGACTTGGTTCACTTTGGGAGCTTTCATCCCTTTCTAGGAACACTGGTATTGCTGGCAGGAGGACCCTGAATGGCCTCATGGGCTCCTTATTCACCATCCCTTCTCTTGGAGTGAGCAGAAGGGGTGGACAGAGGACTCACCCGTGATGATGTAGCACCTTCAGGAAGGATTTGACTAGTGAGAAGGAAGGAGGGGAATGTGTGACACAGCTGTTTAGATCTGGGTTTGAGGGTTAAAAGAGGAATCCATATGGAGGAAGGGCAAGTAAATTTATCTCCTTAGGAGCATACGCACAAACCCTAAACATGTTAGGCCTGTGTGAGCCTGAATGATACGCCTTAAAAAAATAACATCAGTCAAGATGAACATCTTTTGTCTAATCCTGATTCTGCCAGCAGCTTGTACCCAGTTGTGCTGATTTGCTAATCAAGACTAGATTACTTTAACTACCGATGCTGCAAAACTAATCCCTTGTCCAAAAAATCAAATTTGTCTTATTCTTGCTCCACACATAATCACCAACCGTACCTACTTTGGTCTTGAGGTGTAAGGAGCTGTTATACCAGTGATGAATACAGCATTATCACACTGCCAGGGGAGACCTGACAGTATGACTGCCAGGCTCAAGCATGACTACATGGCTTTGGAGGTGATGGTCAAGGGCAAGGGGCCAAGGCAGTGCCTTCTCTATCTTTCCAGTGAGAAGGAAGGGCTTGGGGAGGATTGGATGGATCCTGTAGGTCAAAACTGCTTGTGAAGCTGGTGTCAGCAGCAGGTTATGATTAGGACTGAGGACTGCTTGGAAGAGATGGGATCTGCCTGATTAAGTGGGGCAGAAGTATCTTTGCCAACAGGCTGGCCAAGCCTGTGAGGAGAGCTTTAAACAACAGGGAAGGGAAAGGATGACCCCACAATTAAGTGAGGGAGTGGTGCACTGCGCTGGGCAGCAACTGGTCCAGGGTGATGTGGACAGGAAAGACCTTCTGATCAGCAAAACAGCATGAAAGTGGGGTCACCCCAAGCATATACATACAGATAATGAAGTGCCTACCAAGCAGCATGACGGGGAAAGCTCTCACACCTCTTCTTCTGAGAAATCAGCACAGCTGGATGCATCTCTGTGCATGCACATGGGGAACAAACAGGAGCAATGAGTCAGCATGCAGTTGCAGGGTTATGATCTCAATGGGATCATGGAGACATGGCAGAATAGGTCACACAAATGGAGTGCTGCCATAGATGGCTACAGACTTTTTTATGCAGGACATAGAAAGGACAGTCAGGGAAGGTGAGGAAAGGGAGTTGCTTTGTATGTGAGAGAGCAGCTGGTGTGCATAGAGCTTTGCCTGAAGATAGATCAGGAGCCAGCAAAGAGCTGATGGGTCAGGATTAGTGGGCAGGTCAACATGGGTCAGTTTGTGGTAGGTGTCTGCTACCTGCCAGATCAGGAAGAGATAGATGAGGCCTTCTTCAGACAACTGCAAGAAGGCTCACCTCCACAGGCCCCAGTCACTGATATCTGCTGGAGGGACAACCCAGCAGGTCACAAGCAATCCAGGAGCTCTCTGGAGTGCATTGATGATAACTTCCTGAGACAGATGGCTGAGGATCTGAAGGGGAGAGGAACACTGCTGGGCTTGATTCTTACAAACAAGGAAGAAATGGTAGGGGATGTGAGGGCTAGGCAGTCTTGATTGCATGACCACAATATGCTGGAGTCCAGGATCCTGGGAGAAGGCAAAAAACCCAATTGGAGGATCACAACCCTGGACTTCAGGAGAGCAGACTTTGGTGTGTTCAGGGAACTGCCTGGGAGAATCTCATAAGACATTGTCCTGAAGAGCAGAAAGGTCCAGGAGAGCTGCCGAATATTAAGGATCACCTCCTCCAAACTCAGGAACCTCAAGATTCCAACCGAGAAGCAGGAAAACAAACAAAGATGGCAGGACACCTGCATGGATGAACAAAGAGCTACTTGCAAATCTTAACCATAAAAAGGAGGCGCTGAGGAGGTGGAAGCAGGGGCAAGTGACCTGGGACACTGTGGGAACGTGTAGGAATGGGGTTAGGAAAACCAAATCCCACATGGAGTTGAATCTGGCAAGGGAGATGAAAGGCAAAAGGAAGGATTTTACAAGTGCATCAGCAGCAAAGGGACGACTATGAAAGATTTCAACACCCGAGTGAGTTGTAATGGGGACGTGGTTTTAATGGACATGAAGAAGGCTGAGGTACTGAACACCTTCTTTGTCTTGGTCTTGACTGGTATGACTGGCCTTCAGCAATTCCAGGTCCCTGAAACCAGTGGGTATATGTAGTGCAAGAATGATTTATCCTTGGTGGAGGAGGTTCAGGTTAGGGAATATGTAGGCAGACTGGGAATGCACAAGTCCATTGGCCCTGATGAGATGCACCCACAGGTGCTGAGGGAGCTAGACAATGTCATGTGAGGTCACTGTTGATTATCTCTAAAAGGCCATGGTGACTGGGGGAGGTTCCTGGGGACTGGAAGAAAGCCAATGTCACTCCTGTTTTCAAGGGCAAGAAGGATGATCAGTGAACTACAGACCAATCAGCTTCATATTTATTGCTGGGAAGTTGATGGAGCATCTAACCCTGGAAACCATTACCAAACATATGAGGAACAAGAAGGTGATTGGGAGTGATCAGCATGGATTTACAAAGACGAAATCATACCTCACCCACTTCATAGCCTTCTGTGATTAAAAAGGAGACCATTAATGAGGGCAAAGCAGGGGATGTTGTTTCTGTTGAGTTTGACAAGGCTTTCTGCACTGTATCCCATAATATCTTCATTGAGAAACTGATAAAGTATGGACTAGGTAAGTGGTCAGTGAGGTGGACTGAAAACTGGCTGAGCTGCCAGGCTCAGAGGATTGTGATCGGTGACGCAAAGTCCTGCTGGAGGCTAGGCACTAGTAGCTGACCCCAGGGATTGACACTAAGGCCAATACAGTTTAACATGTTCATTAATGACCTGGAGAATGGTACAGAGAATGGTACAGAGTACACTGCCTGCAAGAAGTGGGAGGGGTGGTTGAAACATCAGAAACTGGGAGGAGTGGCTTGTCCACCAGAGAGCTGTACTGCCATTCAGAGGGACTGCAACAGGCTGGAGAAATGGGCTGACAGGAACCTTATAAATCTCAACAAGAGGAAGATCCAAGTCTTGCACTTGGGAAGTAATAACCACATGCACTAGGACAGACTGGGGGCTGGCTGACTGGGAAGTCGCTTGGCAAAGAAGTATCTGGGAGTACTGGTGAACATCACATGTCAGACAACAATGTGGCCTTGCAGGAAAGGTGGCCAGTGACATCCTGGGCTCCATTAAGCATAGCACTGTCAGCGGGTCATGGGAGGTGATCATTCCTCTGTACTCACCTCTGGTGAGACACATCTGGAGTGCTGTGTCCGTTGTTTGGTTACTTGATAGAAGAGACACATGGACATACCGGAGTGATTCCTCTGAGGAGCCACAAAAGTGACCGAAGTGCTGGAGCACCCGACGTACAAAGAGTGGCTGTCAGAGCTCGGATATTTAGCCTGGAGAAGAGAAGGTTCAGGAGGATCTTGTGAATGTGTATGCAACACCTGATGCAGGGAGTAAAGAAAACAGAACCAGAATGTTCTCAGTGGTCCAGTGACTGCCTTCCTTGGGCAATGTCCAAAATGTAAGCCCTTACTGGCTTGGTTGGGATTGGATTGGGATACAAGCTCTACCTGGTGTCCACTGCAAGGGTGAGAGCCTCAAACCCTTAGTAGTTTCCTCTGTCTTTGCCCAGTGACTCTGAAGTCAAGGAGGGTGTTTGAAGACCCTCATCAGTAAATGTGGGGAGAAGGATGTGAGAGCGTGGCGTGACTCTTTTCTGACTTCAGCACATACGTATTGCCTGTGTAGAGCTTGCAGTGAGAGGTAACTGGAGCACTTGACCTGGGGATGAAGAGCTCCTTTGACAGGTCTTCTGAGGGAAAGGAGTCCTGCTTGACTGAACTTCATTTGCAATAGCTGGGCAATTTAGCATCTGGGGAGATGACATGAGCTGGTACTTGTCTCTGAAAAAGGGTCAAGTAGATTTGCCTTTGGTAGTTTTCTTGAACAGTCAAAGAATGATGTGGAGGGGCATGTTGGTCAGATAAGATAATGCCCAGGATTCAGGTAGTTTCAGCAAGGCCAGGATTTTCACCCCAGTTGCCGCATGTGCCTGTGCCAGTCTAGAGGAGGGATCTGGTCTGCAGAGGCCCTGCTGAGACCTGCTGCACCTCCTGCCAGTGTGAGTGTGGCAGCAGCAGATCTCTCTCCCTGACTGAGGCTGGTGAACTCTTCTTCACCAGCTGACAGCTGTGTCTGGAGGCATGTATTGCCTGGGGAACAGCATGCCAGTGTGGGCTCCACTGGATATTACAGCCCTCAGAGTAAAGAGTATGAAAGGAAAGGCTGGCAGTGACATAAATGAAATTTCTTGTCCACAGAAAGCACCAGTAAATCAGAGCCCCGCAAAAACCAGAACGGCACAGTGTGCTGTCTCATCGTAGCTCTCATT
Source organism: Pygoscelis adeliae (assembly GCF_000699105.1). Taxonomy (NCBI): domain Eukaryota; kingdom Metazoa; phylum Chordata; class Aves; order Sphenisciformes; family Spheniscidae; genus Pygoscelis; species Pygoscelis adeliae. Next base: position 905,797 of record NW_008825499.1, read on the forward strand.
TGCTCTGAAGTTACTTCAGCGCTGGTCTGCAAATCTGGCTGCCACAATTAATGTTTGGTCCCTCTCTGGACAGAAGCCATTTTCTTGCCAGTGTTTTTTTCCCATCTTTTGCTATGAGGGAGCAGGGCCTATCAGATCCTGTGCTTGCGCAGGGCCTTGCAAAGGCCCAGCCAGCAGTGTACACCCCAAGCGTGCAAGTGCCAGTGTGCACCCAGCACTGTACACCCCAATCTGGTCACCCTCTTTCACCACACTGCAAGTCCAGAAAGGCAACCTCTCTCCTATCCACTACAGACACTGAAATGTATTTCCTCAAATTTTCCACCTCCTTGGCAACAGTCTTAGCAAACAAGGAATATAGCTTACATCTATTTTTGCTTAAATTCTCCAGAAGGGCATTAGGCAGTTATGGCTCTGTGCAAGGTACTAAATCCTCCTTCAGTCTCCACTTCCTTCTCTCAACCTTAAGCTCCTGTGAGTCTAAATCCAGGACATAATTTTAGGCTGAAAAATATCCCTTATATATTCTCTCTCCCTCCACCTAGGGGACGTAGATTCTTCTTCCTGAAACCTTCTTCTGGGGTCTCTTTGGCCATTAACATGGCATGGGGAAGAACTTGGCCACCCACCAGCTGCATCACAATTACTGCCTTATGGGACCAGCCGCTAAGTGGCCTTCAGGCTCAACAGCTGTGGATTCCCCATGTCCCTCACTTGCAGAATAACATATGCAGTAAGTTGTCTGGCTCAGGTCAGTCTGGCATTTCAACAGAAATAGAACTGGACTTGCAAAGCAAAGTGGGACTCATCACATCTAAACACAGCCCTGTTCTGTCACATTGGTATCAGCCCACACGTGAGCAGTGCCATTCCAGGCAGCCACTGCCACTAAAAAATGCCAGCAGAGCTTTCAAAGGTGTACAGTTTTCAGATACTTCCACTAATTTCCTTTCAATTTCAAGCGACATTTGGACACACCAGCTTCCTTTGGTGCTGGTGGCAGAACTGTAGGAGGCTGAAGACCTGCATTTCTCCTCATGAGTCTTTTAGAGAATGTCACTGCCATTGGACTACAACGGTATCTCCTCCTGCATGTCCTCAGCTCCTGCAGGAACCATTGTTGAGGTCAGCAGGATGGCCTGTGTGATAGGTAATAGAAGAGCAGAAGTGGGTCTGAAGGTGTCCTCAGAGCAAGGCCTATCTGAAGAGCCTGGCACTCTTTGCAATACCGTCCATCTGCAGACAGGTCTGTTCTGGAGCAACCACCCTCTCCTCTCCCTGATGGCACCAGAAGGTTGCTACAATGCAAGTCATCACCATATTCCTTCCAGAAAACCTCTCCCTTTCTCTGCAGCCTTTTACCCATTTGGAAGCCTTGAAAGTCCTCTTCTGGATGTTTGTGGGGGTTTTTTGTGTGTGTGATACTGAGAGAAAGGAAGACCCTTGTAAAAACTTTAACCTAAGCTGCACTTTGTATGCTGTGTTCATACCTTGAAGTGATTTAACTTGATTAGAACCAGATCCTTATGGTAGCTGAGCATTCAGCACAAGGTCATTGCATGAGAAACTGGTTCTTTTGTTTCTTAGCAAATGTATGCCATTATCCTCAAATAAAATGTTCAAGAGAAAGGTGTATCAATTCTATATTTAGACAGGTATACAAATAATACAGTCGCTTGTGCTTCTCCGCACCGTGTTCATAAGTGGCTTCATTTTTAAAAAGGACTGTAAAAGGTAAATAGGTGAGGAATTTTCTCTCAGCATTACCATGTTGAAGCAATTTTTCCTTTCCCCCCTTCTTTGGTCTATAACTGGTTCAGTTATACAATGTAACCTTAATTATCTGAATACAAAATTTATTTCATATTCTTATGACTCAGATGAACATGAGCCTGCTGAGTCTGCAAACACAAGACAAAGGTCAGATAGTCTTGGAACCGCAGTGAAAAGGGTTTGGGTTTTCCTTTTATTTTAGGATTTGTTTGTGTTTTTCCTCAGCAGCCTGGGAGCTCCAGTTAGCCAGGGTTTGGATAATCAAGGTTTTCAAATATACAGTGATTGGGAGACTGTATGTTTATGGTAGGCTGTATAGCCTCCCCCCCCGCAGTAGCAACTCCACTGAAATCTTCAACTGTGTTTAAAGGGTAACTGTCTTACATACAAGGTTTTAAAAAAAAAAGAAAATGGTTGTTTCTGGGCCTTCTGCTAAAATCAGCTGCATAAGCAAAAAGTGAAAGCAGTTTTGTGCCTGGAAAGCTGATACGCTTTCTGTGTTGTCCCATGCAGCTGTGTTTGTGCTGCAGAGCAAAGCATTCAGCACCAGCAAGTGGCAGAAATTCCTCTGCCCTGCTGCGTCTAAGAAAGTCCTTCCCAAAGGATGCACTTTAAGGGCAAAGGATGCGATGGCAGGCCATTCCAATATTTCTGAGGACATCAGACACATACACCAGATCTTTCTATTTTCACTGAAGCTTACTTCCTGAAGCAAGTGAGACACAGACGTGAGGTCCTCTAGAGAGGCTTTGCATGAATATGTAGGAGTATCAGAACAGAAATATCAAAGCTCTTCACCAGTCAGGGTGCTGTAAGAAGCCTGGCAGACCACCGCTCAGCAGGTTAAGACCACCTTAAATGGCAGGTGTGCTGCAGGCAAGTGGTGTTACCCTCATCAGAGACATGCCCAGGTAAGCACAGATGCAGTTTTCTATTTAGTAGATGCTACCTGTTTTATGCTTTTATTGTCCACAGAGGTATTATTGCCTCTGTGGCTTAAAAGCAGTCCTTGCTTTGAAAATTGTGGATGGGAGTTTTATACTCCTTTGATTCTCTTTTCTGTGGGACTCTTTTATTCTCAGTTTAGTGTCTCAACCTTGCCCTAGTGTAACATATCTCCCAGAGGGGTGGATAGATTATTCTTGCTGTCTGAAGAGTCATTTTGCTGCTAGGAAACATAAACAAATACCCCTTCAGAATGTTGCATACATCGTACTTTGATTTCAAAGTAGAGCATTAACATTGGTCTTTCATTTTTTATGAGGAAGTCTTAGTAATTGTTTCTGAGTATGGGATCTTAGTGTACGTTTGGGACACTGTTGATTACATCTCACTACAATGCAGTACGATCAGATATAGACATGATCATCCTGTATTTGATAAGAAATGCATTAAAATGAAGTTTTCTCCTCTCCTCTCCTCTCCTCTCCTCTCCTCTCCTCTCCTCTCCTCTCCTCTCCTCTCCTCTCCTTATAACCCAGTCAAGAAGTGAGTACCAGTATAGTCCTTAAAACCACCAATCACACCCTCCTGTGTTTATGTTAAGGTTTACGTCACACTCCCATGAAATGCAGTGGTTTGAGGGACATGAAGACTCTCCTTTTAATACATATATTATGTACATATACAAAATATGTATATGTATACATATAGAATGTATACAAATAATACAAATCATAAAGTCAAAACAGTTTTCTGAAAATATCTGTTGCTTTGTAGGTAGCCTTTCAGACTCCATAATGCTGCAGCTTTTACCAAGTGTTATGAGACTGTAAAGCAATTGTGCCTGTTAAGCTTGTCTGAATTACCTTGTGCCCATTTAGTCCAGCAAGCATGTGCCATATTCTGCCAAACACAGGGTGATGTGAAGCTGGGAAAGCAAACAGCAAGCTGCTTCACTCCCAATCACAGGGCAGAGAAAAGTACCTATTAACTATCTTTCGTCTGAGTGACGGTTTCAAGCACTTTGAGGCATATATGGTTATCTTCCTATTGTGTGGGGAACTACACTGATAATATCCAAAAATGTTTACAGAAGCAAAGCATGTTCTTCCCTGTATGAGATAGGAATATACTCCTGTGGTTGTACTTCTTCAGGTTAGCAAGACCACTGGAAGCACACAAAGCACTCCTTCATTTCTTCCCTGATGATACTTGTATTCCACCAGGAAGCTTTAAAAAGGAAGGGTCTGGAATTTGTCACTGCAGAGACTAAACTGCAAGGGAGTGGTGGGCAGCCAGCAAGGCACCTACTCCAGTGTCAAGCTTTCGACTGTGGTGCATAACTTCAGGCCTCCTTTATTGCAACTGGGAATTGCCCTCAGCAAAGGTGCAGTGGGTCTGCTGTGGTGTCACGTGTCACAGATGACACAGAGTGAATGACAACCTGTAGTGGATCTGGATGCTGGGGTTTATTTAAAAACCATGGAGATTAGAGCTTTTACCCTTCTTGCTATCTCAGACACTCATTACTTGCTATCCTGGCATTACATTCGTGAGTTCTCAACTTCTCTCCCTGCAGCAAGGTTGCTACTGGCCCAGGATGCTTGGGCAGAAAGTCATGTTGGTTTGTGCTGTGCCGCTGCTCACAACCACCAAACTTGGGCATCAACAGCCAAGGTCACCGGTCATCTCTCTGCATTTGTCTCCAACCGCCTCTCTGATCTCCAGGATCCTCCACCACTTTCAGGATCTTTCCTCCAGCCAGGTTCTTTACCTTCCTCCTTTCCCAGCCCCCATCTTCTTTCCAAGACCACCTCTTTTTGGGAGCACTTCTTTTTGGCAACAGCTCACCTTTCTGGAGATCCTAGTACCTGGTTTTCCCAATGCAAATTGTCTACCTGCAGGACCACAATGTATGATAAGCCTTCTAACTGGTGGTCCTGTCTGATATCTCTCTATTCATTGGATGACTTGGAATGTGCCTCTTTTGTTTAGTCCAGCTGCTACCAAATTTACAACCAGTCTGTCCTGGTGGTGACTAGCAACTCTCAGGCTTCTGCCTGAGCATTCAAAAGACCAATTAGTCTTTCACACACACACCCCTTTACACACATACACCCAATTATTTGCCCCCTGTGACACCATGCTACTGGCTGTTCATTTCTCACCACACTTCAGCACCTGTCTGACACTCAACTACTGCACCAACAGCTCCTCAAGGTGTGTGGTTTTGCTGTGTATGTGAAAAGGATCTGTGGACCTCTGCCACTACCAGCTAGCAGCATGCAATTAGGCTCAAGCACCATCCAGACACCTCTCTAGGCACTGTTGGCCTCACTGCAGGGCTCCTCGATGCCAAATGCTGCCTGCCTTGCCCCTTGCCAACCCCATGGAAATCCTGCTGAGGCAGAATTACAGCTAATACAAGGAACAGTAGTGTAGCAGAGCAAGTACCGCAGGAGCACAGTGCCACATAGCTCTGGCAGGTTTATGCTTTCTGTCATAAGACAACGTGTGAAACAAGGTGGCACATTTCATTTCCTTGCACCGCCATCACTTGTCACAACATTATACCCTTAAGAGAGCTGGGGATGAGCAGCGAACACAGCAACAATTGTCAAGAATCTCTAAAGTTCCTGAGCCCAGTACCCTTTCATGTCATAGAACTAGAGGACTGGATGGGCCCTGAGTAGTCACCTAGATCTCCCCATGCAATAGGTCAGGATCAAATCTAGTTACCTTTATGCTGATGAAAGTGAGGATGTAAATTGATGTATAACCTATTCTCAAGGACCCTACATCAACTCCTAATAAGAACTTTTTTCTAGTGTCTA
>NW_008825499.1:911371-922695 GCF_000699105.1 Pygoscelis adeliae
TTCTATCCACCACGGATAAGAAGAGCAGCTTTTTCTCTTTCTCTTTGCAAAAGACTCTTACACTTTTATGTGATTTGTAGGGTCTTTCTGTTCTACTCTCTGCAGGGGGTGGTCAGCCCTCCATTCATGCTGTAGAAGATGATGTAAGTCACAGTGACATTCTGAAAACTTTACTGGTATGAAGATTTTTGTTTTCTATCCTTTTTCTGTGTAATTATTTCTTTATAAAACTATGCAATATACTTATTGCACTATTTTAACAGACTTTACATGTTGGATAAATCTTAAACTTGCATTGTCATTGTTCTCCAAGGCAATAGGTCTGTGCAATTTCTTTCAGGTTGTTCAATACCTCTATGAGAATTGCCAAATATAGCTGAGAATGAGCCACTACAACACAATAAGCCCCCATAAAGACTCTGTCATTCCAGACAAAGGGCCTGGTTTTTCTGTAGGAGGGAAATGGTTTGCAGCAGGCTCTCCAGTCTATTTCCTCCTGTAGTTGTTCTTTGTGCACACAAGTACAGCTTTGTCTTACAGAGTTTGAAACTGAGATTAACTACCTCCTGTTTAGGACAAGTAATAGTGGTTCATGTTACTGTAAGTCACCAAAGGGTTGCAACTTTATGTTTCTGAGCATCAACTTCTGCATGAAGACATCTCCAAAGAGTGCTTTCTTCAGATTTAGGTTAACCCACTTCTCAACTACATCTCCTTAAGGACCAAAAAAAGGTATAGAAAATATGTGTTCAGCTGCGAGTATTCTTCTGCATTGCAGATGCTGGGCTTTGTCCTTGTGCCATTCCTCTTATAAACCTCAGTTCAAATATTCGCTTTTCCAGTTGGCCTGAAAATAATTAATGGAAGAAAGTAAGTGCTTCATCTCTTTATATTTCAGAAATTTGGATTACATGTCAATGAAGTGACATACAAGCTCAGAGAACAGTTTTCCACCATTCCTGAAAACTGCTAATAAGAAGCCAATTACTGTTTTGGAAGCAACTAGGAAAGAGCAAGGTGCATCTGATAGTTAAACCAAACTCTGATCCTGCTTTAGGATTTCTTGTTATTGTACAGATTATGTTATCTCTAGCCATGCTAAGTAGCACCTGATTCATTAGTTGGCTGCATTAATTTCTAGGAAACAGACTAAAGGGAAGGTGTTACTCCGCACTAGCAGTTCAAGCGTATTTTCACTGCAGAGCATGATGGAGAACCCAAATGCAATGGATGTGTCATCTAGCAACTAATCTTTCATGTGCTTGGTAATGATCTCAAGGTTTGTTATAATTTTGAATGTGTGGCTCTTCCAGACCTTCAAAGAGAATGTGCAGTTTGCCTCCATTTGCTTTGGACAGTCCGAGCAGAGATAATTTGGGAAGCAGTGAAATCAGCATCCACTGGCAGAGGGGCATTTGCCTCTCTTTGAGTTACTCTCTGAAGGTTACATGAGAACAGGGGGGTGGTGTGATGGATGGAGGAGTCTCTGCCTTCAAGGCAGAGGCAAAAGCATGGCAGCAACATGTTTCCTCTACCTGAGGCAGAGCCAATTTCATGGGGCGGGTTGCCTTTCTTTCAGTACTTTGCTCCTACATTCCAAATAGCAATGCTCCTACACAAAGGAAGAAGGAGTGTATGCACACACAGAAAATGAAGAAGAGTTAGGTCTTGAGCAGGACTGTAGACAGGACTTTCAGAGTTACCACACAGAACAAAATAATATAGCAGGCAAATGTGGTTCTTGTAGAAGTACCAAGCTCCCTTGCCAGCAATACAAGAAGATGGAGTGTTGTGTGTAAGACAGCAGAGGTAGGATTGTCCTTTCTACTCAGCTTTAGCTGGTTTATAATTTCAAGGCTTGGCCTCTGCACATCATGAAAGACAAAGAACTGGATTGAGTCTACAGAAGACGTAGCAGGGAGATAAGAGATACAGAAAACCCAAGGGACTTGGGATTCTTAGTTTTGGGGGGGAAAAAAAAAAAAGAGTGCTGGTCACTTCCTTGGAGGTTTCTAGAAAAGGGTTAGACAAACACATGTTGAAGTTGAATTGATATTCCCTGGGAAATAAATTAAATGACCTCCAGAGGGATCTTCAAACCTTAGATTTCCTGCAGAACCTAAGACACTTTCATTCAGAACTGCATCCTTGCAGAGCCTCTGTGGGAACAGGTCAACGTTTCAATGCAACTCACAAAGACAGACTGTACTGTCCCAACGCCAGCCTCTCCTCCTTGTCACAGAAGGACAAACACTTGGAATGACAAAGCCTAATCTTCAAACTTGACAGCATGACCTAACTTCAAGGCACTTGTTCTCTGCTTTAATGAAAGCAGAAGTCAAATATTAGATTTTGCTCCCATGCAAGTCATTGTCTTTCTCCTTCTCTGTACCTGCTTTCTTGCAGACACAGTGTACAGGCTGCAACTGACAGCCCATCCAAACTCCTTGTACAGACAGTGCTTTGGCCCAGACGGGTGAGGCCATCCATCACATCACAAAGAGACAGGCAGTACTGGGTCATGCATCCCCACCACCGGCATGCAACTTTTGGGCACAGGTACAGAGCAGAGATTTCTGTGTAGGGGACGTGTTTGTGGACAGGTAGTGGAGCAAGCAGAGTTTTCTCCTTAGATGCTATGTGTTTTCTCTCTCAGAAGTATGTTTAGATACTGTTTCTCATTAGCCCATGCATCTCTTCTGGCAGATTTCCGGGAGAGGATGCTGCATCAGGAAGGTCCATGAGATGGCACTCTAAATGCTGGCAGACCACAATCTGAAGGCACTGCTTTATGATAAGCGCATGCCTCTTCCTTTGATCTTCATTGTGACTTTAATCTCAAAGCCTCCCCAGGACAATCTCAAATGATTGATTACATGAGCAAATTGGATGGATAATTGAAATAGTAATTAAAAAGCAGGGCCTGGTCCTTCTCACATTCACAGCTGTGCAAATCAAGAGGAAATCCAAGGAAGTCACTGCAATTATTCCTATTTAAATTCTGTGGAAATGAATTAAGATCAAGGCTACTGTATCTGGGTCTTTTTACATCTGCAAAGGAGCAGTCTAACACTTTCAGAGGTTTTCATGGCTCTAGGAGGTCTTTAACAAAACTACAGAATCACAGAAAATGGAAACTGAAACCCACAACAAACCTTCAGAATCAGAGAAAAGTCCAACATCCAGTACTACAATTGTAGTTTTCAAGTGGATGGTAAAAGTGCCACTAGCATTTAAAATAGGAAGATCTGACACCACTGCATATCTTTTTTAATACACATACAATGCCAGTTCTAAGCATGTATTGATGTACAGGAAGGGGAGATAGTTTTGCATTTTTGCACCAGATTTGTCCAAATTGTTAGGTTTTCTGCCTAATCTTTTATCAGGAGAAAATGTTTATGGATTATTTGGCAATAGCAGCGAATATAATTCATTTTTTAGTATTTTTCGCGTCCGTATAGTGTCATGTTTATGTATTTCAAGTCCTGTTTTTCTGGTACAAGGAAAGATACCCACAGCAGTTTCTACTATAAATAGGTACAAAAAGGGCTGCATTAACCCTTTGTGTGGAGGTTGCAGTTCATAAACATACATGTGTGCTGCATTTGAACTATGCAATAAGATTGTCCATGCACTTAAAGAGTAGTAAATAGAATAGGATTTTTTTAAATTCAGATTGTAATGACTACTACTACAGTTAATCATAAGCATGGATTTTTCAAAGAATGACACAGAGGAAGAAAAAATGCTGTGAGATTTCAATTTTGTGTACTTCAGCTAGAGATCAGTTTATTGAAAGGAGAATCCATCCGGCTGGTCTCCAAAGACAAAGCAGTATCTGGAGACTGCAATGAGAGGCAGCAGCTGGGAAACAGGAGGAAAAAAATGAATAAAGGTGTTTTAAAAAAAAATGTCACTGCCAACACCTCTGTGATCTTCTTTTTAAGAGTTTAACATGTGATCATGTTAAACTTTCACCAGCCTTTCACCCAGATTGTTTGTGTGTTACATCCAAAACAGTGGAGGGCTTCGTAAGAGCCATCAGTGATTTCATTCAAGGAACATACAGTCCGTGCTTCAGTGTAGAGCATGCAGAAGGAGGAGGTCAGGCACTTCCCTCCCTTGATTTCCTAACCATTCAGTCATAGCCAGCTCTCCGTAGCCCTGGTAAGTGTAGAAACTCAGACCGCACCTCTGAAGTGCAGAGAAAATACAGTTTTCAAGAGAACTTCAGTGCATGAGGAGGCCAAGAGAAGCACTGGGTGAGTGACCCCTAAGGCTGGGTGAGTCCCCTGGTGTTAGGGTGAGCAAGTCTCCTGTATAGTCATTGTGTTCACTATGCTAACATTCACACCTATAAAAGATGACATATTTTTAATTTTCAAACAGAAATTGTGAGTCTGATCAACAGCATAATTTTTGCACTGAAAGAGAAAACTCTAATGTGAGGTAAATAATAGATGTTAATAAATTAAGAAAATGAAATCTTGCCGTTTCAATCAATAGTCACAACAGGCACATCTCTATTTTCACAGCAATAATAGGCTTTCGTGGTGATATAAGTGGTTTGCCTCAAAGAGTTGATTGCATATTTTAAGAGTAGGTAGGTCAGACCTGCAGAGAGCAAAAGAATGGTAAGCCTGAGTCAGAAATGGCTTTCTTGGAAAAGGAGAATCCTCTGATTTCAAGTCAAATTCAGTGTTGAAGAGAATCTAAATGATTGTGGCAGGTTGCCTTACTTCTCAGGAAAATTATAAAAGAGAAAAGTCCTAGAACTTGCTTGATCAGATTGCACCTGACTGGGAGGTAGTTGCCTGCAGACTAGCCATGGAACAGCTCTTTCATAAATAACAGCTCTCCAGTCAAAATGCATGTAGCAGAAACCATACGTGTTAAGCAAACAACATATGTCTCTAACTAGGTGTTGGTACTTGAAAGTAAAAATAAAACTCTTTCACATATTTCCGCAAGGAGATTTCTATCATGATACTCTTTTAAACTGAAAGACATATAGCAGTTCAAACTGCTTCCGCATTCAGATAGGCACAAGAAAAGTTGGCGAGCAGTGCGAGGATTTATAGGACTTGGCAGTCTAGTTGAGGGAGGCATAAGGGTTATGACTTTTGCTCTTGACACTGACACTTTCGTTAAATGATTTTAGTTACTTCACATGCCTCTCCACATCTTTGCCACCTGTTGTGCCCTTTACATATTTATATTGCAAGCTGCTGAGAGACCTGATGAACATCATCCACTAACCACAGGCTCTCCCTGCTGACTGGCTGATCTTCACTGACAGACAGGTCAGGGAGGAGCCTGGGGCTTTGTCTTGTTTTGTGTATGTTTACAGCCTCCCGATACACCCATGACATAAGTTATATTAGCCCAACCAGTTAAGCTAAGTACACTGAACTGCCAATTCTAGCCAAACCTTCTCTGGAAATGCAAAGCACAGTTGCCAGTTCATTCAATATCTTGTCCTCATAAAACGTTTTGAGGTGCTAGTATGGCAGCCAAAGTGGTGCTCCTACAGTTAATGAGATACCACCTGCAGAAAGCAGTAGTTCTTGAACTTAGGCCCTTCAAGAACTTGTGGGCAACTAGCTCTCTACCTGCTATTAAAAAATTAAAAGGATTTGTTCAATACAAAACTGAAGCCAGCTTTTTTGGGGGGTCAGATACATTTAGTACAATCTCATCATAATTGAGAAATTTAAAATGGAAAGATGGAGCTAGAGGTCCACAAACCCATCTCTCTGCTTGGCATTGCATCCTCTCCCCAGGGCTTGCAATGTATTGCAGAGGCTTCTGCTAAACAAACATAGTATTCCTCACACACCTGGGGAAGAGTTCTTGGATGGGAGGTCTCTGCACAGACTGAGCCATTGTCTGGGGAGCTGGCATTTGTTCACCCTTCCTTCTAATTATAAATAGTGTGCTGTCCAGACACACACAGCTTTAACACACAGCACAACCCAGCTTCCTCTCCTTCTAAGGAGGGAAATATGCAAACACCCCCTCATCACTTGCAGCCCTCCCCCAGAAGGGAGGTAGCACTCTACTTTTTCCCAAGGACTAACTAGGGGGGAAGCAAGAGGGGGCAATTGCTTAGAGAGAGGCAGCTGCAGCAAAACTCTAGCCTTAAGGTTGTGTGGGCTGATCCTTGCTAAGGGACGCAGCAAAAGCAGTGAGTGTAAACACTACCCATGGCCAAACTGGCCTGTATGCAAATAAGACAATGCTGTTGTCTTAATGCACCAACAGCCCAGTGAGTGCATTGTCTAAGGTCTATTTCCTCATTGTCAAAGGACTCTGTGAGGTTGGTCCAGCTCCCTGAGGGGCAGTGTCTTGCAAAGTATATAAAACCTTTGCTGAAGGGGCAAGCACTCCTTCAGGGATCAGGGAATAGCAGCCGACAGAAGCGGTGCGAGCTGCTATACACAGAGCTAAATACAAAATGTATTTGCTTGACCCAACTTTCCTATGGTTGCACTCATTTGTGAATAGCCATCATTCCCTTTCTGTTGCTGCCATATGGGCACTGCTGAGGCTGCCTGGAAGGACTTCCTGCCCCTCTGTGGGCACTTAGCCTCACCAGTCCCTCTGCTGCTGCTGGCAGCCCGGTGTAAGCATGGAGGAGCCCAGGAACCCCCCTGAATACCAGGTGACAGAAGTTAAGGACGATGCCTGTCTAACATGGATCGCAATGCCCCTGCCTGGCATCTGGCACCATGCATGGCTGTTAGTTCAGGGCCCCTCCTGCAGTGTCACCCAGTGTCTATGTGATATTCTAGTAGACGCTTCCCTGTGCCAGTAAGAGTACAAGGACTCAGATCCCAGCTTTGCTCACAGCTTTTTATTTATAGAGACAGGAGAGTAAAACGAATGTTGCGGTTTACTTTCCCTCATTTCTTTGTACTTACAATTCACCCAATAAAATGAAGGTGCACTTTTCTGACTCCTGAGACTAGCACACGGGTTTTGGGTGCAAATTCACTGTTTCTGCCTTGCTTTCCTGAGACTGATTTCAGTCAACAGCAGGAGTGAGAACAACAGGAGCACCTCCTCGAAGTGGGTCAGCCCTAGACATTACACTGGTACTGTACTTACTGCAGCCCATTCTTCCTAGGTCTCTTCTTCAATTTGCAAAATTTCTCCAGCATATATCTAAGAAGTAAGGGATATGCCAGCACTTTATCAACACCATAATAATTGGCTTATCCGAAGCCACCTGGGGAGACCAAAAATCATATAGGTGATGTAGTACATGATGGCAGGAGAAGGTGCAAGAATTATTTACCATCCCTTCCCCATACATACTTCAGCTTCAGAGGATTCCATCTTAATTATTTCATATATTTATAGCTTTTTCTAAAGGAATATTTGGTAGTATTTTTAACTGAGTGATACATGCTAAAACAATTCCCTATCAATGGAGGTGCAACAAGTCTATGGACTGCCTGTAAACATATAAAAACAACTTGCTTATACCTAGAAATGATCCATTATAAGTGTGTGTCTTTCTATGTTTGCAAATACAAAAATCAATGGAACCCTGATATTTGCAGGAATAAAAGCTCAACACTCACATCTTCAATCTAAGTTTAGTATATCATTTCAACCAGCGTAAAATGGTGAGGGGCAGGAATTAAGATCTCACGCAGCATCCCAGAGCAAATCCTTAAGGTTCCTGCCTTGTTTCCAGAAAGGGATCTAGTGAATGGTTTGAATGACAGAAGGGAAGAAGTTGGTCTTTCCAGAGGGCTACTTAAGTAAGCCCCCCACCCATGCCCCCTGTGCAGATGGAAAAATCTAAGGAGAAATCCAAAGGGGCTCCTGGTGCCTTTTCCTGTCATGCTCATGGACAGCATGACATACCTACCATACCCACAGCTTACCTTTGGATATGATATTTCATTCCGTGGGTAGACTGAAGGCATCATGGTGCAGTTGCAGGACTGGGAAAATGGTGTTCTTCTCCCATTTGCACACACAGTCTCAGAATCTGCGGTTACAGGTATGGCAGGTGGCTGCTTTCTCAGTGCTTTGCGCTGAGAACTGAGGAACAGTCGTAGGAGACTGCTGCAGTACAGCAGAGCAGTCAGGGCTCTGGAAAGTATAAATTTCTGTGCTTACTGTTGACAGACAGTCCAGCTTGCCTTGGATTTTCATTGCAACAGCTTTCACTGCTGTAAGTTGTGAAGAAAAGTGCAGGGGCTTCACACCGTGACACTCTCAGATAATCTGCCTAGCATAAGGTTCATCCTAACCACTTATGGTGAGATTGGTTTAAGTCTTAAAGCATGGTGTTTAGTATCCCTGTGCTCTCAGCACTCTATCACAGTCATTAACTGGAACAACTACAGATGATAAAATTACATACAATTTACCTCTATTGGCAATCCTCAGTACTAGTAATGACATCTTTATGCTGTTCTTCATCCAAACATTTTGAAATTTGCTATCTGTCACTGTTGCATAGAAATTAATCATACAGAAATATGTTTTTATGGGTATGAATTTATCTATATGGAGAAGAACGAATGCTCTGTATAGAATGTCTTGAAAAGAAAGCATTAAAAAGTGTTTTAGAAAGATAAAGACATCATCTTTTAAAAGAGTGACAAATGATGTTATGTGTTTCAAAGTATTCTTTCTTCACATTTTCCTGATCTTTCATCATCCCAGATGTATAACTCTCTACCTGTATACAGTACCAAGTACCCTTGGGAGCCCTTTTGGAAGATCTGCAAGGCATTCAGGTTTCATGGTGTCATACAAAGATTCCATCTTTAGGAAGCTGTATCCAATTTGAAGACTTCTTTCTGACAATGTTTGGCATGTTTTTCTGAGCAGGGAAAATGTGTCTGAACGTTAACTAGGAAGCTGCTTTGCTCTATAGTGTTCGGTACTCACTGGACTAGAGCAGTGGTGGAGGATATCCACTCCTAGGCATCTCATCCCAGCCAAAAGAGAGAGATCACCTACTCAAGAGCTGACTGGCAGTAAGAGCGTGTGCAAGATGTCCTGGAGATCTTCCTCTCCTTCCATGGCCTATACATGAGTTAACTTAGCTGAAGCTGCCATTCCCTGAGTTGTGTTTCTGAGCTATGATTCATTTCTCTGTATCCAGTGCTGGTATTGATGTTGATTCAAACAAAAATCATCCATGCCTGAAAGCTGTAACCTTGGGATACCTGGTGTCAGTGACACTGAATCAATAACACTAGTGGACAACTGTCCTTTCCTCTAACCGGGGAACTGCAGAAGACATTGTACTCCTTAGTCACAAAGGGTTTTTGAGTCACCAGAGACCAAATTTTGCACCTCTTTCTTTGACACATGCTGGGGCAGAAGGTGAACTGTCAGATTAACAATGTCACTGCAGAGATAATATAGTGCAGTAAAAATGACATAGTCTTTATGGGGACTGACAGTGCATTTTTTAAAAGCTTTTTTTAAAGACTAGAAAGAACATCAAAAGCATCTTAGAAAACTCCTGAGGCATTTGATTTGTGGAACAGCTCCAAAGAGAGATGCAACAGCCAGATATTGGCTGTGGCTAGAAAACAAAACGGACTCTGTAAAAAGCTTTATTTCTACTCCCAGGAAAAGTCTGGAACAAAGTCAGTTACCTTCAAGGAAAAAGACTGCCACATGGTACAGGTAACCCTGGCAGCTCTTGGGAAGCAAATTCTCTGTGTGGAAAGGCATGTTCCCAACTGCTCTCTCCGGAAACACAGCCCCAGACAGGGGAACGTTCACAGCACTGAGAATGTGGCCACCAGTTAGTCCATCAATGGTATATCCATAGGGCAGCCCAGCTGGTTGATTAGCAGTGAAACAGCTAAGGAGAAATACTACCACAAGGGCACATCAATACAGCAACTGAAATCCTGCTGCCAGCAGAGAAAGCCATTGCGGTCAGAAGGAGGAGAAATCCTACAAGGGATATGGTGAACAGTGGATGCCAGTGGGTTGTTGAAGCTGTTTGGACTGTAAGATCTACCAGCTCCAGAAAAGGGAACTACAGGGTGGAGCCAGTCTTTAGGAAGAACCTTGGAAGGACTGGGCTAGAGGAGTAACAGGTAGCAAAATGGTTTCCAGCTCATACAGCGGTGACTGGAGAGGAGCCTGGTTGACAGAGTCCCTTGGGAGGCAGTCCTGAAGGGCAAAGGAGTCCAGGAAGGCTGGACATTCTTCAAGAAGAAAATCTTAAAGGCACAGGAGCAGGCCATCCCCATGTGCTGAAAGGCAAGCCAGCAGGGAAGACAACTCTCCTGGCTCTCCAAAACCGGAGAGCTTTGGCTGGAACTCCAGAAAAAAAGGAGAGTTTATGACCTTCGGAAGAAGGGGCAGGCAACACAGGAGGACTACAAGGATGTGGTGAGGTTATGCAGAGAGAAAACTAGAAGGGCCAAAGCCCAACTAGAACTTAATCTGGCTACTGCCATAATAGACAATAAAAAATCTTTCTGTAAATACATTAGCAACAAAAGGAGGGCTAAGGAGAATCAGCACCCTTTATTGGATGCAGGGGGAAACATAGTGACAAAGGATGAGGAAAAGGCTGAGGTACTTAATGTCTTCTTTGCCTCAGTCTTTAATAGTAAGACCAGTTCTTCTCCGGGTACCCAGGCCCCTGAGCTGGAAGACAGAGATGGGGAGCAGAATGAAGCCCCCATAATTCAAGGGGAAATGGTTAGCGACCTGCAGATGGGATCCCCCCAAGGGTACTGAGAGAGCTGGGGAAAGTGCTCACCAAGCCACTTTCCATCATTTATCAGCAGTCCTGGCTAACCAGGGAGGTGCCAGTTGACTGGAGATTAGCAAATGTGACACCCATCTACAAGAAGGGCCAGAAGGAGGATCCAGGGAACTACAGGCCTGTTAGTCTGACCTCAGTGCCAGGGAATGTTGTAGAGCAGATCATCCTGAATGCCATCACATGGCACATATGGGACAACCAGGTGATCAGGCCCAGCCAGCATGGATTTATGAGAGGCAGGTCCTGCTTGACTAACCTGATCTCCTTCTATGACAAGGTGACCTACTTAGTGGGTGAGGGAAAGGCTGTGGATGTTGTCTACCTAGACTTTAGTAAAGCCTTGACACCGTTTCCCACAGCATTCTCCTGGAGAAACTGGCTGCTCATGGCTTGGACGGGTGTACTCTTCACTGGGTAAAAAACTGGCTGAATGGCTGGGCCCAAAGAGTGGTGGTGAATGGAGTTAAATCCAGTTGGCGGCCAGTCACAAGTGGTGTTCCCCAGGGCTCAGTTTTGGGGCCAGTTCTGTTTAATATCTTTATCAACGATCTGG
>NW_008825499.1:923314-925413 GCF_000699105.1 Pygoscelis adeliae
GGGCACGTGTAGATTGGATGTGAGGAAAAAATTTCCTCACTGAAAGAGTGGTTAAAATTGGAAGAGGCTGCCCAGGGAAGTGGTTGATTCACCATCCCTGGAGGTATTTAAAAGATGTGTACATGTGGTGCTTAGAGGCATGGATTTAGCAGTGTTAGGTTAACAGTTGGACTTGATAATCTTAAGGGTCTTTTCCAACCTAAACAATTCTATGATTCTATGATTCTATGACGTTGCAGAAGGGAAAGTGAAATTGCAGTGATCAAGAAGGCGGGATGGAAATCACCAACCATGAACCAAAGAACAGAGAAACACTGTCCTTTCTTCCTGGGCCCCAGCCCATGAGGCTGGAGAGAGAAAAAGAAATGCAGCTTGTCGTGTCTGGAGACAGATGACAGAGGGCTGTCTGACGGGCCAAGTCTCCTGGTTCTGAT
This sequence comes from Pygoscelis adeliae, assembly GCF_000699105.1. Lineage (NCBI taxonomy): Eukaryota > Metazoa > Chordata > Aves > Sphenisciformes > Spheniscidae > Pygoscelis > Pygoscelis adeliae. The sequence continues at coordinate 923,749 of NW_008825499.1, forward strand.
TTAAATACAACTGCGAGCCTTCTGCATGCTGAGCACAGCTCTCCTTCCCACAGCTTAGGTTGCCCCATCCCTGCCAGACACCAAGCATAAGCAGCCCCCACTTGAGAGGAGGCAAGCAGCAGCACAGATGAGGGGTGGAGTCTGGAGCCACATGAGAGGCTGGCGTTGGCAGACTGACGTTGAGCCCTGCTGTGAAACTGAAGTCTGCATCTCATTGAACAGTTATGACTCTCAGTGTGCATTTCTGGAAGCAGAGCTGAAGCGTCCTGCCAGCATGATGTTCAGCAGCAGCAGCATGATGCTCTGGGGCATTGGAAGTCAGGCTGTAAGCATGAAGGGTATCCCACCAGACTGTGTCTCTCCTGTCATGTAACAGATAGTTATGCTTACTGTCTGTATCAGTTTGCTCTTCAATCCCACTCCCTGGAGGTCTTAGCACCTTCTGTGACTCTATGTCTGCACCGGGAGCAGGGGAAAGTTGTGGCTTTCCTTCTTCCCAATCTGGTTTGCTCCTTCAAGATGTGCAAAGTGCTTACACTTTGGAAAACCCTGGCCACGGGGTAGGAAGACTAGCATTGTCTCTTGGCTTGGGAGGAAGCATTAAATCCAGCAAGGTTCAGAAGCACTTGTCTCAGGTGATTGGAAGGAGAAAGGCTGGAAACCTACCCTAATTTAGTCCTCTCAGCTTGCTACATTTAAGACCCACTCCTGCAAGAAAGTTGCTGTGGACATTGTCTATTTATGTTATGTATATGTATATTATAATGTTATGAATATGCTGAAGCCAGTGAGATAAAATCTCTGAGAAAAAACTTCTTGCTTTTGCTAAGAACACACTGTAATAACATTACAGTGTTTTACACAGTTACACAATGTCAAGCTTTACTGCCCGAATGTCTCTCTCACTTCTCCTGCTTAATCAATAGTGATGTTCATCAAGGATCATCAGAAATCCCTGCTCAGTCCAAACAGCAGTAACATTAGTCAGACCGATGAGACACGTTTTGTGTGATGCCATGGTCTTCACATAGGATTTGAGACCACAGCAGTTTGTATTCAGCTCCTGGCCTGTTCTCATAAGCTCAAACTAGGGTGAAATTTTAGCAGATGTATTGATTCTTAAAATTTCCTATCTGTCTGTCTGTCTACACATATACAAATATGTGCTTATATCCACAGCTAGGGTACAGATATGGAGAGGCAGTAAACTGTCTGACAAGATGCTCTGTGCTTTAAGGAGCTTCCTTAAGGAGTAGGTGATGTCCTCAGCTACAATAAATCAGTCCCATTCCCCTGCAGTCAGCTGAGCAGCTCTGGAGAAGCAATGGTGTAAACCTTGCTTGAACCTAGTCCCAGACCCATGCTGGCGGTGCTGGCTGTGGACCAGATGAGCTGCCAGTGCCAGGGCAGCACTGCTGAAGTGAGTGGAGCTGTGTCAGTTTATATCAGCTGCGCACATGGCCCAGGGCACTCTCTCGTCCCATAGCACAGGAAAACGTATCTCGATGTGGAGATAAGCCAGAGACCGTGGGGCTTGTGACAGGCAGAATATGCTCTCACCAAGTTTTGTCCCCTCTCTTTACTGCTTGAGGTATGTATCTTAAAAAGCTGATAGCTCTGAAGTTTTTTAAGATACATACCTCAAGCAGTAAGAGTTCCTTTTTT
>NW_008825499.1:925427-930075 GCF_000699105.1 Pygoscelis adeliae
AGCATCTCTGGGAAGAAGGGGAATTTTCCAAAATGTTTCGGTCTCTGGGAAGTGAAAGCAGAATTTGCTAGGTTTTCTCCTTTCATGTCCCTAATCCTGCTGCCACTGAAGCCATCTGGCAGACTGCCACTGTCCACAGGAGTGGGCAGGACCGCATTTGCTGAGGTGGGCTTTGGGGCATATGTGGTCCAACAGCTATACACAGAAGCCGAGAGAGTAACCTCACCGTGCACTGCATACCATTTTTGGGGTCAGAGAGGAGGTTTTTCTCATACGCTGTTGGCATGACCTATACAAGGCCTCTGTCCTCTCACAATAAGACAGCAAATGTGTCCGGAGTCAAAAGCAGAGAGAATGGCGCAGCTGATCTAATCCAGTCCAGCAGAGCTCTTGTGCCCCTGGCTCTGAACAGTGTGAGATTGACAGGCAATCCCACCTGCATCCCTGCTCTGAATGAGAAGCTGCTTTTGAGCCTCCCATTGCAGCTAAAGGAGGATTTTAGCTATGTAGAAAATGTCCCCTCTTCGCTCGATTTCTTTCCTCTCACTCTTTGTTTCTCTCCTTGACACGACATGATCAATACTTAATTTCTGTCCTTATTACACTCACCACTGCAGCTCTGGCTTTGTTACCATTGTTTCTATCTGTTACTCCTGGCCAAAAATCAGGGCATGTTTTGCAAAGGACATTTTTGAAGTCCACTCTCCCATTTGCCCCTCTTCCTCCCTTGAAAATTCTGAAAAGCCCCAGCTCTCCCTAAATAACCCCCCTCCCTGCACCTCAGTGAGCTGGGCTGTTTTTCTCACAGCAAAGCCCAGGCAATGAATCACAATGGTGAGAATTGGCACAACAAAAGCACTGACTTCAGTTTATGTCAATTGCAGACACAGTCTGATAAAACAAGGGGCTTCCCAGGTGAGGGGAGCAGTAGGTAGAAACATTTGTCTGACACAAGCTAGGCAGCTATCTGCCTGTTGGGCTAATCATCTGGAGTGTTGCTGGATGATCATTATTTTTAAGAACAGCACAATACTGTGACAAAAGGGTAGCCTGTCAGAGCTTGTACATTTCCAGGTGGCCTGCTGAGTATCAGACTCTGCTTTCTGCTCTAGAGAAGTATCCTGCTGCCTAAAGACGGTGCTGACTCACTTTTTTTCCCCTCTAAGTAACAAAAGTGAGAGGTGAACCTTTTTCCCCTGCCCACTTCTTTTGACCTCTTTGGCCTTTGCTATAGATGGTTTCATTAGTCGTGCTCTGCAATTATGTCTTCATAAACATGTGTGCTTATAAAAGTGTGTTCACACTTTCACTCCATCATGCACAGGTTATCTGCATACTGGGATTTCAGGGATTTTCCCCCCTAAAGTGTTTTTTCAGGGCTCATATCTGGATGGACTGAGCTGTGGGGAGATGAATAGTTTATTTTGCAAAAGCTTAAAAGAGTTCAGTTAATCTTCTTATAGGCTTTTAATGGCCTTTTTGAATCAACATAGTGATTTAACTACGCAGCTAAGTCCCGTGTAATTCTTTGTCAGTTCTGAAATATTTAAAGTTTCTTTATTTAATAAGGAAAAATTTATGTTAGCAATATGGAATAATGGAAGTGAATCCAAAATATTACATGGTATTTTGGTCTCCAGGAGGTACAAATCAGAAGACAGACTGATTTCCACCAGCTAAACTATTTGCTCCATTGGATGTCTCCTTGTAATAGGTTGAGCCAAAGGCTCAGAAGCACAAATTGATGAAATTCAGAAAATAACAAGAAAAGTGGAATGAAAAACCTGCCTGGAGAGAAAAGGCTTAGGAAAAATCATTCTGGTACATTGAGAAGGAGCTAAAGTAGAGACAGTGGCAATACTTTCCAAGTAGTACAAACCAGGAGAGGTGGGGACAGGAGTACTGGAGAGAGTATGTTACATGACCTACTGTCGATGGGCCTGTAGACTTCACCAGCTGCTTTCATAGTTTTGTCTCAGCTTCCTTGGGCTGCCAGTGTGGATCTCACCTCCTCTTAACGCATTGTAAACATGGAGAAAGGTTTGGGGACACACTTCTCCCTCCCCCATGCTCCCTGCAATCTGGCCATGAGGAATGGGAATGAAACTGTGAAATGTCTGATCCACCAGAAACATCTCAAAGGCATGGGCCAAAGAGAGAAGACACAAACACAAACTCCTTGTCAACTTTCTCAACAGTAAACCTCCTCTTAGCTTCTGCTCTTCATAACTTTGGCATCATCTTTATCCTCTAGTTGTCTCCCTTCCTGCAAAGCTGTCTCTCTTCACCATTTCATGCTCATCAGCCACACATTTTATTTTGCTGAAGGGCTCAGTTGTCAGTTTACTTCTTCTTGTATCTGCTATTCCAATTTATATACAAGTTTGGGAATAGCATGAAAAAGTTGTATGTGATGAGAATTTGAAACTCTTAAAGCTGGAAAAATAAGAAAAATGAAGAAAGGAGATAATAATATAACATATAACAATGAATCAGGTTTCAGGCTGCACATGCTGTCACTCTTCTCCTTCCAGATCAGACAAATGAGGCCCACTGGAGCACCTTTAAAACTGCTTATGGAGGTTGGAGCCTCTGGTACTCATTGTTGCAAGACATTGTGGGATCTAATCATGTTGTGAGGCCACAAGTCAAAGTATTTATGGCTTAAATTTTCAAAGGAATATAGGACAGCTGGAGAATTAGCATGCATTTATTTCAGTTGGAAGGAGGTGTCAAAATCCTTTAAGTCAGTTTTTTTTTTTTTTGCTTTTGTTTCATGGACCTCTCACTTTCCAGTGGAAGTGAACATTTTTTGAAATTTCACATATTTCAACCAATGTGTAGCTAACTTCAATCTCTTGATGATATAAATACTCAGTGATTACTCTGAATTTAAAATGTCATAAAGAGCTGTTACAGCCTGGTATTTGGGGATTTGGTTAATCACTTCCAAAGAAATGGCTGAGATTGCTCTTCTGAAATTCTTTGGGTTGCCTCAAAGGCTGTTTCAGTCACAGGTTGTCTTAAGGATGCAGGATAGGACAATATTTCTTCTCCATTGAGATACTGTGGCTGAAAGTTAACATTTAGAGAAGTGTGTGTAAATTATGAATTCAGGATTGAATTGCCCATCACTGGATCACTGAAGTAATTGCTCAGCTGTCAGGTTGGAGCCAGAATTGTCATCTCCATTAATGGTTTCCATAGGTAGCCATTCCCGTCGTTTATTTCAGGAAAGTGGTGGTGAAACTGACATTTGGGCTCTGACAAACATCCCTTTATTTTCCCTGTTGCAAGATTCAGGATCTGACAGCTCATTTTCAGCCACAAAATGGTTCTGGGTTTCCAGTGTGTCAGGATCTTCTCTCACTTGAGAAACACAGAGTTGGAGGATGTTGAGGAAGGCCTCAGTTTTGACATGTTCACTGAAAGCTATTATGTTCATTCCAGTCCATTAAGTCATGGGAAATCTCAGGAAAGAAAGCAGTTCTGCACCTGCATTTCCAGGTGACACACTGTTTTTAGAGTGTCTGAGAAAATAAAACCAAACCAAACCAAACCACCCTGCTCTAAAACTTCTGATTGCAGTTGAGGAAAAAGGTATTTTTCTGACCAACATCTGCTGCTTCTCAGTGGGAATAAACTAACTTCACTTGTTTGCTCCCTTTTTCATTGTCCAAAGATAAATACATGTATGTCTATACTGCGTGGGCTTTATTAAAGTCAGGCATTTACAAAACATTGTGTAAAACAGTAAACCTTAATAATTACTGTGTATGAGTAGCACCAACATATTGAAGCCTTCCCTAACTCACTTCCCGATGTGCCCCCAAAGCTCTTTTCCCAGGTGCTTTTTTCCCGGTTACACTAGCTGTGCAAATCCTGGACTCGTTTGTATTATCTTCCTGTAGGAAGCAATGCACTGAGTATATAATCCTTTGAATATCTTCAACTATTTCTTCAATTCCAAGGCATGTATTAGATCAAGTTTTGTGACTACTTTTTATTTCAGTGTTACTGTTATTGTGCTTCTCATTGCAGGGAACAAGAAATGTTCAGCAATTGTGGGAAGCTTTGCAGCCTTTGCTTGACTTATTCTGAAAGATATGTTTTAGAATTCACAGCAATAAATGAATGGATGACTTTCCCAGTTGTTACGCTTTTGATTTACATGTCAAACTTCAAAAGTTTTGTCTTGGAAGTAAGAGTTGTTTGATGTAGGATGGCAAGAAAGATTGGCTTGTTTCACCCATTCATTGGTCATGTCTTTGTAACAAAACACATAATGAGATGACTGATGACCCAGTCATAGAATCATAGAATTGGTTGCTCAGAGCCCCGTCCAACCTGACCTTGAATGTTTCCAGGGATGGGGCATCCACCACCTCTCTGGGCAACCTGTGCCAGTGTTTCACCACCCTCAGCGTAAAAAATTTCTTTCTTATATATCTAGTCTAAATTTACCCCCCTTTAGTTTAAAGCCATTCCCCCTTGTCCTGTCGCAACAGGCCCTGCTAAAAAGTTTGCCACCATCTTTCTTATAAGCCTCCTTTAAGTACTGATAGGCTGCAATGAGGTCTCCCCAAAGCCTTTTCTTCTCCAGGCTGAACAACCCCAACTCTCTCAGCCTTTCTTCATAGGAGAGGTG
>NW_008825499.1:932095-944934 GCF_000699105.1 Pygoscelis adeliae
CTTTGTCCCATGGCACTCTACCAAGCAGATCCCTGAAGAGGCCAAAGTCTGCTCTCCTGAAGTCCAGGGTAGTGAGCTTGCTGTGCACCATCCTCAGTGCCCTCAGGATCCTGAACTCCACTTCTCCATGGTCACTGCAGGCCAGGCTGCCTCTGACCTTTACATCCTGAATGAGCCCTTCCTTGTTGGTGAGTATGAAGTCCAGCATAGCACCTCTCCTCATTGGCTCCTCTACCACTTGGAGAAGGAAGTTATCATCAACACATTCCAGGAACCTCCCGGATTGCTTATGCCCTGCTGTGTTGTCCCTCCAACAGATATCGGGGTGGTTGAAGTCCCCCATGAGGACCAGGGTTTGTGAGCGTGAGGCTGCTCCTATCTGTCTAGAGAGGGCCTCATGCACTAGGACTTCCTGGTTGGGTGGCCTGTAGCAGACCCCCACCGTAATGTCACCTGTCCCTGCCTTCCCTTTAATTCTGACCCACAAGCTCTCGGTCGGCTCCTCATCCATCCCCAGGCAGAGCTCCATGCACTCCAGCTGGTCATTGACATAGAGGGTGACACCCCCTCCTCGTCTCCCCTGCCTGTCCTTCCTAAAGAGCCTGTATCCCTCCATCCCAACACTCCAATCATAGGAGCCATCCCACCACGTCTCCGTGATGCCAATAAGGTCGTAGGCCTGCAGGCGTGCGCAGGTGTCTGACTCCTCTTGTTTGTTCCCCATGCTACATCAGTGAAGTTCACAGTCCCAGTGAACTTTTCTGTATGCCACATGTGTTGTGCCTTTGTGCTTTCCTTTGAATTTTTACAACATGGACGTAAGGGCATTCTTTTGGTACTTCCTGCTACCTGGACCTTTAAAGTAATTTTTCTGACCTATTTTGTCAGCATAGGTTGCTAAATCTTGTCATCAACTGAACCTGAAACATCTCACAGTTCTGAGTTTGGGTTTCATGCTCCTGCTTTTAGAAATCCTTGCACTAGATTGTAAACACTAGAAACACAGGGGGGAAAAAAAGTTTAGAAAGGAATTTGTTTTGAAAAGGGGTGGATGTGACTAGTAGTATTGGGATTACTTTAGAAAATGAGGAGGTCAGCACAACAGCACTGCAGTCAGGAATGTGATACCAGCTGCCAGATCATCAGAGGTGCTGGCCAGAAAAGCATGGATGGCTTTGGATGTCCAAGTCTAGCTGCTTCTGCACTTTGTACCTGTAAAGGCAGGGAAGATGGTGTTGTTATGCGAAGTGGGAAGACAACCGAGGGAGGGGAAGAAGATATGGCTACCTTATTGACACTGGCTTTCACTGTAATTGCTGCCATTTGACCACTTCTACCTTGATGAGGAAGCACTTTGAATAGCAGAAATTTTCAGGAGTATGAGGTGCCCGGGACTCTTCAGTGCCAGCCAGGGCTTCTTTTAAAATACGTGTGAGGTCTTCTATGTATTTTGGGCAGTAAGCATATGGATATGAGGTACAGGATCTCCTGCAGTTTGTGTTATGTCACAAAGCTGAACTTGTGGTTTCTACTGAACTTTCATGTGCTTTTAAGGATCCTCAGAGTCCTACAGCCTATTGCAAGTTAAAACCTCTATATGGGTGAAGAACATGTTGGCTGATGTCTGTCATTAGTGCTCTGTGTCAGTGAAGGTGCATCTAGAACAGCTTAGGCCCAGCCCTTGGTGCTCCAGATGTGGACCAGAAATTTCCCCATGGGGTAGGTTACTCCTTTATTCCTCTGCACTGATTTTTCTGTGAAATGTCAGTGCTGACCACCCTGGGAGACACTGTTAGTCTGGATTGACTATGGGTCTTAAGGGTCTGAACTCATCTGCGCTCTGTTCTTGGAATGGTTTCCCCAAACATCAGTGCCTTCTGCTATTGTGTGTGAGGACATCACTGACTGTCTTTTCATCAACTGAAGTACCACCACAGCTAAGCTGCCTCCCACACTGCCTCCTGACTTGCTCAGCAGCATTCTTTTTTTCTGCCTGCACAGTTCCTCAGCTGTGCTAGGAGGACCTAGCCTTTCCATCCCAATGGCTGCATGTTCCCTCCTCATGTCCCCAGCTCTGTAGCTAACACCATAGCCTCCACTTCTCCATGTCCTATGGCCAGGGTCTCTGCAATGGTTATGCACATATTTACTGTCACGCTTTGGTGAGATTTTTCATGTGCCTCTCACCTATTCAGTGATCTCAGCTCCTCCTTCCTCCCTCCTTGGGCTCCACTTACATGCCTGCATTTATTCATGAGGCTATCTCCACAGTCCTCTGCCTAGTCCAGCAGAGAACAGTGCAGCATTTCCATGTAAATTATGATATTACCTAGGCAGCTGAGATACAAGTGGCTCTGCATCAGCAAAGCTGTGAATGAGGTCTGTGTTTCTGCCAGAAAAGCAGAGTAGGTTATGTCTCCAGAGATGCACACAGTCCATTATTAAGATCTCTACCTCTTTACTTTTTTAGATTTTCCTTTGCTATTTAATAGCACTGGCACCTTGAAAAGTTAGTTAGCTTAGCCCTGCAAATTTGCTACAGATATGTTTTAGATCTCACCTACAGATTCATGGTGCTCCTAAATCTGTTAGAGCTTGGGAAAATCTGACCTGCACTTTGTGGGAAGCTCTCAGCAGAAGGGACTACAGCCAGCCATAGACAACTGGGACAGGACAGAGCAGATGCTTTGCTCCAGCACATGGATGTTCCAGGTCTGGCTCGGGCTGTGTCCCTGGGGGAGCAACATGAAGATCCTTGCATCACTGCAGCCTGTGTTGTTTCACTACTAATCAATAGAGACTTCTTATCCCTGGAGTTTGCAGTTTTTCCCTTGAGACAATATCAGCAAGTGGGATTTCAGAATGAAAATTGCTTTACCCTCCTGCCACTGAAGTCATTGCGTGTTTTACCCTTGGGATGAGTAGGAGGAGAATTAGGCCCATACTGAGCTCTTTTGAAAATCCCACTCTTTAATGAAGAGAAAAATGGGATGTTGATGACTGTGTTCTAAAAGCTCGTCAGAGAAGACAGAATTTAAAAAGCACTGAAGAGAACAGAATGCTGCAGTTGCCTGTCCGACCTGCCATTTCATCCCCAGATGATAGTTTTTCCTCTGAGAATGATAGTTTTAATTGCTTGTGAGATACTATACCTCATCTAGTGAACACTAATGTGACAGAGACTATAGAAAAGCTGGTAATCTGCAGTAACTGAATTTGGCTATTGTGAAGTTGTCTTTGTGTTACAGCATGATAACAGAAAAAATAGGCCTATTTAGTGATTAACACAGAGACAGACTAATTGCCTTTTTTTTTTTTCTTTCCGTGAAGACAGTGGTTAAGTGAGCAGTCATAGCTCCCATAACAACAGAAAATAATTTGAAAGATTAGATGTTACCTCTTAAAATACACTCAAGTGAAGCACAAGTTATATATTAATTGACAAAACACCTGTCTAGGGGAAACTGTTCAGCTTGTTTTCTGCAGGAATATAGGCTAAACCATCATACAAGTTGGAAAATTTAATGATACCCTATTCTTCTGTTATGAAATGCAACAAAATGGATGGCATCCGCCCTTTGAAAACCCAGTACTCAAGACAGTCAAGAACAATACAGCCCTCACCCCCCGAAGTTTTGCTGATAGTAGCTGCAGAAAAAGTCAAAGATAGAAAGTCCCATGTTTACATCAGTTCATTAATGTTTTAGGATCCTTCATGTTGAGTTGAGGTTTTGCTCTTTTTCTGCCACCTGCATGGACTTTTGCTTAATAGTGTTGCCACTTAAAGTTTTGTTCAGACAGCCTTTCTCCTCTTTCCTCATCTTCCTTGTTCTCAGCTCTGCACACTGTCTTATGTGGGCTGATCTGAGAGTCTGATTTTTGTAACACTACTCATGCACTAAGGCTGCCTCTGGCACATGTGCAACTGCTTCAGTGAATGTCACTATGTTTCATTTCCAGCTAAAAAGCAAAAAGAAGGAAGTTCCTTCAGCATGGAGGAAGTCCAGAACTTCCTGATGTCTCGCCTATTTTGTTTGCTCTCAGTGGATAAAGGGGGGAGTTAAGAAAATCTTGTGCCTGACTTCTGATTCTTTTTCAGACAGGTGAACAGCTTCCCTGGAGAAAGGTTTATTAATGCCAGTAATGTTGGAACAAGACTCCAAGCTTTAAACACTCACCTCAGCCCATCTCTGGCTGATCCTGAACTCTATTTGTGGAAGAAGGTGTGTGAATCATTTTTGCCTTCCAGTTGTGCTTTGAATGCTTTATGGGTCAGGTCCTACTCATGACTTTTTAGATAAGCTTACAATAAGTGTGAAAACACATGGTGCAGATGCAACACTAATGATTTTTAGCTGGTGGAGATCTCAAAAAAGATTTACAGGAAATATGTGAAAGAAAGATTGTATGTGTATGCATGCACATGCTTGTACACTACAACAAAGGTTTAAGAGAAAAAAAGTAAAAATCAAGAACAGCACAGGTTATTATTAAGATAAAACTCCCAAGGCAAAAATATTTAGCTATCTTATGCTGGGAGAAGAAAAAATGGCCATGAGCATGTATAAAAGACGTAACTTTTTCCTACATGCTCCATGTCACTCTTAGCCTGAGCTGCCATATGCCTCTGTGAGCTTGGAGACAACCATCTAAATCCCCACTGCACAGATAAACAAATGCATGAGAGCTGTACAGTGCAGTTAAGATTTAGTTTAAAAAAAAAGTGTATAGAAACTTGCATGATTTATAACAATTTCTTCCTTCTTGTAATTTGTTACTCACCTGGGATCTCCCAGTTGATGCCCAAGCTCACTGGGACATGCAGGTAGCATCATGGGTTGAGTTTTAAAGGGCCTTCTACAAGGGGTCTGATGGACCCTTTTTTCTATTTTCCTGCATAAAAAAAAAAACACCTCTTTTTTTTTGGTCTTGGTAATATCATCTTGACAATGAATTTCCTGTACTATTCTTGGTTTGTACAATGCACTTCTCTTTAGCTCTGCTCTGCCACACTGCCACTGAAAGCCAAAGAAAGATTTTAACAATGTTTATAAAGGTCTGGCAGGGTGGTCCCCACCGACCCCGAGGAGAGGGACAACCCACCTCATGTGTAAACTGTGATAGACCAGCCACGGAGAAGCTCACAGGACATCTTCCTAGGCTAAGGAAGACAAATTTGGGTTTTGTTTCAAATGTGGGCAGGAAGTCAAGTCTGTGGGCTTTTGTTTCCGTACATGCACAGGGTCAAAAGAGCATTGACCCCTGGGAAGGGAGGGGGTCACAGTGGTACCAGGTGATGGCCAACACGAGATTAGCTTGCGAAGCTAGTGAGAGCTCAGTCCTCCCTTGGCCTTCATCTTTTCCTCCCCATTACAGCTTTTGCCTTTTTTTTTTTTTTTTTTTTCCCCCGTCGCCATGACCCAGCCGAAATGGGCATCTGGAGCAGAGAGCATGGAAAGGTAGAACACAATCAACTGAGATGTGATTTTTATTTCCAACACTCGAGGGCACTGTTGGCATAGTTTTACAGCAGCCACGGTTCCCCCCACCCCCACTGACAAGCCCCCCTCTCCGGATCCCACCGGTGAGAGCCTGGCCTCCCCTGGGATGTGCAGCTTTTGGTGCTTTTGCGGTCCAGCCTGGGCTCCCAGTCCTCAGCTGGTATGGGGCCCTTCCCTGGAATATGGTGTCTATGGCTGAGAATGTAGAATAAGAGGCTGCCAAGCACTGTTGCAAAAGCAGACCCATGGCAGTGCTTTCCAGCTGCTATGGACACTTCACATTGAATATCTAAACAGGGATTTCAGAGCAGAGCTTCAGGACTTTTGATTTTGATGCCTCAAGCTTTAATGCATCTTCAAGTGATGTCCTGTGGACTAGGGGACTCTTGTCTTTCTCAAAAACTGAGTTTTGGCCTGTTCTAAGTAAAGATGTCCCATTGCTGTGCTATTTGAGTCTGCCATTTCAATTTAGCTTTTTAGCCCTTGTGGAGGTAGGTGTGGCAGTTCTTTGCATCAGGAGGAATGAAACCTTCTCTGTGTGCTCTGGGATGTCTTTGAATCTTTTCAAGATTTTGAAGACTTTAAATGTTGATGAGTTTGAAGCAGCTAGGTTTACAAACAACAAAGGCTTTATTATGGAGACCCCCTGTGCAGGAGCAGTAGGAGATTTTGAAAATGCTGGGTTTATGTTGTCCCAGAACAAATACTTAGGAACATGCTTGGACAGCTTAAAGCAATCTAAACAGTCTTACCACATTTCCCTGGCTGCCATCTGATAAGGCAGGCAATGTGCGTGAGAAAATTACAGACTGAAATGAGCTTTTTCTAAAATGTTACAGGCCCTTGAAAAGACACTGAGCCTATGGAGACCCTGAGCATCTTCAGGAGTACATTGTCTTTTGCCTTAAACATACCTCAGCACCCTAAAAAGGTGTTAACTGCTGCAGGCTCCCAATACTAGGGAGCGCTTGCTCACTGCCCTCATCTCTTCTAGACCAGCCACTCTGCAGTCCTTCAGCCTGGCACAAGACATAACATAGCCACAACTTGTCAGCTTTCTCCAATTAGTACAGCACCGTTAGTGGGTTCTGTGGGCTCTGAAGAAAAGCTGTGATACCAAATCTGTTTTCAACTGTCAAAGGGTTAATGGAAATGCTGAATCACCCATTTTTTGCTGAAAATTGGACTCTCTCCACCCATATGGGTGTAACTTGGCTTTCCCCTCACACCCATCCCCTAGTCATTTTTTTCTGTGCTTGGAAATATGCTTCTATTCATGCACAGGTGCAGATGGTGGTCTTAGCACTAAGTGGCAAAAACCATTCTCTGGACCATGTTTACTGGGCATTGGGGACCACACAATTGTTTCTGTCTTTTTTACTTCTGGTGAGCCTTGATTTGTGTTTGAAGCCATCTGGGTGGCCTTATGCCAGCACACCATGTTACTTAGTTTTATTCTTGGAGATGTAACAAAATACTTCTAGCAGTCAAGGAGGCCAGCAACAGACGAGGTAATTGCTGCATTTATCGATGGCTTACTAGCTTTGAGCAGTAGGAACCACAGGATGAGACATATGCATTACATCTCTGCTACAGCTAAACTAGGCTGAACAACATCTGGTGTTGGGCTAACAGATGACAGATCAGCCAGACGTTGATAGGAACAGCAACTTGCCAACAAGCTAGTGCTATTAATAGCACTTCACACTCCACTTGTTCCTGAAGCTGTTTAAAAAAATAAATGAAGCTGATAAATTTAAAGCAGAACTGGAGGTCAAACTAAAAATGATATGGTCAAGTGGACCTCATGTGCTTTAAAACTTGAAGGCTGAATTTCCAGCCTTCCTAGTGGGTTGGAACTTTTCAACAGTGGGAAGACAGCTAGATAATACTTACCTTGAGTGCAAGCAGAAGCTCTGATACTTTTGCAGGCAAAGACTAAACTTAGTTTTTTGCAAAGGAATCAATTCCTCAGACTTGGCCATTTGTAAAAACAGGTATGGATAACACTAGCTAATAGCCATGGGGTTTAACAGTACATTACGCTTGTGGCACCAGTAAAACTGAAGCGTGAATCCAAAATCAAGTGGTTTTTTTACTGGTATACAGAGGAAACAAAGCTTTTTTATTCTTCAGAAGAAACCAGGGCTCTGCTGTTTTGAATTGCTCAGAAGATTTGGTTTATTCCTTGTGTGTAATACAGCCGCCAGACTGACTCCTCATGACTCCAAAGGGCAGGGACAGGAGATCATTTTGATGTCCTACTTATCAAAGGTTCTTTGATATCTCCTCCCTCCTCCTTTCTGTGATATCAAAGGAGACCCTGCTGCTGCTGTACTCCTGTTCTTGCAGGGAGGTGGGTCCCTGCTGTCACTTCCATTTTATGGATGGGAACTGAACACAGTTTGGACTTGTTGACACTTTTGAAGGAACAGGGAGCTGAAGCTGCCTTGCCTGGTGTCTGGCTCAGTGAATGAGCCTTCCTCTGAAAGTTCATCACTTCATGCAGCCCACTCTGTGCAATGATATCACTCCTCCTGCTGAGCACAAAGACTTTTTACACAATTTCATCAGACTTTTTACTGATAGTATGATACTGCTTTTCAGACATTAGAATTGATTTTTCCCAGCACTGAGCTACTCCATGGGCTGAGGTGAGCAGCATCTCCAGCTGTTCCTAGCCTCAGTGCACTCAGACTGTGTCCTCACTGAAACGCTTCCTTTTTCCTCACCTTTGAGGAGCCTTTGCATGGGCTCTCTGTCTTCCAGGGACTTGGGGGGATGTGACAGATTTAATCCTATTGAAGTCAGGTGCATATGTGTGGAAGGGGAGGGGAAAGGAGCAGCCTGAAGGGGCTTTAGGGCTCTGGTCTGGAGCACCGGAAGCAAGAAAACCTGAGCCTTGGCCAGTAGTAATAGCTTGAAGGCACTGCTGCAATCCAAAGAGTTGTGCATGTTTCCTGCTCCAAACCTTATTTCAGACCTCAGAAAAATATCAGGCAATGCTCAAGGGGCTTAGCAGCACAATGTGAGATGTGATTTTTTTTGTGGAAATTACTTCTTTACAATGAAAACTGGACAGTAGCCCCAGTGCAGTGATGAACTGTCAAATTTGTGGTGTCACTCAGCCTGACTGGCAGAGGCTGGTAAAGACCACAGAAACGTATTGGGATGCTTAGCAGACTGCTACTCCAGTTGTGTCATGCATACATGCATACCACTTCTTCCCTCCACCTTTTCCCATGTGATTTAGCAGCAGCTGATTAGCTGAGTGGTAAGCCCATGAGCTAAGGCAGTGTATCAAATACATCACAAGTCAGATCTTCACAAATACACACATATATCAAGCACATCACAAGTATCAGATGCATCACAAGTCAGATCTTCTAGGCCAAATACAATACGTCGATTTCACATAGAAGATTAAGGATGCACAGCAGGCCAACACACATGATCTGAGGTCCTGCCCCATGCACTTCTGGAGCTTCCACTCTGCCTGTGGATGTTTTGTCCATTTCTTCTTGCTTTATTAAGTATCATTGCATACAGAGGTGCAAGATACGTCTGAGAAAGGACTCTGGCCTACTTCCGTGGAAATGTCAACATTCTCCACGTTAGTTGATGCGACTTCTTGTCTTTCTAAATGGTGATGATTGTATGTCACACAGCATATAGTGACAAAACTCTGGAAATGAGAAAGGCACCATTGGAGACAAACAAGAAGTCCAGAGCCATCTGGCTTTCTGCTTTTCCCCCAGTCTTGGTGGCAAGTGCATTAGAAAACCACCTACAGTACACCACAGGACAGTCAGTGGGATATGCTCTTTCGGTAAGTCACCACAGCACTGCTGCCATCAATTCATAGAAGTTTTCTTCTGACTAAGCATTCTAGGCAATTTGTTGAGCAGGACTGGCCTGCACTGTGCAATACATTCCTCTATAACTTCATAAAACTGCAGAGAGTTCTTGGGCTCCAGAACATCTCCTTGGACATTTGCTTCCACACACTCTGAATTCCTGCCAGTAATATTGACTGGGGATACCTGCTTGCTCTTTCACCTTAGATTTCACCTTAGATTATCTGTGAATGGTCTTAAACAGATCTGGCCGCTCTAGCTGAAAATGCCAGTTCATCAAAACTAAGCAAATCTAATGAAATTCACTGGGGGAGACAGAGAAGGCATAAAAGATGAAAAAAAAGAGTTGAAAATATGATCTGGTGGAATGTTTCAGTGGGAAATCTAGATCCGGTAAAATGGCTTTTCATACACCAAGACTTATTAGGGGTGTTGGTATAAGATTGGCTGTTCCAGAAACAGCCAACAAGGGATCTTTTTTCCCAGAGATTTACTGGGCAATATAACCATTGTTACATTGTTACGTCCATCCTGCAAGTAAATAACCAGTCTGAACCCGGTTCAATATAACATGGGGAAAACTTAAGCATTAGTAGAACTCCACTGTTATTAAGGAACGCTTAAACTGAGAAATTGTGGTCACAATACCAGCTTTACACCTTAGCCTTCAGGAAGAAAAGAGCTATAAATATATGTTCTCTGGTTTGAGTAGTCAAAAGTGGTCACCTAATTTTATGTTTGGCATAGCAGGCCATAGTATTTACCTGTATTCACCCCTGCCTGAAGTTCAATATCTTTGCTTAAACAAGAGCACGCTCTTTCCTGGACCGTCCCAATGGTTGTGGTATCTGCTCTCTATTGAAAAGCTTACATGACATTTCTGGTTCAAATTTATCTCAATTCAGCTTCCAAACTCTGCCCAAGAGGCCTCTGTGCCTACACCTTTGCCAGCTCAGAGAGCCTGCTATGATCAAATTTCCCATGGATGCACTTTGAAGCTCTTGATCAATCTCTCCCTCCTTTTATGCCCCAGAAGTCTCTTATTTTAATGCTTCTCAACTTCTAATTGTTCTCAGAGTTCTTGCTAGAAGCCTTTGCAGCTGAATGACATTCTTCTGGAACAGTGCTCCCTGACTTAGCTCCCACTCTTTTCACTTGTTGTACCCTTTTGCACTTGGTAAGAGAGCTTATGGATTCTTTTTGCACCACACTGGAAGATCAGCATGAATTTTCTAATGGTTTCACTGGGGAAGACTGCCTCTGGTAATCAAGATCACTTTTCTTCCTTTGGTATACTCTTTGGTTTTTGGTGGTTTTTTTTTTGTTTGTTTGTTTGTTTCCATTTTTTGTGTGTGTGTGTGTGTGTGACTTTTGGCAAACCTTATTTTTTCTGTGCCTTTGCCAGATGGGAGATAATCTTCCACTCTCAGTAGAGATTATACTCCATGCTTCACAAGTACTTCTTTTGCACTTAAGCCCATGTAGAAATGAAGATAAAGGAAAATTCCCTAAGCTGCAACTTCATTACAAATGCATCTGTTGCTGAGGACTGTGCAAACATCTAACTTGTCATCGCCACTGAGCAAAAGTGATGCCTGTAGCTGGAGCTTTAATGGCAATGCTTTCTCCTGGGACAGAAGTTGGAATAAATTCCAGTAGCCCACCCCTCCTGTTTGTAGAATAACATTGGCTGAGTCTACACAAAAATGCCTTAAACTTTTAAGCACAGTGCCCAGCTTTAAGCATGCTAAATTTGTGTCTGCCTTATGCAGTTTTCACATACCAATCCTTTCCATGCAGCAGATAATTTTTCTAGAGCATCCATCAGCTTTCAACCTTGTTGATGTGCCTGATGCTATAGAGTGTGGTAAATTTGAGTCTCTGCAGCATAAAGGTGGTGAGCTGCCCCAGTTGTTTGAAGCCCTATTCTTTCCTGCCTCAAGACCATACCTCCACACCTGGTCTTTGTGACCAGCCTCCTTCACAGACAACACTTTCTTCTGTCCCCAGTTTCATGCATAAAATGGTTATTTCCTTACCACGTACTTGCAGTTGAATTCCTAACTTCAGAGTCATCACATATCTTCTCATGCTTCTCCTGTTTGTGCCAGGCCTTCTCAGTGCATGGTGATACTAACAGAAACATGGACACAGAAGTTGTATTGAGCCACTTTCCTGTACTAAATAAAAGTCTGGGCCTGACTTGTACATCTGTGTATCCATATGTCATTTGTGGCCTTCCAGCTGCCCTGGAAAGCTGGCGTTTCCATGATGAAGCCCAAGGTTTGTAGGAATATGATGGACACAACGTGGGGCACCAGCAGTCCCTTGAAAAGAGAAGGACCAAGAAGCCTATGCGTCAGCCCCTGGAGGTGAATCATCAGTAAGACTGAACATCTCTGATTTCTTCCTAGGATGTGGTATTCCCTTTTCTACCATTTAGCCTCCACTCTGCCCTGTGATAGAAAACTAGCAGCCCAGAGTAGCAGTTACTGGTCTGAGGTGCAGCCCATTTGCAGTCTGCCAGGAAAGATTGTGAACCATGAGAGAAAGGATGCTTGTAGGTGTGCTAGCTCTTGGGGATAAGGGAGATGAGGAGCAAATGGGCCTCTGAGGGGGGCTACTGGAATGAAGGACACCTGGGTAGGGGTTGTGTATCCTTGCCCAAAGTTATTGTCTAATCTCAGAATTCAAAGTTGCTTGTGCAGAATCTGAAGCAATCCTGCCAAGCTCTGAGACCTGTTAACCTTACATTACTGTAAGTATCTGCACAGAATAAACAGCTCTGAGTCTTGCAAGAACAATTGAAAAGCACAGTTCCCTGCATCTTCTCCCTAGAGATTGGACTCAGAGGTCTTCCGGACACTACCTTGATAGCCAAACAATGTCAGGACCACAGTTTCACCATGCAGGGGTTTGATAAGTTCATAGTATTCTCTTATTTGAAGAGGCCTCAGGTAGGCAGGACAGCCAGCTGAAGTGTCTAGGTGTATGGTGCAGCTCCACACTGGATCCAAAAATCCCAGTCAAGATGCTAACAAACACCCAATAGTGTGCTGCTCTGCAGAAACTCTGTGAGCCTTCATTTGTGCATTGAGACATGGTGTTTTCTCCAGCCTGGTGGACTCAGAGGCTCTCCCCCACAGCCTGGCAGCTGCTGTTAACTGTCCAAACACACACCTGCCAGGGAGCTGGGTCTGCAGTGTACCTTAAAGGTCAATATTGCTATTGCAAGTGCCTGGTTTGCTTCACATGTATATAAGGAATAACCCTATGCACCAGGACAGGCTGGAGCCAACCAGATGGAAAGAAGATTTGCAGAAAAAAGCCTGGGGCTCCTGGTGGACACCAGGTTGAACATGAGGCATCAATGTGTCCTTGCCACAAAGAAGGCTAATAGTGTCCTGGACTGCACTGGGAGGAGTGTTGCCAGTATGTCAATGGAGGGGATCCTTCCCCTCAGCACTGGTGAGGCCACACC
>NW_008825499.1:945287-964556 GCF_000699105.1 Pygoscelis adeliae
TGGAGATATTCAAAAGCCATCTGGACATGGTCCTGGGCAACTGGCTCTTGGTGGCCCTGCTTGAGCAGGGCGATTTCTGCCTGAAAGGTTCGGGCTGCTGTAATATGAGCACATCACACATGTAACATGTATATATTGGTTTGACGTACATGCTGAATGTCATCCCAAGGAAAGGACAGCACAGAAACCATTCCTGATATTTGATCCTGTAAATATATTAGTGAAGCAAAACTACCGTCCTTAAAATAGATGGAAAAAAAACTCAGCCATTGCCAATGTCTCTCTAAAGATATCTTTAGCAAAAAGTTAACAATTTTCTAGTGTTAAATATTTATAGGCATATGGGAACACCAGTACTGCCCTTCATCAAGATGGCTTTGAAAGAAGTTATTGAGACAGCAAATCTAAAAGTTGGTGTGTGTGATATGACAGGACTCAGGAAAATGAAATACCCAAATGAAGCAAAGCACATTTAAAATTATTGAAAGGATTTACTGCAGCATGTAACGGAGCTGTCAGGCAGACTAGATGTCTCACTTGGTTGTTACTGTTGCCTCACTGCACTTTCATGTGACAAGGCTCTGCTTTCTCTGAGATGACTGACTGCTGCGTCCTGACTGCATTGGATTCTGTGACACACATCCTTCCCACAATGCAAGAAAGAGCTGGGCAGTGGCAAGGAAAGTCTGAGTCTCAGTTAACTTGAAAGACCTATCTGACATGGATGCGACAGTTCAAATGATCCTGGCAACATAAGTAAATCTACAGCAACAAGATGATGGAGAAGGCTCCTGGTAAAGCAGGAAAACAGGCCCTTACTTTCCAAAACAAGGGGTTTTATGGTTTGGTGAGATGCTGAGTTTGTTTAGCTGGCTAGGGCTGTAGGAAAGGCTCATACCACGCTGCACAGAACATGAGCTCTCAGTCACCAGACACCATCCAAAACACCATTTCTCCTCATAGCCATCTGTGACTAACCTACAAAGGCTCCAGGACCAGAGGACATAGAAGAAACAGAAGCTAAGGCCAGACTTCAGCTGTTGTAAATGTGATCAGTAGACTGCAGGGCTAATAACCAAAGGAAAGAGCTACATCAGGTAAGCCATTCACAGCGCACAGACTTTGCTGGTCCTGCAGGACCCAAGGTCTGTGCTGCTATGCCTTCTGGAGCTCCATCCATCAGGATTATTTAAGTACAAGGAAGCAATGAGTGCTGTTGTAACAACGCTGTTTTTCACTGCTGACAGATCTAGCCACAGTGTGGACTTTCTTGTGTTGTAAAGCAGTTGGATACAATGGGAATAAGCATAGTGTAAATGCCAAGACAGATTACAGCAAAACAGACAGTTTGAAAAGGGCTGGACCATGGCCAGGCAATACATATGTGTGCTGTGGAGCAGTGGGGCAAGACTCACGGCTCCTGGCTCTTTCCACACCCATCAGTGCCCAGGGTAGGGTGCAGGTAGCTAAGTGCATCCCTCCCCAGTGGAATCGCTGTGCTTTGCTTTTGCAGTGGTCTTCCACACCAGTGTGCTGGCCATGCTCCCCAGGGCCAATGCTGCATGTAGCTTGGTTGAGCCTTTTCCCCGCAATTCAGCACAGAGCCAAGCATTCAGCCTTGCCTCTGCAGAAACTGCCTGACAGTCGATGCTGGGAGCCGGGCAGCAGCGGAATTTTTCATTCCATTAAGTATTCACACTTTCTTCCCCTGTCTTGCTGTTGTTTCTAAACATGACAGACAATAATCGGAAAACAAAAGCATTTAAGTTCTCTCCACTGGCAAAGCAGCACATTCACAACCAACATCAAAGGTGGGGTTTAGCGATCATTAGTGCAATACCACACTTCAACATGATCAAAGCAATCAGAGTCCAGACACAATAAAGAAGATGGAGCTCTGATTCAGGTCCTCCATAAAAGGCAACAATAAAGAGATCTGTGGAGTGGGTGAGAGCATGATACGTATATGAGGGCATGTGGCTAAGATATCCTTTTACATCAAAACCAATTCTCATTTCATATCCAATTATACCTCTGAGCCGTTCAACCCAACATCGCTGTCATCTCTGGCTTTCAATTGACATTGCAAATTGTGGAATAGAAAAAGCTACCAAAAAGCATGTCTCAGTTGAAATTCCTCCTGAAGTTTGTCACTGCAGATGGGTAACTCTTTGAGAGCTGGGATACTTGTTCTGGCCTTATTGATGTTGCCAGCCAGCCTCATTCACATTCGGGTGAGGAACTCTAGCTACTGCCTAGTCAATGAAAATAGTCTTTTTGCTTACCGTCTGATACACGGTAGAAAGCTCTGAGTGTAGTGACAATGGGCTTTGCACCGTTGGGTGTCCATAGCCAGGGAAACGAATGCCATTGAAGGCAAGCGTAGAGATGTCATTCACCAGGCTGCCGTAAGGGACCGAACCTTTTGTCTCGGACTTGCACAGTTCAGGATACAAAAGTGCACCTGGAAAATCCCATAGGAAGCCCTTGCCTTCTGCCTGAATGGGGGCACCTCTGAAACACCCAGCTTTGTCTTAAAATCCTCAAGACATACAGGCTCTTCTATACGCCAGGAGCATCATCCCAGTGACTAATTACAGGAGTTACGTATTTGTGCCCTGTTCTCTGAATTCAGGTTCAAGCTTACTGATTTGCAGGGTGTGGGGGAGAGGCTGGGAGAGCTTGTGGTTTGGTGGTTGTGGGTGGGGGGGGGTGATTTTTTTCTTTTTTTGGGGGGGGGGGGGGGGGGGCGGAATATATATATACACAACGTGTTAAACAACTTCAAGGATGCTTCATTCTGCTGTTTCAGCCTGAACCAGCCATGTGGTGACTCTTCTCCTGATCTTGGTCCCAAAGTACATAGCCCGCGACTGCAACTGAGTCACTCTGTCTTCTCTTGTGTAAGCTAAACTGCAAGAGCTTCTTAAGCCTTTCTCTGGAAGAAGGATTTTCCACACTCTGAATGGCTTGTAAAGAAGATGTTCTAAAAGTATCTCAGAGGGAGAATACAAACAAAAGATCAGACCCAGTGGAAAGAAAGACATCCAGTGATACTTAGCAGAGCAAGACACTTGTCTGGAAGCAGCAAAGCATCAAGAAATATTGGCATGTTTTGTTGACACCAAATTAAATATGGGTTTGTCAGCTGCTGAGGGAGTAAGAAAGGGAAGCAACTGAGTCATGTGTGTTGAAGAAAAGGAGCCACGGCAAGTCACAGAGGATACAGAACAATTCAGTAACAGAACAGGGATGTTTTGCAGAGGGATGAAACTATTTTGCTTTAAAGGATGAGGTGGGTAATAAAGTTTGAGGCAGAGAGGTGCTCATCTGTGTTGGCAGTGAGTGTAAAACTGATGCTGTTTCACTCACTCCGACAAAGCTTCATCAGTATACACAAGCTGGCAATGCAGCTCTTCATCTGTATCATGAAATGGCTTCGGCTGGACAGCATTCCCATTTTGCTTTATAAATATCCACTCTTTTCCAGGTAACAGTGGCATAAGCTGTTCTACCTACAGGAACCTCTTTAACTTCACTTATCTCCTATTTCAAAAGTAAAATGGGTTTTCTTTCCCAAAAGCTCCAAAGTCACCCAGTGAGGGAGTACAGTGGCCTGTAGCTCTTCAGCACTGAGCCAAACACCCATGTAATTCCTGGAGAGAGCAGGTATGGGATCCCTGGGGGCTTGGCACACGGAGCAGAGAGTGCAAACCAGCAAGCGGAGAGCGCTGGGTAGAATTACAATCTGACCCGAAAGGTACCTGGGCACTTTTTGCTGCTCTGGTTTTCTGCTGTGAGCCCCCTCCCCTCTGCCAGTACTCTAGGTCCTTCCCTGTGGAAACAGAAAAAAGCAAACATGCCTGTTTGTGATCTCTGGCCTGATGGGCAGAGCATTGTCCTGAGTGGCCCCGACTTGCACAGAGCAGGAGATAACCATGCTGAAAAAGGCACTGCCAGGGGTTTTGACCTCATCTTCAAATAATATAGGTGACAAGTTTGAAAATCGATCTCCATCCCACCCAGTGCTATTGGCACCTGTGCACCCCAGTGCCTGGCCACACTGTGCAATGCTGAGCAACTCAGTTCTGCTTATGCCTGTAGCCACTGCCAAGGCCAGTGGGACCTGCATCTGCAGACTCTGGCACCAAAGGCTGGAGGTGGGCATGCAGCTCTAGCACTTGCCACTTTCTGGGGCCTCAGCTTCAAGGACTTGGGTGTCCTTGTCATCTTCAAATTGGGATTTTATTTTTCCAACTTGCTTGCAATTTCTGAAGAATAGCCCAGGCTCTCCACTGGAGCAAACTGACACAGCTCCTCTCACCCAGCAGGATCGTGGCTCAGCACTGTCTTTCTCCATTATTCACTGCCTAGTCCCCTTCCTGTTCTGCCCATAGCCAGCTCATCTATTCAGTGTGTGCTGGGGGGAGGGAAGTGGAGCGTTCTGATTTGTAAGTGTAAATTAAGGCATAGAAGTGCAGTTTTAAGTTGTTCTAGCTCTGCATAAAAGGCAGTGTCTCCTTTCCACACTTTCCTGTGAAAAAGTGCCGCTCCCTTGGGAATCCTGCCTGCCAGTTTTGGGGAAGCGGGCTGCAGGTCAGGTGGTGTGGCCCTGCAGAAAGCGTTCTGCTCACATTATTCACTGGGAATCATCTGCTCCACTCTGCTCTCCTCTGCAGGAAATACGCAGTTAATATTTTTATATGATCACCTCAGATGGCCCTTCTGGATTTGCAGCATGGTGGGATTGTGCCTAGGACTTGATTTCTGTGCAAAAGAGTAATATGTCCCCACCTTGATCAGCCCCACTGCCTTTTCTGCTCAGGTCCTGCATCCAGGCAAAGGCAATTAAGGGAAGATTCCTGTCTCCTTGCTGCAAGTGGGGAGGAATAGGTGGAGCACTGGCACAGAAAGCAGCTCCTCTTTGTCTTCCTTCACAGCCAGGATAGCAGAGCCTGGGTGCACTGGATTTTTGTTGGGTAACAGTGAAGCAATACAACTGGTGAGAAAGGACTAGCAGTTACCCATTTTCCAGGAGGTGACTGTTTACCTGCTGCTGTCTGTTTAGGACTGTATGTAAAGCTACCTTCAAATTCAGACTTTCTGTGTAGTCTGATCTGTGCCCAGAGGAAATACAGAAAGTTTCCCTGTCTGCTGACCATTTTTGTGAATCTAACCACCATATGAGAAGAGATGCTATAGCTATGGGACAGCTCACCCTTGCAAAGATTGTGTATACAGTAAAAACTTTTGGTATGGTCCTACAAATACAGTAAAAGGGTATCTTCCTCAGGGCTTAGCTCGCACATGATTCCATGTTCCTTATGCCATAGTGGACATGAATGGTCCAGCTACTCACCAGCAAGTAAATTTGAGTGGTGTAGGTAGTTTTATGCAGCAAGGGTGTGCAGAGCTTGACTCCAAGCTTATGTACATGTAATACCTGAGGTAGCACGAGTGCTGCTGGCAGTGCTCTGAGACAGCATGAAGCCTCGAGGGAACCCATTCCAGACAACATATCTTCCCAAGCAGATTTTCATGTCCTCTGTGAGCCTCAGGTTATCTAAATATACTATTGCTTATTTACATGGATAGCCAGAGGTGTAATTCACCCTACACCATCCCACAGGGGCTGAATCCCTGTCCTGAGAGCACCCTCATGGGCAGAGCTGACACTGTGACTCAGGTCTAAGTGCAGGGCTATATACACTGCAGGA
This sequence comes from Pygoscelis adeliae, assembly GCF_000699105.1. NCBI lineage: Eukaryota > Metazoa > Chordata > Aves > Sphenisciformes > Spheniscidae > Pygoscelis > Pygoscelis adeliae. The sequence goes on from NW_008825499.1 coordinate 951,005, forward strand.
AAAGGCAGGTCCCATGCCTCCTCTTGCTTTTCCATGTGCCTTTCTTTTCTGCAGCAGCTAGAGAGACTCCAATGCCCAAGCACCAGACAAGTCATTTGTCTGGAACAGTAGCATGTGCTGTTCAATGACCCTTTTTCCACCTTCCCCAAGGAAAAGGCTTGCAGACCTGAGGAACAGAGACAACACAAGAGGCAGCACTGAGTACAATAGTAATGGAGGGTTTGCAGAATGACTTTGCAATAGGGGCTGGGGAGGAAGGGACATGGTTGGTCCCACCAGAGGGCTCGACTCTTCTCTCCCCAGAAGTGCCCCACAGAACCATGCCCTGGCTGCTCACAGTAAAGGTGGCTGTGCACACAGGCTCACAGTTGCAACAGAAGTGGTCTGTGCCCCATTGCACAGCACCCTTGGCCTGTCCTCTGGCCACCCTGGCTGCAGACTCGTGCTCTGGCCCTGGCAGTGTGTCTCCTTCTCCTCTGGTGGAGAGCTGGAGGGACCTGCCTCCTTTGCACACAGAGTTGGAGTACGAGACGTGCTTGTGTGTAATCTCCAGGTAGATGGTGGGGACAAGACCACAGGGAAGTGTGTGTGGGTGGGATGCAAAGTGCGCCCATGTGCCAAGCAGTCCCACTGCAAGGGGAACATGTGCACAAGCAGCAGTGGTCCTGCTGGAGATGGAGAATGTTTTCTCCACAGAAGAAGCAGGCACCAGCTGGGAATTCCTGGGAGGCAGATGCACCGCGATGGGAGGGTGACACCACCAACTGCAATTGTGCATTATCTTTCAGAGCTGTGGTTTATTTGAAACCTGTTTCCAACTGACCTGACAAATTCATTTCCAAGGCAACAACAGATGGGAGCAGACAGATGGCTCAGTAATTTCAAAGCCCTTCCAGAGAAAGGAAGTGTCACTATGAGCCTGCACTATCTTGGCATTAGGAAGAATGGGATCTTAACATCTGCATTAGCTGAAAATAGTGTTAGGAAGACATGTTGTAGGCTGGATTTTTGTAGATATTCTCATGGTCTCCACTGGCATAGCTCCACAATTCTCAAACCCTCTCCTTATCTCGAAATGGTATTTTGAGTCAACATTTAAATGACTTATTTCATGACTGTAGATGTTTTCTCTGCATCATCTTGGTCAAACCACTTTGTTGCTCGATGCTTCAGTTTCTTGTCTGCAAAACATAGGTAAAAATCCTCCATTGGTCCTCCGCTTTTGGCTGGCAGACTCCTTGAGAGACAATTTTCCGTATTTTCCTTCCTTTTTTTTTTTCTTTCATGGAACTTTACCACATGCAAGAAACAATGGTTGGAGGGCTGGATTCCTTTGCTACCAACTGATGGGTAGGGGGACCTCAACTTAAACTGTTTTTTTGTTATCTTTGCTTGCTTTATTGTTTGTTGTTTTTTTTTTTTTTCATTTATGCTGGTAAGGATTTGCTTTTCCTTGTTGCAGTTTTACTGCTGCCTGTCCCCTCCTAAGATTGAACTGACCCTTTTGATGATAGTTTTTTTCCATTTCCCCTTTCACTTGGATATTTTGTTGCTGTAGCTTTTTGAAAGGATTAAGTTTGTCCTCCCCTCTGCATCCTCATCACATGGTAGAAGGCCCATCAAATGCCAGAACCAATAAATTAAACATTCCTTTGCTTTACTAGAAGTGACCTCTTCTTACTGAAGCCAAGTTGCATTCATTCTCAGTGCTGACCTGTCCTCCAGAGTACATGTAACTTTCTTGTCTTCTGAGAAGGTAATCAAACGTGATCAAAAGGAATCAAAGGGCTGGCTCTGTCTTGTCATCTGGTGCATACCCATTAAGCAGAGTCAGGAGAGGGGAGGCTTGTGGCACAGCATAAATTCTGTTTGGGGTGAAATGGAGAGATGAAGTCATGGGCATGGATAAGCATCTTATTTCTCTCACCTGGGGTAAATCACAGCTCAACCCAGTGGAGCTAGATGCTTATGAAGTTTGTGTAACTGAAAGGAGCATCAAACCAGTTTTCCTTGTTCCAGGAAGCCCAGTCCTTCTGTCCCATTGTGGCAGTACTTCAGGGCTCAAAAGGCAGTTGGCTATCCTGAACTTCTCCTTCTCCTTTGCTAGTGAAGGCAAGCTTGGCCACTTGGAGAGCTGCTGGCGTTACAGAGGAGGTATGGCTTCATCTGGTGGTGATGGGGCTGGGCTGAGCTCAGGCCCAGAACTTCATTAGAGTTTCAAAAGTAGGAAGGGTAGGGGGTGATAGTATGTGGGTACTCTGCAGTCAGAGGGAAAGGTATAAAGGTACAGACAAAATGGAGGTGAGAAGATCCTCATTGTCATTGAGTAGAAAATTACATCGGACACAGAAGGAGAAAGCAAACAGCATGAGGTTTACTGTCCTGTGGGAAGATGCAGATGGGGTGAGGAAGGAACCAGTCCCTAGGATGAAGCCCATGAACAGTGACATAACCTGAACAAAGCAAGGGATGAGCTGAGGAGCAAAAAATGGCAATGCCCATTGAAACTAACATGCAGAAAATGACCATGCTGAACTTCAGCAGTTACCACAGGGCTGTTCACTGATTGCAAAACCCTTGGGTGGGTATTGCAATGCAGGCCCCCCGGACACAAAAGGGTAGACCACCCTGAAAGGGAGCATGACTAGTGTCTGTATGCAAAGATGGGTTTGGCACAGCTGTACCACAAAGGGGCAGAGGTGTGCTAGGATGGAAATCACAGGCCACTGCAAGCCTCCCATAGTGTGGAAGGGGGTTATACCTGCCCTTTGAGATACACAGGTCTGGGAAAATTCTGGCTCTGCTTGCCACTGCAGAAAGGATATACAAACTTAGAAGGCAGGAGATGCTGGGAGCAATGACATTTTGTCCCCAGCTTTTACCAAAGTGTTCTTACTGTCCTGCTACCTCTCATCTTTTCCCATCAGGGATCAGCAGTAAGAGCTATCCCGCTTACAGAATGCACCCGAAGATCAAGCAAGGTCTGGGGGCTGATGGATGTAATTATGTCCCTCTAGCAGACAGCAGACTTGCTCTACTGATCAAGCAGACTTGTTCATCCAAGTGGTGGTTTTGATCCTGGGCTGCTAGCTGGATGAGGTGGGCTGGCTTCCACTGAGAGCAATGGTTTCTCCTATACAATGGAGTCTGCCTTGCCAGTTGAAGGAGAGACCTATAAAAAGGTATATGAGTGACCATGGGAGTTGGCGCAAGCTACTGTAGATGGAAAAGACATCAGGCCCTGGGTGGAGTTAAATCCAAACCTAGAAGAAGAAGGACTGAAAAGCACTGTTTGTGGACTGGGAGAAAGGCAGGGGAAAAAGTACAGCAGCCTGACCTTCTGGGAAACCAGGACTACATAAATTGCAGTCCCAGCTCCAGCAAACATTCAGCTGCCTCCGTGCAAGCTGTGAAATTAGAGAATTAACTGCTGGATCCATCAGAGAGTTTCAGAGTAAAATGGAGACATCCTGCAAATATTCAATAAAACCAAATGCAGGCTGTTGATGAAAATACAGCTTCCATCATTGGAAACAAAGCGGGGGAGCCTAGTAACTGCTCCAAAGACGTTGGCAGAAATGATGCAGCTGAAGCCAGTTTTTTTTTTCTAAAGTGTGTTATTGACTTGTTGTCCCCTGGAAATGAGATTTGCCATCAGAAGTCTACCTCCAGCCTTCTCTCAACACACAGGGAGCAGGCGCTGGTCTCAGCAGGCACCTGGCTGTGAGGGTAATTGAATAGTGCAGCAGAGCAGGTTTGGGACTCACCAGCACTCGAGGGCTTTAAAATGAGATCAGACAGCTCTTTCTTTAAAAAAGTCAGCTGTAATCTAGCCTCTACGGAAAATGCTATTGCTGGATGAAAATTTTCTGTGTGTTTAACAGGCACGAAGGTAGAGCAAACATGTCGTCACTCCTGTCCGGTGTGGTATTGGCCTCCACGCACTTGACCATGTGCTTGGAGGCCTGGTGATCACTACAGGTAGGAAAGGGAATTAATTCATGTCATATGCCACTCATGTTCTCCTATTAAAGCTTCCTTAGAGAAGGCTTTAAAGTTTCCAGGTGCGAGAAAGTTAGACAAGAGCTGGGCTTGATAAGACACTCCTCTGTACTTACAGAGGTTATCAATAGTCCTGCACACCATCACACAAGACGTGAGCTCTTTCCACTTGGGAAAGGGCAAGTAACTCTCCTCCTTCCCAGTTGGTGAAGGTGACTTGTTGGTAGTATGTTCTGTGTGTATGTCCAGAATTTGGCATCAGCCTCATGAGTTTGCCTTTTATTTCTGATAAGCCAGGATCAGATAACTCATTGGAAGAGGAATTATCATGGTGGATGTTGGGGAATTTTTATGATACCCCTCAAGGTAAATTAAACACACGTTTGGGTTTAAAAATAAAAGAAAAATTTAATGAACAATGCACTGGGCAGAGTCTTACAGCAACGAGCGGTTCTACATGGAGTCTGCAAAGATGCATCACAAGCAGATTCCTTATATACACTTGCACCAGCACCAATCCTGAGAGCGGTTGCATGGGGCATGTCAGCCCAGCTGTGGGTCCATCCCCCAGCCCAGCTCTGCTGCCCAAAGATGGCCCCTGAGCTTGGGCCCCTGACTGCTCCCATTGCAGGATGGCTACAAGACAATGCTGAGGCTGTTTCTTATCTCATCACCAAGGGAAACTTCACTCTCTTGCAAGGAGTCCTTCTGTCTCTGGCACTCCTGCTTCCAGCCAGTTTAACCCCTTGTAGTTGGGCCTTCTTGCCCTCTGTGCCACATCATTCTTCAGTCACAAATTACCACTGCTGAGCAGTTACGATTAGATTTTCCCCTTCAAAGATCAAACTGGATGATGAAGAGGTCATCTTGGACTCTTAAAAAATATTCCTGAGAGGCATTTTAAACAGGGGGACAGAGATGAGCCAATATATGCTTGTTTTGACCATTACTGTTAAGGAGATGGGCTGCAGCCATTCACAATTTCAGGCCTGCTTTGGAAAAGGGGAGCCGAGGCCAGACTGTTGCAATTGCTTGGGAGGCACTAGACACACAGCATGTGCAAATGAGCACATGCACAGACTGACTGTGACATGTTATATACCCTCACCTCTGACCCCTGTGCTGTAAAATGGCACTGACATAAGCCTCAGGGAGGCTGTGTGCATTGCCCAAGGTCACACAGGACGTGTGTCTGAGCTGCAAATGGTGCCCTAGTCCCCTGGGACACCACATCTCAACAATACCAGCCTTCCTGCTACTCTTAGCCTGGCTTTGCTCTGCTTAAACACTAGCGCATGTTCCCATTTCCCCTGTAATTAATTAGCAAGAAAGAATTTATTATCTGAGAGAAAAAAACATCTGTCTCAGCCTGCTGTGTGTTTAGACAACTGTCGGTCTCCTGAATAAATTGATACAATGACTATGCTGAATTTTTAAATCCCTATGGAAAATAACAATCATAGGGTTTTTTTTGTGTGTGTGTGTGTATGTGTCTATTAACTCAACACCTCCCCAAGGAAGATGGGAGCTGTTAGCCCTGAATAGGCACTGGACTTCCAGGTGGTGAAAGGCAGGGCTGCTGGTGCCTTGCTGTCATCATGCATTTCTCTACCACCTTACAGGCGAGGAAATTCTGCTATGGAGCATGCTGTCTTGCACTGCCTGGGACGGTAATCTCATCCTCCCATGGGCACGGGCAATGCAGCCCATGGTGCCCCCAGGCAAGGAACTGATCTGCAAGGAGTGGGTTTGAAGAGCCCTGCCCATGCAGCCATCCTGTGGTATACAGAGGACAGCTGCCCTTACATGCCGTTATCTTCTTTATGGCTATGCTGTTTTAAAAGCTGGTGCATCTTCATTCTTTCAGAGGTGTGGTATCCCTGCGTTGATCCTGGTTTGCTGTGCTCTCACGCCAGTCTCCAGTAAAGGCCAGAGCTGATGGCTTCTAGGACCACTAGCTCTTGCTCTGTAGGCTCAGTTGCCTGTGAGCTGCTGTATCACTAACCACAGAAAATTCAGTGAAACTGGTGGTGCCATCTACTGGGAATCGAGATTTTTGCTTCTGTTTGTTTCACAGACAAGACCATGGAATCTAATCTAATGCCATCAGTGCAACTCCCTCCAGGCTTTATCTGGCATCTTTGCAGCAAGATGTTCATGGGCAGGAGGCAAAAGCCATTCTCACTGACACCATTAGAAGTCAGGATCTGAATTCAGTCTGTCTGCGTAGAAATTTCTGTAGAGATCTGGTGTGGCATCTCACAACCACAAATTACTGGTGCAAGAGCACATGAAAGGGCCAGGAAGAACTGCTTCTGGCTTTTCGAGCTGGCGGAAGAAACTATTCATCCTGCTGTAGCAGAGTGGAGATTAAATACCCTGCAGTTGTGACAGGCAGATGCAGGGTGTTACGGGCGGCTCATAGCAGAGGAAAGCATTGAGCTTGCAAAAGAGCTTTTGGAGAGATTCTCTGTTGTGTTTTTACCCAAGGTGTTTTCCAAAAAGCTTGATAGAACACCCTTAGAAAACAGGGTATAATTTTGTCACTAACCTCTGCTTCAGAGCCTAAAGCATCCAAGGAGCAGGGAACTCTGCAGCCTGGGGAGAGACCTTTTGGAGTCCCTCCGTCCACACACCTGGAATATTGGATGTGGCCATAGTTTTGGTTGTGAAACAGATTGGTTCAGACTGTTCAGCAGCCCCTGTGTCCTGAGCAGCAATTTCTCTTTGCTGTTCAATGAGATACATGTTTTCTGGTCTGTAATACACATAGCAAAACACTGAGTCAGGCTTTGCTGCAGCACACTGCCATTTTGTCAGATCCCTAGGTAGGTAGAAGCTTTAACAAACCATTTACTGCTGGCCTAAGTCTGTCCCCATTTAATTCAGTGGGAGTTTCATCTCTGAGTTCTGTGGGAGAATTATGATGAATGCCTTAGAAAAATCCCTTCTGAACTGTAACTTTCTCTTTGTAATGCTCGGAGCCTCCCTCCCTTCCTCCATGTATTGCTAGCAGCTTTTGTCTAACAAGCGAGAAAGCAGTTAATTCCTAATATTTTAAATGCTGTCTCCAAAAGTTATTTTAGATGAGCTATTTGCTGTATTACAGCTGCAGCCCTCTGTTTTGCTTTCTATATAAAGTTGCAAATTAATCAGCTTGGCCTAGACACAGGAATTCATCAGGGCCATATAAATGCTTAAACGCCCTGCCAAATAGACCTGAGACAATTTCAGAACAACAGATTAATATATGGTTTGGATCCTGACTGGATCTGCAAGGCAGATACAGTATGGAGGTTTAAAGGTGCACTCCAAACCCTAGTCTAGCAAATTTCTGTTTAAGTGAAATGGAGTCCTGTTAATGGAGGGACTTGAGAGCATCCCTTTCCAAGATGCTCTGCTGTGAGCTGGGATGGGCAAGCTTCTTGCCATGTTCAGTGTCCCTTCCCAGAACAGGACCTTAAAGCTGGATTTCCTCATCGATGTGCTCTTGTTTAAGGATGGACAATTCATCCCTCTGCTCTCCATTTTGAGGGGTTTGTTAGGCTTTTTTTTTTTTTTAATCCAGCTGCCTATCCTTGCTGTTCTTACATTTGCCTGAAATAGGTCTCCGATGTCAAAGAGGCTGTTTTGTGTTTGGGTAGGAAAAAGAAAATGAAAAACCACATTAAATTTCTTTGACTCCAAGTGGGTTTTTTTATTCTTTCTGAGACAAGCATCACACATTCAACAGCCCAGATAAAAACTGAGCAGCCTCCTCATCTGTAAATCTTTCAGTCTTGTGACTTTTTTACTTATAGGTGGGAGAAAAGCCCTTTCAAAATTTCTTACCTTGAAACCCCAGCTTGAAATAATACTGTTTCTGGAAGAAGCCAAAAGCATCTGTAGGAAAATTGCCTTTGGATCTCTTTTGCAACTGTTTGATATGAATGGCTGCTTAATTGGAAGAAGGCAATATTGTCCCGATTCCTGTGCTGCCAGGCTGTTCTGAGCGCTTTAGGGATTTTTATACCTAAGACTGATTTTCCTCAAAAATACTGAGACTTGTAGCCCCCCTCTTAGGAACACCCAAATGCATACTCCAGTGTGCATAAACTCCCTTAATGTTCTTCCCGTTCTTAGTCCTCGTCTTTGAGAGGGTTTAAGTGCCCCCTTAAAAGGAAGAGCTGGGAAAAAATCTTGATTTGGAGAAGAAATGTAATGCTCCCAGCCTTAGGAAGAGCAAATACACTGCTCTTCTGAAAATCATGCATAAGAGGGAGAAGGGACAGGGATGAGAGGAAGTCAATGGAGTGAGAAGGCTGGGAAGGGTAAGTGGGGACGTGACACTTAAAATTATTTCCTGCTTAAATATTATGTCAGTCTGTGTGTCACAAAACCTCTTTAGACAGAATTTTAAGTGAAAACATGTCTGAATAATTTGTGTGCTTTCTTTCAAGATGATAAGTAGTCTCAGAAAAAAACTGTTTTTTTCTCCCAGAAGTGGTTTATTTTCGAACTGTGAGGCCTGATGCCATTCTTGTTTACATAGTTTTCACATTAATGAAAATAGTTTCACTGGCTCTAAGAAAGTTGCTCCTGATTTGCACCAGTGTCCAGCATCCCACCAAAGGACAGTAAGAAGACTCAGAGGGGAGGAGCGGGAGGGAGCCCAGTGCCAAAGAAGAATGTCCCCACAGGCTTCAGAGATGGAGCTTAAAGCAATGTAAAGCATATGTCATATCCCTTGCCCTGTGAGCCACTGACTTCAGAAACTCTGGTTTATACACCTTCACCCTTCGTTTGCTGAAAGGAAAGGGAAAAGATTGTCATGGTACATTAACATGAAGGCTGTGCGTGCAAGTGGCTCCAGGGAGATTTATAACCGTGGAGCTTTCTTTACAAATAGCCCTTGAAATAGTGCTTTGGGAGGGGAGAACTCAAACTCTCCTCTACTACCAGATGGAATAAGCAGCTGAGATTTTTTTTTTCTCCTCTTTTTGTGATCCAAAGAGAGTAGAGCTGGACTTGTCTGAGTTGCCTCACAGAGGCAGTGGTAATGTACCCGGCTGATGTTGGTTTGTTCCTATGTATCCCTAGAGGATTTGCTGGGGCCAGAGGGGGATATTGCCTCCTCCTTCCCCTCTGTGAGGAACAACTTTTACAAAATGTTGCTGGAGAGGAGTGGTTCAGCTCTGAAAAACATGGTAGAGGGTATTAGGAGCAATGAGGAGACTTGTACTGGTTTCAAGTGCTTTTGGGCCAAGGACCTAATTCAGCCCAGTACAGGCTGAATTTTGCCTGTGTGCGGAAGCCCTGCCAGTGGGGTAGGCAACAGCACTTTTCAGCAGCAGCCTGGTTATAAGCATGTGCTAACAAAGCCCTTGTGCCCTAACTCAAATGAATGATTAATTCTGTGTCTCCCTGGGCCATGCAGACCATATGCCTTTGCTGGCTGGTGCTGCCTGCTCTGGAAGCACGGTATTGATCTCCCTTACCTCTCCTGACTCTGCCTGAGATGCGACTTTTGATGCTGCTTTCATGAAGGCTTTTGCTGAAGGTGGCCTTGTTGGAGAGTGAGCTCTGCTCTCCCATGCATGGGGGTCACCAGGAGCTCTTCACACCTGCACAGGCCAGGCTTTTTGCCACAGGAGCCTCCTCATCTGGTGACACAAGCGGTATCAAGCAGAGAGCTGAGTGAGTGATGACCCTCTGTTTCAACAACATGCTTTGTCATGGGAAATGATGGCACAAGTTGCACACACTCCCTCCCGCTGCTGACTTCGGGTGAAACTTGTGCCCTCTCTGACAGGCAAGGCTTCTCTGGAACCTGCTCACTGCTGGCACCACTTTGGGGAAAACATGATGAAGAGAGAGTGCAACAACAACATAAGCGCTATATTTGAGTTGCACAGCAAAGGACATGCAGGACTTGCGTGATCAAAGGAGCAGTAGGCTGACAGTAATATAATACACACCTCGGAAGTGTTCCCCCTTTGGATGGTGAGTAACTCTACATACTGGATATGGTACAATAGAGGGGAAGGGAGGCTGGTGACATCTATCTGCTGTCCTTCCCCAAGTACTCTTGCCTGGAGCCAGAAACACCACTCAGCAAGCCTACGTGAAGCTGTGTCAGACTAGCAACATTTCCATGCTGTACCTGTAAGACATGCTGTGCCTTCTGGTACCTCTGCACAGTAAGTATTTGCATAATTTAAAGAGAAGTGGAGAGATCCCAGCCTAAAGCCTTCCTTGCCCCTTCTTCTCCACATGACATCTTTTTGTGGAGCCCCACACAGTCCTGCCCATTCCCTGGTTGGCCATGCTTGGAGCACCCTGGAGGCCCTGGGATGTGATTTCTGGCAGGACTGGATGAGATGGCTGCCTTGGAAATTGAAATTCAGGTTAGCAGCATCACGGGACCAATTTGTAAGTATTTTCTTCAAATGACAAATAAACCTTGTTTCAAATGCAGTGGCTTATGGTCTCCTTTGGCTGTGAAGATGCCTGGCTATAAAACTCCACCTTCATGTGAAGCCTCTCTTCTTCCACTGAGTGCTTGGTCCTGTCTCCCTGTAGCTCTCCCTGTGCACCAATGTCTCCATCATCTCCTCCATCTTCAGGCCAGCTGGTGGTCCTTCACATCCTCCAGTGTCACTGTGGGCAAGGGGGAGCTAGACACAGCTGTAAAGATGAAGTAACTCCCTCTCGTAACTGCAAAATTACTTCAAGGATCTTTCCCATCCTCCTTCTTCACTAGTGAAGGCAGCACTGCCTGTCACTGCACACCTGGCTGTTGCCAGTGTGCTGATGGCACTGCGAAGGGCCCAGCCCCCTGACACGTCCCACGCTTTGTTCCTGCGGCTGCTACGTCCGACAAGACCGCCCTCCTCTGGGGAAAAAGTTTACCTGTGCACCGTCTGTGTCTTAATCAGGGTAAAACAGCTGCTTGCCCTTGTTCCCTTGCCTTCCCCATGTGAGGTTTAGCAGTCTAGGTTGGTTGTAGGAGTCCTGAGGAGCCCAGTGATGTGAGACTGCGGTATCATGGAGCCAGGCTCCCAACTCTGCCTCAGCAAAGCATTGGCACCCGTGTCTAGCTTTTCAGCACATGAAAACCCTTGCTGGCTACTCTGCATATTTAAGGATTGCAGCGAACAAGAGTCAAGGCAGGGTAAAGCCAAAGGGTTCTCGGTGCTTTTCAGATCTGATAGTTAAAGAGTGCCCATTTCCCTTCTGGGATGACAGCCCCACACTTGCAGACTGATTCATGCCATCAGCCTATCTGCTACCAGGTACAACAATTTGGAAATGGATCTGTTTTAACTCTTGTTGTGGAGGTGACACCCCCTCAGACACTAAACCCTACTATGTGACTTCTGCAGAGGTCTGCAGAAGTGGCACAGGCTGGAAGGACCTGGGGGGGATAATCCTGCGGGGACACATTGTGTTGAGGTTTGTCAAGCTGAGAGCACCACACAGTATGCACATGGGTTTGGTGTTTTCATCTCCTGCTCTGCTATCATAGGTGTGTGTGGGAACCAGGGGGACTAAGAAATCCCCTCCTATTTTAAGTCCTTTCCTGTTTCACTCTGGTCCCATGTGCCTTTGCTCCCTCATGAGCAAGTTTGTGATCTTTATCTCTGTGAGTATTGTCACAGGCCAGACTTGAAAAGGGGCCTCTAAATGGAAATCACTAAACAGGAATTACATGTAAAGGACCAAGTGGTGGAGACATGGTTGCTCATCACCACGCGTTGAGTATGTTCCATAAGGAAGGAGTTTGAGTGCTTTAGCTTGTCCTCTGGGACATCTCTGTGATGAACAGGTGAAGTCTAATGGTCAATAAGTGTTCAAATGCTATTGAGAAGTCCAGGAAAAAGAGATCAGATTACTTGGTCCCTGCCAAAAGGAAATTATCCAACAGTTCTCTGAAATGGTTTCATTTCTACACGGTAGCATGAGTGCAGGTTGTGCAGGGCTGAAGATTAGCTTCACTTCGGTGAGCTGATGGTGACCTTTGGCTATGGCCGGCTGTGTCAGGAAGGGCAGGTTTGTCTTTGAGAGGTATCTCTCTGAAATGGATGTACTGCATGTTTGAAGGAGAAAGGGCAAGATGGATCACTTCTCTGAATGGCACACTGGCTATTTCAGTGAGGACCAGCGCTGCCTGCTTTTGACCCTTGCAAGCCAGGAAGGGCAAGAGTTGAATTTACATCTTTCTGAGTCTGCTGTGTGAGTGTTGTGGGCACAGGGAAGGCCAGCAGCCTACCAGTCGGAGAGCGCAAATGATGTAGGAGGCATGCTGTTTGAGGCTCCTGAGACAGTCACCATCCCCACAGCTAGTGAGTGTCACTGTTCCCTGCCACAGGCAAATAGTTTTGATGAGGTTTTCCTGCCTTCAGAAGTTTTTTGGTGCAGGATTTGATAGCTCTCGTGGAGGTAAATAGGACTTTGCATTCTTAGCCTACATATTGTCTTCCCAAACCCAGAGTCACATAGTCCTTGGTGACAACCACAGTTTTCATAAAGCAGGCACTGATAACAGCTGTGATCATGAAGAAGAATGTGCAAACTGGATTCATCAAGTACTCAAAAACAAATTCCACCTCTATTTACTTTTCTATTTGATATTTTCAGACCTGTCCCATGATTTTTCAGGAAACAGAGCTGATGGTGCAGATATTGTCAATGCTAAGCTAAAGATTTTAGTGCTTTTAGTACTGCTGCCAGCCTGGTGGTGTGTGTCACCCCAGCTGCAGCCCTGAGTTTAGCTGCCCCTTGACTACACAGCCCCTTGGACATGCTCTCCAATGGGCTGGCTGAATCTCCCCACTGAATGAAGAAGCCAGTTTAGCAGCTGTGACTTTGATTTCGAACACAGCCCTCAGTGCTGGCAATAGTGAAAGGTGCCTTTTGAACAGCTAAAACAAAGTTCCCCATGCTTCAGAAATGGCTTCAGGGATTTTCCTTCCAAAGGAGCAACACCTACAATGCAGCCAACTGCAAAACCCCACCTGAGAGTCCCACTTTGCTTACCATAGGAGACTGCTGCGGTGGCTGGCCAAGAGTAAAAGGTATAAATTTATTTGCAGTGGATGGAGCAATTTCTTTCTTTTTGCAACATCTGCGAATGATCAGCATCGGGATTCTGTCTGATTGCCGGATAGCTAGCAAATCCAAGTTGAAACATCTGTGCGTCAGACATGCATCGCTGCTGATCCATCTGCAAAACACATCAGATGCCAGTTGATTGACTTGCACTTGATTGGGCTGGGTAACCAGCCAGTAGGAAGAGCGAAACTACATAGCACAGAGAGAGTTGTTCCCCCTCACCCCTCCTTCTTTTTAACTCTACATTTTTGTTCCTCTGTTCATGTTTTTGCAGTTGTTTTTCTTACATAGTGCAGTTATGGTGTTGAATACGGATAGGAGAGTGAAAGCCCACATTTCAAAAAGGTGGGAACACAGCTGTCCCTGGCAAAAATAACTGTATCTGTGATCACCATCACCAAAAGCATAAATGAAACATGTCATGAAATCTTCCAGAAACTGCTTTGGGATCTCAGCA
>NW_008825499.1:964574-972064 GCF_000699105.1 Pygoscelis adeliae
GCACTGGGGAGGGTTTTGGGTGTGTTTCTGTAACAGAGATTTGAACACTTTGGGGTATCTTCTCCTTTGGCTAAATCACATTGAATCAAACACAGTTGTGATACTAGAGTTTGTTGTTTGAAGCTGAAGTAGTATTTTCTTTCTTGCTAATCCCTGATCGCATTTACCCTGGTCACCCCTACTCCTCATTGTTTCCTATTGCCCTCTTCCCTGGGCCACATGCACATGCAGTTGTTGCAGTCTTCCTCAGAAACACTCTTGCTCTTCTGGATGCTTCTTTAGTGACCTCTGGAAGTGCAGACATGCATGATGATGAAGACGACTCTCATTGTTAGTTTTTTAATGTTATTATGCAAGGCAATGAGGCCTGGCTTATGACTTTGTATATCTGTCATAGCAACCACTGTATCACTCAGTACTGCAGTCAGCCTGGACCCTGGGCTTATCTCTGCCCTTCCAGCAGGACTTAGCCATTCTCGCTTCAGTAGCAGGTGTCCTAACAGTGCCTGAGAGGATAAAATAAAGATCTGTCTCGCTCACTTACCTCTACATTTCTTCTGCATCACTGTGGGAAGTGATAGCAGCATGTTGCTGTGAGGTCTTCGGGCAGATGTGATCACCCAGACATGATACAGGCAGCAGGTAGTAAGTTAGAAGGTGACAGCTTTATACAGACATCTTTCTGACTCTAACTGCTGTTGATGTGCCACATCCGGAGAGCCAGCAACCAATTCCTCTGCTGAGATCATGTCATGCTCTAGTTCCTTATGCTACTCTGAGAGCATTGGGAAGGGAGTCTTTCTGCACAGGCAGTATTGGTAAAACCCCCACATTTCTGAGACAGAAAGAGATGAAGGCTTGCTTTAACAGCCTTGTGGGACTCTGTGGCTATTATAGCTGACAGAGGGGATCTGCCACAGAGTTTAAAATCAGAGCCATCACCCCTTTAATGATATTCCCTCTGCAACTCAAGGATAGCTTGTTAGCACAGTAGTTCAAACTTCCCAGTATGACTGTGATGTCTGGGTAAGTGCTTTGCAGACTGCCTTTTAATCCTGGTAGGAGCAGAGCAGTCATTCAGCAGCTGGCTGGCCTAGCAGACGAATCCTCTCTTCTGTAGGCATCCCCTGCATGAGATCACAGATGTCTACATGGGAAAGGAAATCTTCTCATCAAAGGCTGTGGCTAAGGTAAATGTGCATGAGCTGTTTTATTTGTATCATGTCAGTTGGAGGAATAAATTTCCTTTGGTGGAAAGGTCTTTCTACATCAAAAAAAAAAAACCAAAAACCAACAGAAAAACACAAATGGAGAGAAAAGCATGGATCTCATCAATGTGTATAAATACCTGAAGGGAGGGTGCAAATAAGTCAGAGCTAGTCTCTTTTCAGTGGTGCCAAGTGACAGGACCAGAGGCAGTGGGCACAGACTGAAACACGGGAGGCTCCCTCTGAACGTCAGGAAACACTTTCACTGTGAGGGTCACCGAGCACTGGCACAGGTTGCCCGGAGATGCGGTGGATCTCCATCCTTGGAGATATTCAAAAGCCACCTGGACATGGTCTTGGGCAACGGGCTGTAAGTGGCTCTGCTGGACCAGGGGGGTTGAACCAGATGACCTCTAGAGGTCCTTCCAACCTCAGCCAGTCTGTGATTCTGTGACAGTGGGTGAGGGGATCTCTTCAGACCAGTCTGATGTGAGCATGCTCTCCACCCAGGTACTGGGAGCAGAGTCCACCAGCTCAGTGGCTTGTGGCAGTGAAATGCCTTAGCCATGATACTGTGTTAGTATTGGTGCTTACTTTTGTGCAGCTCCTCTCTGTTAGAAACATGGAAGCACATTAACAACTACCCACATTTAACAAGCATGGAAAAATGAGGCACTGGGACGTTGATGTGGCGTCATCTAGATCTAAGACAGCTTCACAGGCCAGTGCGCTAGGCAATACCACTTAGCGCATGAGGTGGTTTTGCAATGCTGTCCTTGGGAACAAAGCAGCAATGCATTCCAGCATTTTCTCCCAGAAAACCTCTGAGACATCTTCCTTTTGCTTCTGCCTTTTATGCCTGGGGACAGTTTGACTGGTACCTGACAAAGATGGGATTGCTGAAAGCGTGCCCAGCTCAGATCTAATAAATCACATAAAAGTAGAAGAGGAAGGGAACTGAAAATGTCCCTGAATAATCAGCAGTAGTAACAACCTGTTACAACCTATTAAACTTGAAACACAAGCAAAGATTTGGTCAGTTTTGTTTCAGAACTAAGTAATTCTGCAGTATAAACAAAATGAAAGCAGCAAGAACGTTTCCCTCCTACCATGTGGGGGAAATGTGCTCCAGATGCTTGCAGTCTGTTGGTAACAAACAGCAGTGTGATGGACCGGATGGATTTTGAAATGATGCATCTAACTGATCTAAAGAATAAGTAATGATAAAATGTCCAGCAACTGGCTAGGTGGAAATAACAAATGGAAGACTGTAATCCAGGCCTCAGAGAAGGCTCTCACCATGCTTCATTTTTGGAGACCAGACCCCAAAACAGCCCCTCATGTTGAATGATTCATTCTCTAGATGTACTGATAGACATAGGGGCAATTTTCCAGTGCCTGTCTGGTCTAAATCCTACTCACGGTTTTGAGCATACAGCACTGGAAAGGAAGAAGAGCAACATTACTGCTGAGGCAGTTAGCTGCCTGTGGAAGTCAACCTTGGCTCTGTGAGAGCTTTTGGGATCTTCCCCAGCAACAATAATCTACTCTTGAGGAAGAACACGGGCACTGAGAAGAACAGTGCTAAGTATCTAAAGACATGGAGTTTCTGAAGCAGATCCAAAAGTGAATTTGGCCTCAGAACACATGTTACGTGAGATACCAATGCCATTTTGGAGGGGTCTTCTCCCTTCTGCTGCCATAGCAGAGCTAGTTTGGGATTCTGGTGCCAGGATCAACCTAGCCTGTGCGTAACCAGTTGCATAGCAAGACCCTACCTGAGATCCTATGTTCTCACTGTTGGTATTTACAGATTATCTTTGAGATAACCGTGCCCCAGAGTTAGCAGACGCTTTATGTCTGGAAGACATGCAAATGCGCACATGGAGCAGTGTGGTGACTTTGGCTGAAAAAAAGTCCTCTTACCAGCGGTAAGAGCTGACCACTGCAGCATGGATGTCCCATGTCTCCAGTGGTTTCTGTGGCGACTGACCTCTGCTGCTCTCACCTGTGTTACTCATGCTTGTGGAGGTACAGCCATAGTTTTAAGCAAGGTGGGAAACTTTTTGGTACTGTAGTTATGACCTAGTAATTCTGATGTTAAAAAATGTCAGTTCTGCTGGGGTAATGCTAGGAAGACACTGGAATACTTAGCGATATAAGGCAGAGAGTTTGTCTTGCCTAGCTTTTACCAACTGAAAGTCAATCTTCTTATGTGAGCTATTGTGAGCCTCTGGGCTTCTTTGTACACAGCACAGACAGAGATAGTGCCAGAAGATGATTCCTTTCAGCCAAAGATTTATTCCCGAAACCAGAGGAATTTATTCTCAGTCCTTGTCCTTGCTAAATGAAATGGGAATTACTAGCTCCAGTGAGCACTATGAATAATGCTCTATGTGAGCTCCAACAGGCCTGCCACCTCCTCTTCCTAGCTAGGTTTGCTTGAAGAACTGCTTAGATTAGGGGAGAGTTTTCCCATGTAGGTGGGAAGGAAGTTTCAGGCTGTCTCTGGGGGGAAAAAAATAATGGTCTAACTTTGCTGTAAGTGTATGTTCTCTGAATTGGGATTAGGGATGGTAAAAGGCTGTCTGCTCCGTAGTGAAATCCGGCTTCAGAGAAAGTGAACATGCAAGCTGCAAGCAGCTCTTCACAATGTCTCAAGCATCAAGAAATCCACAATCCTTGTTTTGAAGCAGTCATCACAGAAAGAGAGGTGGTAGGCAGAGAGGAGCAGCCTTCTGTCCTCCAGGACTTTGAAAGCAGCAGTTTTCTTCAGTTCCTTTGGGAAAAGACTCAGAAAAACTGAACACATTCAGGGATCCACCTGCCTTCCACTACTCCAGTGCACAATGTGCCATGAACAGCTAAGTGCAATTGCCATTAGATTGCCAATAGCATTGGCCCATCTTTTTGCAGGACAGAGGAGTGATGTGCCTTTAGAGGCAGGAACTAATTCACCTGGCAAACTAGGCAGAATTCATTCAGCCAGAATACTGAATGTAGCCGTGGGAATTTCTGTATGAAGGAACAGAAGGGTGTTCAAGTCAGACTAAATGGATTTACTTTCCTGAATTTATTCTTGTTTTATTTAAGCCAAGCAAAAACAGCTTTCTAAAACTGAGTTGCCCTCATGTCTTTGTGTAATCAGTTTAAGAGGACATCTTAATGTAAGCTGAAGCTAGTCTGTTTGTGAGAACGACCTCAACATAGATTTGGATCAGGCAGTAGTTCAGCAATGTTGGTTTCAAGTGCAATATTTGCAGGGAGAGGTGATCTCTTCTTTCACATCTAGTGATGCAGCTAGGGTAAAAGGCAAATGTTTAGGTGCATAGGATTTTGAGCTAGTTAGCTGAGTAAACATGGTGTCCTGGTTTCGGCAGGGGTAGAGTTAATTTCCTTCCTAGTAGCTGGTACAGTGCTGTGTTTTGGATTTAGGATGGGAACAAAATTGATAAGGCACCGATGTTTTAGTTGTTGCTAGGTAGTGTTTACACTAGTCAAGGACTTTTCAGTTTCTCGTGCTCTACCAACTGAGAAGGCTGGAGGTGCACAAGAAGCTGGGAGGGGGCACAGCCAGGACAGCTGACCCAAACTGGCCAATGGGATATTCCATACCATGGGACGTCATGCTCAGTATATAAAGCTGGGGGAAGAAGAAGGAAGGGGGGGACGTTTGGAGTGATGGTGTTTGTTTTCCCAAGTAACCGTTATGCATGATGGAGCCCTGCTTTCCTGGAGATGGCTGAACACCTGCCTGCCCATGGGAAGGAGTGAATGAATTCCTTGTTTTGCTTTGCTTGCGTGCGCGGCTTTTGCTTTACCTATTAAACTGTCTTTATCTCAACCCACGAGTTTTCTCACTTTTACCCTTCCAATTCTCTCCCCCATCCCACTGCGGGGGGAGTGAGCGAGCGGCTGCGTGGTGCTCAGTTGCCAACTGAGGTTAAACCATGACACATGGCTTGTTTACTGGACATAAGAGGAAACTAGTACAAAGAGTTTCTGCATATTTCTTACTACTGGCTGTAACCAGAACATTGTCTCTCTTGCTAATATTTTAGTGAGTTTACTATAGAAACAGTAAGTTACCATATAAACAGAGACAGGTCTTGGCTCCAATTGTAAAGCTCCAAGGAAACAATCCTATCCTGTCTGTCAGGCTCCCCAGTTTTGAGGGCAGCTTGTCTCTGTTAGGTCCGTAAGGCACGTACCGTAAGAAAGTCTTAGTCCTAAACTCTTTGTTCTGCTTTTGCCAACACTGAATAATAATGTTTGTGACAGTGATAGCAATAGATGTATCTATGATAGATTACAACGCTTTACTTTGTGGGCACTTTTCATCCTCACTCAGCATTGGCTCCATGACCCTGTCCACCAAAGCAGAGCATGGATCACAGAGGCAGGTCCAGAAGTAGTATAGCTGCTTCAGCACAGTGCCACATGGACGCACCACGCAACCTGGTCCCTGCATATGCTGCAGTATTGAGCTTTGCAGCCCTACCAGCCTTTGAACTAACTTTGTTATCTCGGCACAATACTACATGTAATAGCATATTCATCCCACTGTGTATCAAGGACCCCAAACCCCTGTAGCCTTCAAGCAAACTTGAATGCCACTGTGTTGAGTTGCATCCCTCCACTTTTCTAAAAACACAAACCGTACAAATGATCCGATTTCTTTCACAGGGTGTGCTTTGTTGGTTAGAGCAAGGTGACCAATCCCAAAAGCTGGTTAGACTGTTGTGACACATCAGGCGGTTTGCAAATACTCATTGCCTCAGCTTTTCACTATCTGCAACAAGACCTGCCTTCAGCAGCCAGAACAGGTGTGTGAGGACAGACAGGTGGGCTAAGTTATTGCGAAAATGCTTCTGGAGACCAGAGCCTGCTATGGGGTGTGCAGGCACTGCCTTACTATTAGCAGACAAGGGGAAAACCCACACTAAGTCTCCATCCCTACGCTGCAAATTTTCTTGAAGGGGATCAGAGAGAGCAGGCCCATGGAAATCTCATGGAGTCTGGCAAGAAACTGACCTCTTGACCTCCGGGCAGGTGCTGGGGAGTGAGAAGGGTGCACTAAAGCCAGGAGGACTTGACCCCCAGGCAGGAAGTGACAAGGTCTAATTGTGTCCCCAGGAACGCTGGGGAGAATCCCAGGAAGTGGGGTGTAAATTATCCCGTTTCCTCTGCTGGGGTTTGGCCAAGGATTAACACCCCTGTTTGCTTAGGAGAGGTCCTGCAGTGCTTTTAATGTCTGGAAGGGCCCACGTGCTGCTGCTGTCTCACGCAAATGCGCTGAAAGAGCACTTCTAAACAAGAGTCATGAATCAACACTAGCTCAGGCTCCACAGGAAAAACAAATAGTGAGCCTTCCAGCCTTTACTGAGGGTCTCTCTGTAATTTATGGGGGCCCAGAGACACGCTTCGTGAGGAAGTGCGATCTCCTCCCTGCGTTTAGGGTTACAGCCTGCAGGCCATTTTTAGAACCGGCCGGGAGCTTGTCCTGTGCCAGCACAGGAAGAACATGTCCTGGCAAAACTGAGCCTCATCGTGGTCTCCACTACAGGCGTATTAGCTGCTCCTGATGAGCAACTGGAGGGAGTTTCCTTGCAGGATGAGTTTTAGCACAGCCCTGGAACTGTTACTGCTGAGTTAGCCCTTGTGTTTCTAACATCACCACCTTGCAAATGAATTCGTCATGGGGGATGCAGGGGCACACAGTCACCTTTTGCTATTCTGACACACCTAGGATTCACCATCAAAACCAGAGTGGTGGCATCTTCCCGGCTCCCCTTCGATGGCACTGGCCTCGCCTCATCCTCTGTGCCCTACCTGCCACCCCCAATCAGAGGTCTATCCTTTAAGTGATGATGTTATTTAAAAGTGATTATCTTAGATGGAAAAGTTGACTTGATGTAAGCATGTGGTAAGGAAAAGCCCTTCCATACATAACTGATGCTCCAGTATCCACTGCAGTTTAGTCAGTCTGCAGCTAAACCCTACCAGTGAGTAGTCACCTCAGGGGGCCCCACACGGCCAGCTGGGAACTAGAAGTGATTTTGCTGTGTGTGCAAGGCGCTGAGCCCAAATTTACAAGCCCTGCCAGGCCTGAGTTGGCATTCTGGCAGTGTTGCCAGGCAGGATGAAGGAGCAAGAGGTTGGGAGAAAGAAGTCCTTATTAGCAGAGCATCTTGGGGGTGTGCTAAGTGCAAACAGGCAGAAAACTTCTCCTTTGCCAGCTAGTTCCAGAAAAGCAATCATGTGGGTGATGCGAAAGATAAC
>NW_008825499.1:972148-980246 GCF_000699105.1 Pygoscelis adeliae
AACCGGTGTGCACAGCAGTCAGGGGGTAAATGAGGTGGTGAACAAAGCCACGTTCTGGCACGACAGGTTTTATGACATGCAGAAAAACTCTTGCACCCTAGTCCCAAAATGCAGGATGGGTATGTTGGGCTCTTTCTCCATCAGGAACTGAAATTCTGCTAGGGTGCATTTGCCTGGATTCTCATTCAGGCAAAAGCCATATACAGGCTGGAGTAGGGAACCATGCAGGCTGGTTCCCTACTCCAGCCTGTATATGGCTTTTAGAGGCCCAACTTTGCAGGATAGGTAATGAAAATGTTGTTCAGTTTTAACAAGTTATTCACAGTCAAACATTTGGAGAAACGATGCAACCTCTTCCTGCCCTCACTTCCCCATCTATCTGATCTTCTGACTTGAGAATGACCAGGATATATCCTACAAGACTTGGTATTCAGCTGAAAATATTTTATTAAATTTTTAGACATTTAGGAAATGCTATTGTCTTTGATGCCATTTCTCCCAAAAATCTTGCTATCTTTAGAACAGTCTCTGTATTTTTGATATTAAAATATTTTCTGTCCACTTCAGTTGCATGAACGTCACTCCATCTCGTTGTTGTACCTGTCCAGAGACACCCTGACACATCTAGATACTGATCATTCTTGCTTTTGTGTCATATTGCTTGACAATGGAAAGACCCACAATCAAGAAGAGAGCAGAGGAAAGAAACATTCTCTAACTGGATTTAAATGCTATCTGTAACTTTTCTTAATGCTCTATACTGAACTGTCTGGCATTTATAAATCAGTCATATAGGACCATGAAGTTAGAGTCCAGAAAAACCTAGTACCTCCCTTATTCCTTCTAGTAGAACTGGGCAAGATTGCTGGGGCACCTAGTGAGGCCTGAAGCCTGCTAAAGTGGCCTGAATGTCATGAAGATGGATAAGGGGAAGGAGACCAGGCTAGGAAAAGTACAGTCCTATCCTTTAGGATGCACCCACAGAAATCATGACGCCATCTTCTGGTCAAAGTGTCTTTATGGATCAGAGGAGGAGTAGCGGCAAAAAACAATACATCCCAAATCCCTTTAACTGCAGCGACAGAAGACTGGAGTCAATGTTGAGTGCTCTTTAAAATCCCCCTCAGCATCTTGTGCAGATCTTGCTTTTGCATGGGTACGCACATGGGCTGCAATCCTGTGCAGTCTGAGTCAGCAAAGTAGCTCTGACCCTTTGCGTGCAGTTTCAAGAAAGCAGATGAGATAAGCCTGTGGGTGGGCTCCTGTCACTGACAAAAGCCAACCCCGTGGCCTGGGGAGAATAAGGGAGTAGCAGCTAGCTCAACTACTTCTCAGCTGTGGAGATGAAGAGACCTCGGAGTTTCATGGAAGTCCTGCTTTGGACCTTCTTGCATTTTCCAGCTATGGAATGTGTCCCTGTCTGGCTGAAAGGAGGCTAAATGAGGTCCACAGGTCCTTCTGCTTCTGCTTCATATGTTAGAATTAGGCTTTTCCATCCAGAATCTCACCATGAAGTGTGACAGCTCATGGCTCATCCTAGCAAATACCTCTGAGGTTTAAAAAATGAGGCTTTGATTTAAAATAATTGCAGATAGTCATGGCAACTAGGTAGGAGTCCTGTCCACCATTGCAAGGCAAAGAAACAAGGTGGAGTACCTTTAGTGCATGGGCCTGGGGTCCAGGGAAGAATGGGCTGGCTTGCTAACGCACGGTACAGATGGCTCAGTACCAGGTCTTTCACCTTCACATGATGGGGAGATATCCTTGGGGAAGAACTGTCTCCCCAGGAACTTCTGTCCTAAATGTTTTTACAGGTATTCAGTATTAACCACATAGAGCAATGGAGGGTTCATCTCCCTTTGATTGTTCTGGTTTGTGTTTATTTTCTGCAGAACAGGGTGTTTGACTAGATCTCAGCCTCAAAGTGGAGATCTGTTTCAGCTGTGGTACTGTCCATCTGCTTCAAGTTAAGCACACATTCAAGAACCCTCCTGGTCTGCAGCTTGAACATGCTCCTGCTGCTTTCATGTCCCTGGCAACTCATTTACTTGAAAGACACCACAATGATGAAAAAATTTGTTTTATGTCATCACAGTGGGCACAGAGGAGGTAATTGGGCCTCTGTTTGTAGCACATCTTTAACACAGGATTTAGGGAGTAATCCTGTGGTCACTGAAGTCCTGTACAGAGCTCTCAGTAGAGAGAGTGCAAATCAGATCCAGACTGGCTAAGAAAGTTACACAGTTTTCCCAGCAGAAAACACCCTACCCGTTAAGGGTTGGATATTCTTCCAGCTCCTCAAGATTACCCGTTCTGCAAAGCTAGGTGCAATAGCCATGACTAAAGGGCAGTTACTAGCCTTCCTCCCTACCCCAAAATGCTGTTTCAGCAAATAAATTCAGCATTAAAAATTGCAAACACTGTATGTCAAGCTAGAGTTCTGCCATTTCTTGGAATAACTAGAAAGCACATTTATTGGTTCTTTTTTTTTTTTTTTTTTTTAATCCTGATGAGAAACTTAAGTAATTTTCCTCAATATTTAGTGGGGAGAAAGAAAATTCCCAGTTGACTGAAAGCAAAGCAAGTGCTGACTAAAACAAAATTAATGAAAATAAAGCTAGACTAGAAACTTAATTTCAGCTCTGCTGCACTGATGGGCTGACAAGAAAGAAGAATCTCTACAGTCAAGTAAAGGATAATCACTGACAGGATCATATCCAGCTATGTGGTCTCTTGAGAGAGCTCAAGGCTAATTCAAAATTGTATGAAACATTTTCAATATGCTGTTTCTTTAATTTTCCTGGGACATTTTGCAGTGCATGAAGCAAACTGTCTATGTAAATCTTCGCAGGATCTGAGATTGAAACACCTTTAGGCAGGGACGGTCATTTGCTGTGCATGTCTGTATAGCAAATAACCCAGCAGGACCACCAGTGGCTTACTGCCGTGCAAGGACATATTCAAGTGCTTCTCAGCAGTCAGGTCTGAATGGGTTGGCACATGAATGGCAATGCTGTGGTGCCACAAATGCCTGACCTGAGCTCCACCACCCTGAGGAAAGTATGAAGCTGAAGCCCTGCTGAAGTCAGTATCAAAACTCTGCGGTTTCCCTTGTGCTGGAGCTTCACTTCCATGATACACTCTGTGGGTCTGTTTCTGCTTTAGTAACTGCAGGGAGATGTTCACCACATATTTAGCTGGTTTTACAAAAAAAGGCACCTTACACACTGCTAAGACAACATTTTGTAACGAGTTAAGAGCATTGCCTACCCTGACAGCTTTGTTAATATTTTTTTAGAGCCAGTTAGAAAACCAGGGCAAAATAAGTGTTTTCTCTCAGAAAATTCCTCCCCTCTTTGTGGAAATCTTTGATTACAGCTGCTAAAAAAATCAGGATAGCTTTTCTCCACCAAAGACGTCCTGAAAAAAATCGTGCTAATTTAATGAATAAGCTGAATTCAATGTATTTCTGCCCATTTTAGATTTTCTTCAGTTGTTCCACAGCGAAATTGTCCTGATATTTCCTGGAAGACATCAGAAATCTACCTATGTAAACTGAAGGTTTTACAGATTGTGGATCCCTCCCTGGGGGGCTCATACTTTCCAGCTGCTTCCCAGATGGACGCCTATGTGCACAGGACCAGGATCCACCTGGGTTTCCAGAACTGATTGCTCCTGAATCTTTCCTCCAACCCAGTGAAGGGCTTGAGAAGGAAGTGGGAAGAGAAGAGGGACTGTTGTATGCCTCCTTTCCAATGCCTAAACAGCTGTTTTGCAGCCAGTGGGGCTGAGGGCCATGTATAGGTTAGCGATGGGTTCCCAGAGAGACACGGACTAGCCTTCAGGGACCTACATTTCTCTTCCAGCCCTGCAGAGCAGGTTTGGCCAACATGCTTACTGTCCAGCATGTGATTTCATGACACAGCCATGCTCAACGCAGAGGAGCACCAAAGCATCAGGTGAGAGGGTGAGCCATGGGCTGATCGGGATGAAACTTCCCTTTTGGTGGAGAAAATCAGTTAATTTCCCTCAGACTGCTTGAGCTTCACCATGGAGCTGTGGTCTGTTTCTGCTTCTCCAGTTGCAGTATGATGACAATGCAACTCAGTCACCGATTTAAAACACCTCAAGATATACAGTACTTCCTATCTGCATGACATATGGGGTCGCTATTTGCTGAATTTAATAAAATAATGCATTAATTGTATTTATTTTGACAACCCTTTGCATTTTTTCCTCCTAACATCATTAATCAATAGCTGAATAATTCACACTATTTTTACTATTTTGTTAGCACTTTATTCTCACCTTTTAAACAGTTTGGGTTTTGACTGCACTCTTAAAAAGAATACTTTCAGATTGGGGAAAGGGGTTTGTAAGCCATCCTTTAACTCTTTCCAGCCTGGCTTCAAAGATCTTCTCCTTTATTTCTAAAGTGCTGGTGCCTAGCGTAATTCAGAGCTCCCTGTTCTGGTCATGTACTTTCTCTTCACCTCCTTTCAATGCCTAAGAGATTTATTTTTGTTTAGCTTTCTCTCTCCATTCAAATTGAGATTACTATTATAAAGATGTGTTTAGAGAACAGAATTCCACTCTTTACTCTTTATTTTTGGCTTCTGGCTGACTATGCTTGAGAATTACATGTAACCACTTCACCTCGTAATATATTCCCCATATTTCCCTTCCAGCTGACCTAACACTTTCATACAGTAACATACTACAAAGTTCACTAACCCTTTTTATCTAGAGGCATAATTGGGGCTCTGAATATCTGAAGTCCACATCAATCCTTCTAACCAAACTTCCTTTCAAATGCAGATAAAGTAGAGTACTTTTTCTCAACTTGATGAAGAAAGCTCCTTTACCTCCTTTATTATCTGCTTTATGATATCTGTTTTATAATTTTAAATGGTGAGAAATCCTCATGCTTAATTTTCATGGTGTTTAAAATCTATGTTGAATTCAAAACCAGCTGAATCATGTTCGATAGTGGGTGAATCACAGCTGACCTCCCCATTAATGGAGTGTGAATATATTCTGTCCTGAAGTCTGTGCAAATCTCTTTTGTGGCAGCTTCTTTCACTCAAGGCTCGCTGTGTTTGGCTGCATGAGGTGGCTTTCTTTCCCATTGCGGGTTAGCGTTAGGTAGCAAAGGCACATGCACGAGCTGGAGAGGTCTGTCAGGAGTGCATGCACTGCACGCACACTGTGCTGCGTGTGCATACAGACGCATGCCATCTAAATTAGCATGAGCAGGAGTTTTGGACCGTAATCCTCTGCAGATCTGTCAGCAGTAACACCCACTTGAGAAGACTTATGCCTCTGACAGCCTCTCAGCCATGTAACTGCTCCTATGGCCTGGGAAAATGACACAAGTCAAATGACATCAGCTGACACAAAAAAAAAGTAGCTATTTTTTACACACAGCCCAGGTCACTACTTGGCCCCACCTGTAGGCACTCCTAAAAGCATGGGATGTGAGTGTGAACAACTGCCTGTGCATGACAGCTGCTTAAACTACCTGCTGTAAGAGACACAGCTGTGGAGCCTGCCCCTTCAGTTACTTTGAATTAACTACCAACTGGACAACTCAGGTCACAGACTCTCTTGGTCTAAGGCCCTGACTCACAAAAGCATTTAAGTGCGTGCTTCAGTTTACCCTTTCTGTGCAATGTACATAAGCACATGCTTAACCTTAAGCACATGCTGAAGTCCTATTGAAATAATTTTGCAAGGGACTGGGGATAAAGAAATCCCAGCCACTCTACAGACAGAACTTTATTAAATAAAAATATTGGTTTTATCCCTTAGGTTTCTGTTAATAGGTCTAGGATGTGGCTTTCTATTGAAATGCTGCAGTGAAAGTATAAATTATTTTGAAAGTCTCTATAAAACATTCCCTTTGTACCTCCTCATTCTCTATTTTCCATCAGCAATTCACCACAAAGAATGCATTTCCCACCAATTCAAAAACGAAGCCAAGCAGCATCTTAATCTGCATTGCCTGTATGCCTGCGAGCTGCATGTTTCAGAAAGTGTTGTTACATATTTTGCTACTTTAGAACCAAAAGCAACTAAAAATGGTCACACAGTGGGTACCTAATCAGTATGGCAGCACACCTCTGTGCCATGAAAGATTTATTCTTATTCTCTATAGCTTGATCTAGGTATTGTATGAATGCTATCTGGCTTCCATGCCCAGAAATACATACGACCAAATCTGGGTCTGGCTTACTGCATTCCAAGGCAGAAAAAGGTTGCTGCTATGTTTTACACCTGGCTGCTAAGAATGATGTTTGTTTGGAAAAGCTCCCTAACTGTCTCTGGCTGGTGGGCAAACTCACTATTTGAACCTGTGGTATCGAATCAGGGATTTTTTTTGAAAGGATGATGAAGAAAGGTGTCCCATCCTCAATTCTTGCTCTGATAGGTATAGGAATATCTAGAGCGCTGGCAAATTGCAGGTAGTATTTTCCCCTGCTGTAAAAAAGGAATAACGATTAAAATAGTTAGGGATTATAACCACTATATATTGCATAAATGCCATATTCTTTGCCAGATGCTGCTTTTTGTTCTAAATGGTTGGCATGACCTAACAAGATGCATTTCATATGCATACCAGTATCATTCTCCTCATCAAAATCCACAGTATTCAGAAATATAGTAATGCACATAACAGAAGGCAAGACAGTGAAGGGTTTTGGCTCTGGCTACCTTCTTCTGGAGGCAGTTACTTTGCACCACAAAACTAGGCTCTCCTATCAAAAGTGAAGAATGGCACCTTCACTTTCTTTGAGTTGGTGGGAAGTTTGCCATTAACTCTGAACCAGAATTTAACTTTAGGGTCAGAGATTTGGATCTCTGGGATTGAAAAGATGAGTTTAAAAGTAAGAATAGGGTAAAGCTAAAGAAACAATGACTATCTGAGTCTGCATAGAACCTGAAACAATTGGTCTGAAGCTTGCCTGTTGCTTTGTGCATGGTATTTTCACACACACAGCTTCAGAAGGAAGTCAACTTTATAAAGCCATTATAGTAGTCTTTTAAGACCAACTTTGCGCATCCAGTGTACCCAGCCCAGGGGTAGGTCAGGCCCACTAGCTATTTAAAAAAAAAAAAAAGCAGAAACATCCCCATTCATCCCCACAGGACAGTGACCATAACGGTGACTACTAAAGTAGAAATGGTAAGAATACTATTACTGAACGCTGAGAAAAGATGGAGAAATGCATTGTGGAGAAAGGTCTGCATTAAGAGCAACACCTTATTCTGCTATTTAAACAAGCAGACACCAGTTCACAGACTGGCATAGCTTTTTCCCCTTCATTTGACCTCTGTTGTCTTTTTATTTACGGCTTCAACAGATTTTGGCTTCTTCTGTGTTTGGAAGTCCTTAATTAAAACAACTGCGGATGGTGCAGGAGGGAAGGTACCATACAATAGCACCATACACCATGGTGGGCAATGGAGAGTTAGTATTCTAACTTTAAAGGTTTTATCAGCTTAAGCCCTAAAAGTGCTAAGAGTTTTGCTATATATGAATTACACGTCATATTATCAGCAAGATCCTATTATGAATATTTTGGGAGCTATGAAAGTTCACTCTTTAAATTCACACCGAACTAAAAACTGGCTTATTTCTGGCTTTGCTCAATATTTTTAAGGCTGTGATTATTAGCAATATGTACTTTTGTGAGGTTTTAAATACCAGTCTCCTCAGAAAATACAGCTGAATTTTACCATTAGAGATGGTGATATGTTCTTCAGTGCATTTTTGATCTTAAATAGATCACACTGCTTGTGCAAAGCACACTGGACACACAATTTTGGCACAGGCGTCCTGAAACAAGAAAACAAGAATGAGTCAGAAGCAACAGCTCCTCAGTCTGAAGCTGGTGGACAATAACGGGACTTGGGAAGAATCACGATATTCAATTTTATATGCACTTCAGGAGAGCTGCAGGCTGGGCAGAGACCGGCAGGCTGGGCAGGGGGCAGGCAGGAGCAGGGAAGCAGAGGCAGGCAGGGCAGGGCCGGGCTAGGCTGGGAAGGGCAGGGCCCGGCAAGGCAGAGGGCAGGCGGGGCAGGGCAGGGGACG
>NW_008825499.1:981199-993335 GCF_000699105.1 Pygoscelis adeliae
AGGGCGGTTTCTGGGGGCTGTGCGCCAGCTGGGACGACCACCGCTGGATGCTGACGGAGGAGCATGACGGAGGAGGAAGACCCCGGGATGAACCCCAGCAGGACCTTTTGCCTGCGCCGTGCGGGACGAGCTACGCTGCTCATAGCTGGACAGGCTCGCCTGGAGTGACTTGCTGCCTGCATCCCTCGCTGGGGGTAGCTGCTTGCCTTACTGCTGAGCGCCGAGCGTGGTAGAGCAGGTTCGGACCAGCAAATGGCCGTGCCCCTACAGTGGAAACACGGTGATAAGTTGTGTTAGGTTTTGCTTGTCCCCTAACCTCATCAGCCTGACTGTAGTAACCAGGAGCAGCATGGGCTGACCTAACTCTGGTGGGTGGTAAGTGCCACTGAGGGTCCCTGCTACAAGTTAGGGGTGATGTTCTGGCCAGTGTGAAGCTTGTGAGCAGGGTGTCATTTCCATTAAAAATCAGACACTGAGAAAGAGCAGTTCTTGCTGAAGTTCCTGAGATAAAAGTACCAAAAATGATTTAGGAAAAGCCTTCCTGAACTTACATTGTGTTAATGCATCTGTTAGTGTTAACAGACCATCCGTGCTGTCAGTTGGCATCTGCTTGGACCTGGAAGCAGCCTGGCCAGAGGTGCTGTGCACCCAAGGCGCTCCTGGGACATGTGTCTCGCCATTTGTGTTCATCTCCTGCCCCAGGCAGGGTTACCTCCTCCAGCACAGCTGGAGGGGTAATGGAAAGCCCTGAGGAGTAAGTGCAGGCCTGCTGCACTGGGGAGGTGCCAAAGCCACAGTGGGCTCACTGCAGGGTAGGTGTGCAAGGGTAGGTGTGAGAAAGCTTTGCAACTATGAAGAAAGTCTGCTCTGTGACCTTCTCTCTCTCACCTACACATGCATCTACATGCAGCCCCTGGTCTAGAGGCCTTGCTGCCTCCAGCTGAGCATGCTGGCCCCCCTGCAGCCATAGAGGCTGAGATGTCTCTTCCTAGGATTTAAGGCACTGCTGATTCAACCATATGCCAACCTACAAGTGCCTCACTGGAGGTGTCTGCCTGAGCTTGGGTTAGACAGAGCTTAACCCTACCTTGGGGGAAGGGTGCCTTACCAATTTGCTTGTGCCTGGAACCAGTTTGTCAACTGGATTTATAGGTGGCCAGCCATGACACTGCCATAAAGCCAGGTCAAGCCTCTGGAGTGCGTGCCCCCTTGCCCTTGAGGGCATGAAGTGCAAAAGCTGTGGGCTGGTGTGAATCTACTGCAAGGAGCTAGTGAGAACAAGAAGAAAGAAGGGGACAGCCCCCAAGAGCCTGAGCAGCTCTTGTGGAAATGGGTAGTTCACTGATTTGGTGGGACACACAGGGAGTTTTCCTCAGGAGCCATTGACTGGACTTCTGCCAGTAGCCAGCAAAACTGGAGGTGAAATGTGTTAATGATATCCCATTATCTGCTGATTACTCTGTCATTAAAATGTGAGACCGCCTGTAGTTCTGGTATTGGCAGGCTCTTTCCTAGGGTCATTAGGACAGTGGTGGTAGCCACACTGTCTAGGAATGGCAGCGTCTGCCTTATTTGCAAAGCTGTTGAGTGTATCCTTATTAACATTTACACCAACCTGTTGGGAAAAAATATTCCTCCTTGTTCCTGCATCATCAGGGAAGGCTTTTTTGTTTGGTTTTATCTTAATTCTTTATGGGAACTCTTTTCTTAACCTCTTTAGATTTCAGGTGTACCTTTATTCTTTTTGTCAGGTTGCCTAAAGCTTCTGTCATGAAAGAAATATGTGCATCAGTGCCTGAAAGAGAGAAGCTGCTATTTTAAGGAATGAACATACAATACTTCAGAGGGCTTTCTCATCATCACTCCAAATTATAGTTAAAGCTGCAACCAATAATGTGCCCCATCATTCTTTTTTTAATAAGAAAAAAGAAAGGCTTTGAAAACAGTTAATCTAAAGTATGCTGGAATCCTTTGGGTTATATTCCAGTTACTAATGTGGTCTGGTGGTGCTTTCCTTTTGCTTAACATTGGAGTGTATTGGTAAATTTAAAGCCAGAATCCAGGGAGTTACAGCAGAATGCTTGTGGTTGTAGTTGGTTAGTATTTTATGATGCGTTGTTCCTGACAGGGGCCAATTAATTTAAATGGCTACCTTTCTCCATATATGCACTTCAGCAGAACAAGTAATCTGTCTGCTCCTTTCAACCCTTGGCTTTTTAGTTAAAAATTTGATTTTCATTTTTCATTTCTGGCAAATGGAGACTGAATGGTGTTCTTTTAATAGTTGTAGCCAGTGCAGTGTTTATCTCAGGCAAGTTCTGCTTATAGTCTTGAGTTTGAGACTGTCAGTCATGCAGGTGGGCAAAGCTCAAGAGAATGGCTATTAAAAATGTGCCTAGCATTTCTGTGTGCATTACTGTAGATGTATGGGGCACTTTATGTGGTGAGTAAAGGCACAGTCTTTGCCTCAATTAGGTATAAATGAACATGACAAGATACAACACCAGGATAGGTAAGAAGGAGGGAGAAGGCCATATAGGGAGGGTTATAGGGCTGCTTGCCTGGGTGAAATATTGCATGCCACATATTCTGGCTTCTGTAGCAAGCAAAAAACTTTAAGAGAATACCATGGATTGAGAAACAGTGCAATCCTGGGCTGAGGTTTGTGGCGCCAAGTGGTGAGTATGAGGGTTAGGGGTCCTGAAAGACACTGAAGCCACAGAGGGCACCTACCTGCACAGCGAGTTACACACTTTGTGCTGGAAAATGTGTAGTCTACATAGATGAGACAGACAGAAAATAGAAGGAAGCAGAAGTGATGTGGAAGGAAGCAGAAGTGATGTAGAAGGAAGCAGACCAGGTGTAGGTTTCCCATGTCTGGAGTTCACATCCAGTTCCTCAGTCTTTGGACAGCAGTTTTCCTTCCCCTCTGAGCCTCCATTTCCCATATGACCACACCCTTCCCTCTTGAATTCTGGTTTTTAAAATCCCATGCTCTTCTTCTAGATGTTCGGAGTGCTGCCACTAGATGCATTCTTTGTTCCTCCTGGGTTTTGCTGCATTATTTTCTGGATGTTTACCATAATTTTACTCTTGACAGTGCATCATTTGGCCCAATTTGAGCTAGTTTCTCAGAAGAAAGATGACACTTTCTTTGATCCTCTTTGGTGCCACTCTTCCAGCAGAATCATTGCTGCCTCACCTGAAATGATGCATGATGTCTGACAAATGTAGTAGTATTTGTGTATTTGAGGGCTACAGGTTGCATCCTATGGTGGACCTATAAATACTGCTGGAAGAGCAAGCTGCTGGGGGTGATTAAAATGAACAGAATCTGAGGCTTGGGTTTTTTGAAATCTTGAAAAGAAACCTGTTGGAAAGATAACAAAAAACCCTCTCAGTCAGAGCCTTTCTATATGCTGAAGCAGATAGAAAGAAGGCAGGAGGTCATGGGAGTTTCCACTGCCACCTGTGGACAACCACCTATGTAATTAGAGGGCAGATGCTGGGATATGGGACTAGCATGCTACGGTTTCAGTTACTGATGTGCAATACATCACTTTACTCTCCCTTTCTTCAAGGGTTTTTTGTTCTTGCCTAGACCCTCCCTCAGCTCCTGAGGAAAAGCCCTTGATGTGCACCATGCTTTTCCAGGATTTCTGCAATGCCTGACATTGTTGTACGCTCATTTTGGGGAAGCATTGTCTGGCCTTATGTGCCCCCATTGCATCTCACAGCGGGCAGTGGAGTTTGTCCCCTGAGCAGCCCTGGTGGGAAGGGAGGCTTTCCCAGTCTCATGGCAGGGAGTGGATCCCATAGATCCCAGTGTGTTGTCTCTGTGACAGTGTCAGCTTGAGCAGATCCTTTTCCTTCTCCCTCATTCCCCTGCTGGCTGGGAAAAAGCCTTTCTCCTTTTTTGTTCCAAGCAATTTGTTGGCTGGGCTGATACCCTGAATCAGTTCACAGCCAACTGTTGTTTGCCTGGGGAGGTGAGGTAGGGGAGAAGGTACTGTGCCATAGTGCTGAGCATTCAGAAATACCTTAATCTGGGACTACATAGTGGGAGGTTAAACTTGAGGCACAGAGGAAGTGTGGTATGGCTAGTGTGACACTGCCTCAGATGTTGGTGCGGCAGCAAATTGGGAGACCTGTGTTCTCATGTGGGACTGCTGCTCTCTTCCTTAGGCTGCCCCTCCATTTTTTCCTCTTGCTCCTAGTTCTCCCCATCACGAGTAATGCATTGAGTACCACCTGTAAATTGGAGAGTGGAGACAGAAATATGCATCTTGATCTAGGCGTGAACCTGACTTTTTGTTGTTACGCTGCTGAAAGTGAAATTCCTGGAGCTGTACAATCTCTTAAGCCTCCAGGATACCGCTGTGACTGTAATTTATGCTGGTTTTAAAGCACCCCTTTCTGATGTAACAGCTGTGTAGAGCAATCCTACTGCAAAGCAAAATTGGGTTGTAGCACCTCTATCTGCTGCATGCTCTCAAGGAAGTGAGATGAGAAAGGCGCTGCCAGTGACAGCGTGTATGTGATGCTGAACAACCCTCAGCACTGCTCCTGGGCTATCTCACAGCCACCTAGAGCATTGTTTAATGGCTCCCCTTTCATGCTCTTGGGGAGAGGTTATACCCTTGCTTCTCCTTCTCTGAAGCTGCCGTGAAACATGCGTGAGGTCCAGGAGGTGCACAGGGATGTGAGGGTGCCAGAAGGTACAGCAAGGGAAGCACAGCCCTGCTCAGGTGCATCAAGGACTTCGCCCCATCTCCTCTCACGTGAAGCAGTACTGGGCTGTTTGCAGGGGTCTGGCATGGAGGCAGAGCAGTGCTGGGACTCCAGTCTCCACCTCTTGAAGTAAAAGGAGGTGCCAAAGGAGTGTGAGGCACTAGCATGTCCCGAGCAGCTGTAATGCTGCCCTTTGGAGGGAAAGTGAGCTTTGTGAGCTCCCGTTGTAGAATCACGTGGTGATGATACCCAACTGCTGGTGCCTGGAAACTGGCTCTGCAGGGTCTGGGGAGGTTTCCCA
Source organism: Pygoscelis adeliae (assembly GCF_000699105.1). Classification (NCBI taxonomy): domain Eukaryota; kingdom Metazoa; phylum Chordata; class Aves; order Sphenisciformes; family Spheniscidae; genus Pygoscelis; species Pygoscelis adeliae. The sequence goes on from NW_008825499.1 coordinate 986,232, forward strand.
TCAAAGGTGGGAAACTGAGGCCTGTTCTCCAGCCCCTCACGCTGGTTCCAAGCAATTCTGAGAAGGGAGGTTGCTGTGTTCATGACTGCTCCTGTTGGTATGGAAGTGCCAGCAAGAGTGCCCAGCTGCTGTGCTTTGTAAAGTCTCAGTCTCTAGGACTGTATGAGAAGTTTTGCTAGGTCTCAGCCTGCTTACTTCTGCCTGTGCTGCAGGCTCTTTAAAGGAAGACTTTATTTACTCTGTGCCTGATGGCCTGTGTGATTTCCCCAGTAGTACCGCTAATAGCTGGCACTATTACTCTGCTTCCAGTATCTGATTGTGAAAGCTGGGGGGATTTGCAGAGCAAAAAAAGTGAGAGTGTAATGCCAAAGAGCTTTCTAGCTGGGCTGTGTGTATTAGTTCGGAGCAGTGCTGATGGTCCGCGTTAAAGTCTGGTACCATCCATCTGGGCTTGAGCCTTCTGGCTGGGTTTATTCAGGAGCTGAATTGAAGTTTTAAGCTGGCTGGTGACCACTTGTTCCTTATGATTCCTTGCAGTCGTGGCTGTTCTTGTGCAGTGGCACATACATGATCAGACTTGTACAAAGTGAAGGAATGTTGACCTTCTGACCTCGTGCCTGTCCCAGGTGCCTCTCCTGTCTTTTTGCTTGCTTGTAGATAGAAGCAGCACTTCTGGTCCTTCCTCCTTGCTGGCTGATGACTACTTCCAGTTCATTTCTCACCACAGTGGTGTGTCCTTCCATTTTTCCCTCCTGACTAATGACAGGAGGCAACCCTGTCTCGTTTTCCCTCTTGTTTTACTTTGCATATTCATTTTCCTATGTTCTTCCTGGGTCTATGTCAGATTCATACTCACCTGTTGCCCTGTATCTTCTTTACCTCTTGGTGCTGCATCATGTTTGTTTTCCCTTCTTCCCATGGTCTTCAGGAGAGTTTTTACGGTCTGTAATTCAGGAGTGCATTTGAGGACTGTCCTATAGGATCCGGAGTTGTAGCATGGTGTTACCAAGGTCTGAGGTATCCTTCAGACTCTCTACGTGCTGCAGAAGTGTCTGAAGAGCTTTTTGGAGTATACTTCGTTTGTCAGTCCGTGCTGGTAAGCTGGACTGGTGGTAGCACTTTGCTGAAGTGCTGTCTGATCTGTGGCCTGGATTAGATGTAGAGAGCTGCTGGAGAAGGTTGTACGGGATGAGCCATTGCAGAGCAGTCTTTAAGATTAACCTTTCTGACCCTGGGTCTTCAGTATCAGAAATTTATAGGCAATGTGCTTCCAATAAATTCCTCCAAGCAGCCTGTTCTGCATTTGGCAGTCAGTCAGGCTTCTTAGATGAGCACACATGTACACTTAACCTCAGAGTTGAGGTTAGAGTTATCTGCTGGCTAAAGGCTGACCAGATGTTTGAGTGCATCTGGAAGCCCGTCCTCTTACTTAGACATGCAAAGGCTACCTCTTCCTGTCTGCACAGGCAGATAGAAACTGTTTGTGTCCATCACTCGAGTAAGGACCGCTGCACCAGTGGAGCACATGCTGTAGGTGATGGACGTCATGCCTGCTGCTGGTGTAAAGTGACTTGGCAGGATCTAAGCAGCATCCATTTTGCCCCATCTGTTCTCCTGTCCTGCAGGATTGCTTAGGGCTTGAGCACAGCCCTGCACTCTGGTATTCCTGGGGATGCCATGAGGCACGTTTTGCAACGGAACAAACTTAAAGTCTGATTCTGACTTCCTGAAGGCTGTGGTTTTTGAGAGATTTTAAAAGCTAATCTAAAGAAAGAAGCTTTTTCCTCCTCTGTGTTTAAAAGAGTATGCCCTGGAACCACAGGCTGAGTTTGGCCTGCAGAATGTCTTCCTTTATTTTCCAAGGTATTGCATGCACTTCTCTGCTCCTTAAGAAAGAGGAGAACTGGGCTGTGAGGGGTCTTGGCTGTGTTGTCTGTCTGCCATGTGCTACATCCCTGTAAAACTGTATTTCTACCTGCTCCAGCAAGTCTGCCTGCCAGCTGTGTTTTGTGTTACTCGTTTGTTTTGTGTCTTACTCAGAGTGGAAAGTTCTCCCGAGATGCTGTGGCACCCTCTGACTAAGTGTCACAGCAGTTTCTTTGATGAAAGGTGCCTTGCTGTGCTGAAGTGAGAGGCGTCAAGGTGAAGGTGATTGAAACCCTGCTGTCCTGCTCTGCTTCAAGCAAAGTGATGCCAGCTTTTGACTCGATAAAAGGCAGAAGCTGCATGAGCGTCTTGCCTGGAGCACAGCCTGCTTGGGCTGTGCTCTGCTGCTGGTTTTGGCAGATACTCAGGTGATGAGCCAGGCTGGTGTTATTGTTGAGAAGACCCAGTGTTGCCTTTCAGGAGGAGAAAGCCAGGGCCAATCTTCTTGTGATTTTAATTAATGAAAATTGAATTTTGACCTCAAGACCTGAGAAAAAGGATGGTCAAAGAGGACTCTGTGTGAGCAAAGCAAAAATGCTGGCAAGCTGCTGAGCCAGGCAACCTGCTGGCTTGGCACCATGTTTTCCTCTAAGCCCTGTACTGCAGTGGCCCAGCGTGAATGTCTGTACTTACTCAGCTGTGTCTCCCTCTCCTGCAGCAAAGTGAGCTGAACTCCTTCCTGTGGACCATCAAGAGACATCCCCCGTCTTACTTCTTTGGCACCATCCATGTCCCATACACGCGTGTCTGGGATTTCATCCCAGAGAACTCCAAGAAGGCCTTCCAGCAGAGCCACATCGTGTACTTCGAGCTGGACCTCACTGACCCCTACACCATCTCAGCTCTCACCAGGTGCCAGCTCCTGCCGCAGGGGGAGAACCTCCAGGATGTGCTGCCCCGTGACATCTACCGCCGGCTCAAGCGGCACCTGGAGTACGTCAAGCTCATGATGCCATCCTGGATGACCCCAGACCAGCGGGGCAAAGGGCTGTACGCAGACTACCTCTTCAACGCCATTGCTGGCAACTGGGAGCGGAAGAGGCCGGTGTGGGTGATGCTGATGGTGAACTCTCTGACGGAGGTAGACATCAAGTCACGAGGTGTACCCGTCCTGGATCTGTACCTGGCCCAGGAAGCGGAGCGGCTGAGGAAGCAAACGGGCGCTGTGGAGAAAGTGGAGGAGCAGTGCCACCCACTCAATGGGCTGAACTTCTCTCAGGTGAGACAGGGTGCAGGGTGCCAGGCTGGCTGCTTGAGTGGATATCCCAGCAGCAAGAGCACGGGCTGGAGCATGGAGTAAGTGCTCTTTACCCGGAGACTCGCGTTTGCTCCCTGCAGCCCGTGCCTCTGCCTGTGCCCTCGGGAGAGTTTGCTAGCTGTAGGAGTTAAGGCCATGTCCTAAATTCATTTAGACCTGGCCTGGGGAGACCCTTCTCCTCTTCCCTGGGCAGCCTTGGGCAGGCTCCACCCTAAGAGACGCTGGACCTTTGGATGTCTGTTCTCTGATCCTGGCTGGACTGCCCTGCAGGAGCCTGGGGCAGGCTGGGGCTCAGTGTCTAAACTTGCTTTTGTAATAGCTAGTTAAGAAGAAAGGTGTGATCGCTTGCGGGAAGCAGGGGTGCTGTGAGTAAAGCTGAGAAGTAAGTGCTGGTTGGAAAAGTATCCCAGTGGACTTCTCAGTGCCCTCAGAAATAGGGGCTCATCCTCTGCGTTGGGAAAAGTGTTTTTTGTTTTTGTTTTTTTTTTCCTTCCTTTGAGACCAGGTGAGGGTCAGCACAGCACAGCTTCTTGCAGGGAGCTCCACAGGTTAGTGCACACCCTTGTGCAAGTGCCTTTGTGTTTGCAAACCAGCTGGAGTTTGGCACCATTGTTCATGCAGTGTCACAGCAGGAAAGCAGAACAACCTCTGTGTTGTCTGTGTGTTGGATGGGGTGGTTGTGGGCTCTCCTCTCTGAACTAAATACACCAGGAAGCAGCGTCTGTCACTGTCTGTGCCTGCCTGGTGGGATCACAAGCAGGTATAAGGTTGCTCCCTGGCCTGGGGTACCTTTGCTGCAGGGAGGTGCTAGTTTGGAGAGAGGAAGTGGCATTTGCTTAGGAATAGGTGAGACCTGCTGCTGCAGCATGCCCTGGTAGTCCAAGGTGGGAGGACCTTTGGTCTTGTGGCTGGGGACTTTCGACTGATGCCTGACCCTTTCCTCTGCATCCTGAAGCCTGTCCCATCACCAGTGCAGTTTCCCATGCTGGAACAGAAGGAGCAGAAGGGGAGATGCAGCCCAGCAAGGGCAGGGACAGCAGTTTGGGGCAGATGTCAGAAGTGCTGCTACCCTGGCCAATCTTGGCAGGGAGCCACAGCGCGGGGAATAGCATGGCAGCTAAGGGTGCATCGCTTGTGCAGTCCTTAACTGCAGGCAGGGCATCTGCACTCTTCCCTTGTTTGGAGCTGGGTGGCCTCATTCATGTCTCCGGTCTTTTGCTTAACTGTGCTTCGAATCCTTGTGCTGTTGCTGTTTGCTCGCAGCCACAGTAGGAATGGGCTGGGGAGTCCCATCTCCTCCAGCACTTATCTGGTTGAGGCTTTATTAACATTATTGTCTGTGTTTGTCTTTTGCTGACACTGCCCCTGTGGTTTAGCAGGATAGAAGTGGGGGGAGGGGGTGACATATGCTTTCTCTGCTGCCTTGTAAGACAGTGGTAGGGAGGCTGAAAAATACCGGTTGCAAATCATGTCCCTGTTAAGTTTATGCAACTGTTGACACTTACTTTAGGCCTTCACGCAGCTTTCTTCAAAGAGTGGCTGTTGCTGTGCTGTTTTGCAGGTGGAATAAATACCACATGAGCCGGGAAGCTGCATGGGGTGGGGACACAGAGCTGCAACATCCGGAGTTGCCCAACCTGGTGACATTTATTGTGAGAGCCCAGCTGAGGGGTTCAGGGCAACCAGAACTGCAGAAGAAACTTAGCTCTAGTCAGGAAAATCAGAGCCCGTGATTGCGCCAAGGTGGGTGGAGATGTGCATGTGCATCATGCAAGCTTGCTGCTTCTCCTACGCCTGCTCACTTCCAGGGGGAAGGAGCACGCTGTCCCTTGTGGGAGCAGGTCTGGAGCAGCTGCTGCACTGCAAATTCACACCCTCACTTCTGCCCACTACTAGATTTCTAGTACAGGCAGCTCAAGGAAACGAAGAACCAGAGGCAGATGGTTTTTGTCTTTCTAAGCCAATTTCATGGTTGTTTCAGAACCTGACTTGTGAACTCTCATGGTTGGCAATTCTGTAAATCTTTGATTTCAGAGCTTTCTTCTCAGTTTATTCAGGCAGTTGAGTTAATTACATGTTTAATATAAACCAAACAAAGACTTTGAAATAGGGTCTTTGAAAATTATTTCCTTTGGTATTGTGCTGCTGTCTGGGAACCCCCAGCATCAGGCCACTTCTGTGTCTGCCTTTCAAGTGAGCGAACACACAGGGATGACTTACAAACTTCTGCTGGGGAAAATGGGGACAAAACCCATAAGGAATGGTCTAATCCTGTGCAAGAAATGCTTTTTTGTTGCAGCAGACTCACAGAGAGAGGATTTACTTGGCAGAGAAGCAAGTTCAGTGCTCTCAGTTTATGTTTCTGCATAGGATTTGCTCTTTCTTTCACTTATGACATGTACTACCTGGTGAGGAGAACTCCCAGGCCACTTACAAGAAATACATTGTTATTAGCTAGGTCCCTCTTTCGATCCATACTATCTTACAAGGCCTGGTTGGTGTGGGTATGTTATTGCAGGTGAAGGTTTGGAACAGTTTATCATTGATTGTCTCCATGGGATTGCACACTGCTTAGTAACTGCAAAGTGCAGAGAAACCCAAACTGGAGACTTCCTTCTCCTTGTGAGGAGAGAGAGGAAAAAAAATAAACCAAAAACCCCACACATACTACAGCTAACACTACCTGTCATGGGGCTCTTTTTCTTTGGCTATATTTGTTCCAGTTTCCTCTCTATCTTTTGTTTTATGACTCTTATTTTACCTGCCAAATCTCTCTGTTCTTTTGCTCAACTCAGGATGGCTGCCCACATAGCCAGGCCATAAAAGCATCATTTCTATATGGTACACAATCTGTGAAATACTTTACTGCCTCCTCAGTCCCTCTCTCTCATTCCAAAATCTATGCAACTTTAGGGAGTATAGAAAGATTAGTCTGTCTCCATGCCAGGGCCATGGTGTTTATTTTCCTGTTTCATGCTGTTTCTATCCTAGTTTGTCTTAAAGACTTTTTTCTCCCACCCCACCTTCTTTCATGGGTGCAATACCCTATAAGGGTGCAAGTCTCATTCCTAGCAGCATCTGGGCTTCCAGAAGATAAAAGGCTTTGTAGCTATACGCAATCTGCCACTGCTGACTTCCAGCACTGGAGTCAGTCCCTCAGACCTCCCAACTGTTCCTTTCAAGTTACGCATGTGCTTACATGTTTGCTGGATTGGAGGCATTAGTGCTCCAGCCTAAAGCCCGTGCAGCTTTGTTGTTGGCTCCAGCTGTAGTGTCATGAACGTCAGTTTGGTATTGGCTCAGAAAATGAGCTGGCCTTGGCCTGTACTGTGCCATGCAGTATATAAACAGACTGTGCTTTGGCACACTTGCGTGGTGTCCAGGCTGTTTCTCACAGACCGGTTTGAGGTTAAACCCAAGAAGTTTGGACTTGTGTCTACCCTCTGCGTGGGACTGAGGCTTAAGCGTGTAAACACTGTCCAGCCATCACCACTTCCTAGCCAAGACCCTGGCTAGTTTGGCTTCTCCAAGCTTGGGACACTTGATGGAAGACCCTACCTGTTAGGTGTCCTTGATTTGAGAATTGTTCTCCCCACGTGGCTTTCCTGTGTCCAGAACTTGCCATAGCACCCTGTTCTTACCTAGGCGTCTGAATACACAGCTAAATCTTCAAAAGTAGTCTTCAAAGGCGCTTGAGTGGCAGTAGAAAGCAGGGAGTCACTAAGGACTGACTGCTCCTGAAATCCTGGCTCCAGGTCTGGGACTGAGCCCTTGAAAGTCTTACCTTTTGCATCTTTCAGCCACTTCCTCATACAGTTAGTTGCAGATAGAAAATGAAGCAAAAGCTTCTAGGATTGATCATTTTGCGTTAATTAGGACATTAATTGTTCATGTCTCTACTCAAAGAGCAACCTCTGCAA
>NW_008825499.1:993414-1004122 GCF_000699105.1 Pygoscelis adeliae
TTCCAAATTCTGGACTGCTAGCACAACTCTGTGAGAGCTGTAGACTCCTGCTTAGCAAATACAAGCCTCCTGACATAACAGCAACATCATTTTTCTTGCTTAATCTATGTATCCACTTGGGTAAAAGGACGACCCTTGATAGCACCTGGTATAACATTATCATTTAGGAGCAGTCCACATCTGTGAGGAAAGTAGGAAGCGAAGACACCCACTGCCTTGTTATGTGTGGAAGGGGGGGGAGTTGGTTGGTTTGCTTTTTTCCCCTTCAAAGGAAGTTAGAGAAACAGCAGCAATAGCTTGAAATTAGGCCCAAAAGATATATGAAATTGGAGAGAATTGTGCTTGTCTCCTCATTTCAAACAAAGGGCTTTTTTGCTACATCGAGTTGATCAATTATAATGTTTGTCTTTAACTTCTGTGGCGATGAGGTCAGATCTGGCAGTGTTTCCATTCATGAGACCCCGATTCAGGTTCACCTTTGACAACAGTAGTAACAGAGAACCTCAGAGAAAGGAAGAGCAAGGAGAGGCACATTGAGGGAGCTCTGCAAGGAGTAGTTCAGATCCAAACTTGGAGCAAAGCAAAGAGCAGTTGCTTGATGAAAGAGCTGACAGAGGAGCAGAGCACTCACTGCTGAACAAGTTGGACAGGACACTACTTGTGGTAACCTGATTGCATCTCCTGCCCCGAGGGTGTAACTTCAAGATGTATGTGTGAGGAAAAGCCCTGCCACCTCAGGTGATGGGAACATCAGGCTTTTCTGCACATGAACTGGAGTTTAAACAACTGAATTGATCCTATTTGCATCTTTGGCTGCTGGAGTCTGTGACCTAGATTTGTTTTTGTTTTCAGTTTGTGTGTAGACACACCTGCAGCCTCCACGTCTAGACATCAGGGATGGGGAATGGGCTGGCTGGTGGGAACCAAAATAGCTAAGGCTTTGCATTTCTATTGTCATAATTAGAGTTTAATTAAGACCTTATTAACTACCTGGGGAGTTTGGGGTTCTTCTCTCCGTGAGAGTAAAAGGGGAATTCAGTTGCTGATCCGCTGTCTCTGCATTCACAAGGGTGGGGACTTTGTTTCAAACACCCTGGACTCTGCTTGTAAGGCTTTGAAATCCCAAACTGCAGATTTTGCTGCGGCACTAGTTTGCACTGGTCACATGTGCCATTATAAGCTCCTTGTATTTGCACTCTGCACACCTATCAACTAGCTGGATTTTCCCATTAAAAATGTCCTTTGCTCAGCATATTACACAGCAGAAACAGAAGATGTCAGGCGGTAAATGTGGCTTCATCTTTCCTCTCAGCTCCCACAGACGGCCCCATGCCTGTGGCTGGCCCATGGTGTTACAATATGAGCATGCCAATACACTTTCCTCTTTTCTCAGTTAGCGAGGGCTGGGCAATTAGTTGTGTACACCGCTCTGAGAGTGCTCGTCACTGGGTTATCCTGCTCTCCTCTGCAAGTCAGCACTAGGCTGGTGGGCTGGTTGGCAGACACGCTCTGTGACACTTGGGATCCTCTAGCTTTGGGTGGGAGTACTGTTGCTGCAGGGGAGTATAGCCCTGTCAGCAGGTTGAGAGGGGCCCTGGACATCAGAGGCCACTCGAGGGAGCACGCAGAAGGTCTGGGCTGGATGCTTTTTGGAGCAACTCAACCAACAGTGAGGGGTGTGGAGCAGCATCACGTCCCACCTACGAGAAGGGGAGAATGACTAAGGTCCGCAAATCCCCTCGGTGTGGATTAAGGTGAAATAACACTCAAGGTCCAAACATGAACTCCAACTTTAACGGCACGAACACTTCTATAAGCATCAACCCTCTATGTCTTAATATATAATACAAAGTAAGTGGCTTTGTGAGGAGTTGAAGTAGGCCTTGTATTACTTAGCAACATCGAAAGCAGAGAGTAAGGGGGGGGGGAGAGAGAGAGAAAGAGAGAGCTGGGAAGCAGGAGAGAGGTAGAGAGAGATAAAGAGATCACCAGTCCTGGATCCAGCGTCGGACGTGCCAACAGGGGAGGGTGGTGGTGGTGGTGTGGAGAGTGCCCCAAGGAGGCTCACGTGCGCCCCTATTTATTGGCTCCAGCCCAAGGTTTCTAGAATCTTCTCTCACCCCAGCTCCAGGAGTGGTTGAGACATTAGTCAGTCAAGGAGTGACACCAGGCCCCTCCCCGTGGCTGGCGTCTGGAGCTTTCCCTGGGACATCGTCTGTGCTTACAGCACTGCCACGTGGGCCTCGTCCCTTACAAGCGGGGAGGAGATGTGGGCTTGGCTTGTTCACCTGGTCAGGCAGTCGGGTGCCTCCGTGCTAAGCCTTGGTCTGCACGTTCACAGGTCTTGGTGCAGACGTACGGTGATTGGTCACGGTGGCCTGACACTGTGGCTCCCTCTGACACCTGATCCTAAGGGCCCGCTATTTATCGCCCATTACAAAATCCAAAGTGTGGGACTGTAGCTGCCAGCTTTCCCCTTGAACAACAAGGTTGCAACCAGTCTGGACAACCTAAAGGCATATGCCTGCAGAGTTGTGGAAGACAGCTTCCTTTCTGATCTAGGAACTGGACTGGACTGCTGTCACCCTCCCGTCCAGCAGCTGCAGGACGGTTCCTTTTTGGCCCATTGGGATCGCACTTGGCTCCTGCATCCCAGTGACAGGGTTTCTGTCCCATGGCAGTGGTTTCAAAGACTAATTTTTGGTTTTCTTCAACAAACCCGGACACATTCAGACCGAGAATACAGCCCAGCTTCAGCTTTCAACTGTTTGATTTTGTGAGGGTTTGTATTCCACCAAAGAGCCTCTGCTATCAACTTTCTCTACCTTGTGCAGGTACTGTAACTGTAATCAGTTTGTCCTTTAATGTTCTTTTTGTTAAAAGAAGCAAAAAGAACCCATTGAGCCTTTCCCAGTGGGGCACATTTTCTACATGTTAACTGTTCCCTCAGCTCTTCCTAGGCCTAGCAGCATCTGTCTTGTGTCGTGGCTGTCATGCATGTGCTTGGCGCAGTGGTATTGTCACTATCCTCATCTTTCCTTGCTTCTGCATCTGAGTTTTTCTGTGGCTCATTCAGGCACAGTGGTTTTCTGAGAGCTCATGGTTGGGGGATTCAAAGTACTTTTCACTCTCACTGCTTCCCAGGAAAGAGAGAGTGTTACCTTTCTTGTTGTGGTCCAGTCCCTGTCTGCTCCGTCACCAAGACGAGCTGCAAGCCAGCAGACAATCTTTGTTTTAAAAAGAGATCCAGATTACACACCACCTCTGCTCTCTTCCCCTAATTGGTTTGCTCCCCTGACCTTTGTTTTATCTGCAAAATCCATTAATGATAGAGTTGGGGTTTGTTGGGGCTTCTTTGTCCTCTGGATTGGTGACATGTATGTTGAATACTGTACAGCAAAGAACTTCCCCTGCAGAGGTCTTCAGTAGCTTAAACAGTTGTTTCTCATCTGCATTTACATTTTCAGGTCTACTGACTACCATTTTTGTTTCCCCTGTCTTCAGTATGTGATGTGTCGGTTTTGTATTTCTCTAAGTTCCTACTGCCATACACTCTATTCCGAAGTCTGTTCACTGATGCTTTACCGAGTAGACTTGAAAGCTTGCAAAAAACTATCAGGATTTTTGGAAAGGGTATGGTTTCCATTATCCTTGTTGACTTGCAATTTTCTTTAATCCTATAATTATTTCCTATAATCTTCATGAAGGCTTTTGTTAGCTAGTTAGAAAGGTTGATTGCAAGTAGGATGAGGAGCCTGAAACACAGTTTTAAGATGTCTATTGCTTTTTCTGGCCTAATGCAGAAAGGGAGCAGCAGGAACAAATCTTCACTGTTTTTGCTAACAAAGGAAATATTGGGTCCCTCAGTAAAATTATTATCGGGCAGCAGGCTTAGCAGGTAGATGCATGTCCACACAAGACATCATTCATTTCCAATATGAATGGATGGATGAAGGATGCTCAGACACCAAGACATGTGAACAGTTTCAAAGGGATTAGGCAGATTGATGAAGGATAGTCACACCAGGGACTCTCATACATGTTCCAAGTGCCGTCTCTGGCTCAGGACGTCCCTCAGCCCCTGACAGCTTGAATTGAGGGCAGATGCCAGCTGAAGAACTGCTCTGTAGGTGCTCTGCCGTCATTGGAGATAGGGTGCTGGGCTTGTACCCCACTGGGCAGGTGTGGGAAGGTCGTTCCCAAAACATAACTGAGGCTGCATTTCCCAGAGGGTTGGCCAAAGTGGGCAGCTGAAACAAAGGGCGTGACTTCTCTCTGGAGATGCTGAGGTGTGCCAGCAGCGCTGGTGGGGTCAGGGCATGTACATCCACCTGGGCCTGGCTAGGTGTCCTGTATGAGATTCGCCTGGTACCAGGCTCTGCTGGAGTACTGGTAGCTGGCTGCCCGCTCTCCTTCCTCCTGGTCATCCCACTGGCTTTCGGAAGAGAGATGCCAGGGCAGGCTGGGCTTCTGGGCTAGTGTTCCCATCACCCCTGCGTGTGCTGTGCCCTTGGAAAGCAGCAGCTCTTCCTGCCACATTGCCAGGTGAGATGGTGCTCCCAGGGGTCCAGCAGCCCTTTTCCTTTTAAAGCCTGACCCTGCATGCGTGATGGTCCTGCACACGGCGCCTGCAGTCCGGGTTACGCTCTGGGTCACAGTGCATCTGTCCAGTCTCCTGGAGCATGCAGTCTGTGTGGGCAGATGCTTGGAGACTTGACCTGAGACAAGTGGCACTAAAAGTTGGTGCTCAGACAGAACAGCTTTCAAGCTTCATTGGCTTGCTGGGAACAGAAGGTGGACTTGAAAGTTGGTATGGAACAGGTCAGCCAACTGAAGCTTCACAGTGTCCCTGCTGAAGCACTCAGACATCCACATTTCCTTCCTTTTCATGAGGCTTATCTTTTTTGAGCATGCAGAGGTCAAATGTGAACAGACAGGCACGTGGGGAACAGTTGGCTGTGCAGTCTGAAACCAGGGAGAGGTTTATGAAGGGATCCATCCATGCAACTTAAGAACAATCCTGTCAATTAAAACCAAATGCATAACAGTGTTTAGTCTGCAATTTACTGTGATCACAATCCTGTCATATAACTGTGTAAGGGAAGATTTAGGTAGCTGGCTTTGTGCATTTCTCAGTCTTCTTACTGTGCTCTAACAAGATTAGCAGGATTGCTAGCTTTGGCTAGAACTCAAATTAATCTTTGGCAAAAACAGGTACACTAATTCAGACTTGACTTAAATGAAGACTCTGGTAAATGCATTACAAGAACGTTCTAGCAAATAATTTATTTTTTTTTAATGGTAGCTTTTATGTGTTTTTGTGTTGACCAATTTTGCTTTCTAAGCATGGTTCTTTTTGTGCAGAGAGGCTGCATCATCCGTGGACTCGGTGCTAGAGTCTGATTTTCATCTTATTTACTCAAACCCTTAATTTCTGTGTGGATTACTTATAATTTATCAGTGTGTCCCACTCCCCTCATGTCCCCCAAACAGTATCATGTGAGAAAAATATTTATGCATCTTTATGGACCATCAGGCTGTCAAAGCTCAAATCAGCTCGGCTTGCAATTATGCATCAAATCTGGCTGATTTTGCTGCAAATAAATCGGTGCTACCAGGTGCTACTTGATCCAGACAGCAAGCATCATCCCATGAATGTTCCTCTCTCCCAAAGGTAAAAGCTAAGGTGCTGGGTATGTCTGGTGTTGAGATATCCTCACACTGGCCACTTGCAATAGCAGTAGTGAGAGACCCCACAGAGATGTGTGGCTCATGGGGAGAGCATCATGCCTTGTTGCTGTCTTGAGAGTGCCCCAAGTACAGTTAGACCCCTCCACCTTTCAGAGGTGCCACTTGTGGTCTTACTGGGATGTCACATGGGATGAGCCATCCTACCCCCACCAAGGAGTTGAGTTTCATGGTGTGCTCCACTTGGCTGAGCAAGGTGCCCACTCCGAGCATGGCTCAAGCCTATTTTCACTCACGCTTGAGGCAAGGCAATGCAGGACTGCATCACTACAGCTCCCTGGCTTTGCTTTTCTGGCACCTTGTGGCATTTTGAAGAGCTTCCTGCAAGCTCAGAGGAAGTGTTTGGACTTCTTGTGGGAACCAATTATATAAATAACACCAGAAGCTCTGAACTAGCAGGAGAGCTGCAACCCTGCAGTTGCGGGATGTGTCCCAGCGCAGGGTGTTGTTGAAGACCCTGCTACTGACACCACAGCCCCAGATTCCTCTGACTCAGTGTAGGCCAGATTTTTAGTTGTTTCAAGTAAAAGCTTTACCTTTGCTGGGGGTCCTGGATTAACTGCTTAAAGTTTTTAACTGCTTTAACTGATTTTAACTGAGGAAATGTGAACTTTCACCTGGACATTGTCCTAAGCATCTCCCTGCCTCTCCACCCTCAAACCTTTCATCAGAACATACGAGTCCTGGCTCCCTGGTACACCTGAAGAAAGAGATTCAAAAGCAAGTTTTGTTATTGCTTTGGGCTTCTCTTCTACTTGTTTTGCAGAGGGGAGCTGGCTAAATCACTCAGGTGCTCAAAATCCACTGGTCTTTTCCCACAGTTTTACCCCTCTGCTGTGCACCCAGAAGGACAGGTAAGTTATGTCAGAATCCAATGGTAAAGAAGGCTAAAGCAGCTTAGCTTTCCACAGTTGCACAGGATCAGCACAAAACTAACTATCCCAGGTCTTTCACTAGAGATCTGAGGGCTGTGCAGCTTTGGGAAAGCTTAACAGTGTGGTTGCTAGCATGCTTGCCAGGGCTGTCTCAGCAGGGAAGACATGCCCTTAGCCAGCACTAGACAGACAGAGATTTGCTGCTGATGTTCTGAGCTCAGTTTTGAAGCTCTTACCTTATTCTGGCTAAAGCAATCCATTCTGCTGGGAATGTGCAGCAGTTTGACCACCTGTGTGTATTGATTAACCTCAGCTTTGTGATATCCCATGCCTATAATCATACAAGAACTCCCTCTGACTTCCATGTATGCCTGGGAAATTCCTGCCCGTGGAGTTTCAGGGTATCCCCCAAAGTACAAACATACCAAATTCCTCTGTAGCTCTTTGAGAGAGGAACTGAAGTCCTGTCGCTGTTGGTATGTCTGGTAAAATGGTCTCTGGGGATTTTTAGGGCTGAGATTTCTACAGTCAAGCAGTTGCAGACATCCTGAGGTGAAGTATATCTATGCATTCCTTGAGACCGTGGTGGGTACCTGTTAGACAGGGTAGTGTACCTTTCAGTCTTGCATTGGTGAGAGGTGACTAAGCAGACCCATTCCTCCCAGTCTGGCTGCTTGCTCCCAGCCTCTCACTGGTCTGTGGTCTGTGACAGCTTGAATGTTTCAATAGCGTGTTTCAACAAATTGCACTGGGCACTGCATTTCCAGTTTCCCAATGCCTGCACAAAGGCTTGACCCTGCAAAACGCAGGCATGTAAGGAGTGGTTGGGAGCCGCTGATAGAGGCATTACTGCTGAAACAATTCATACTGTACAGCTTAAGTCTGGGCTCCTGGACAGTCTCTGCTGCTCAGCCAGTGTACAGTAACTTGTTAGGTTAGGGTAATTTGATCACAAGTCTCATCCCTGTGTGAATTTATAAGGCCTGTTTATTAAGAGAAATGGGCTATTGTTACGGCTGGAGTCTGGTGGAATGAGTTGCATGTTTGGAATGTTTAAAAATAAAGTAGCTACAGCCGTGCTTTCTAGGCAGGGTGAAATGGAGGAAGAAGAGTGGGTGACACCACATATCTTTTTATTTGCTGTGAAGCTGTCGGTAAGTCAAAAGAAGACAACATGGAAAGCTCAACAACAACACGGGAGACGGAAGTACTTGTTATCAGTATTGCACAATGCCTGGGGGAGCAGCTCCTTGAAAATTTGCCAGAGGAGAAGAGAGAGAAAAATTATACTTCCATTCAGGTATTTCAGGTATGTTTTTGCAGCACTGGAAGAAACCTATTCACCTAAAACACATAGGTGAATAACACTGTCTAGAAGGTATCACTGCTGGTTTGGAGTAATGCAATTTCAGACCTCATCCAGGTTAATAAAAATGAATTAATCACTGAACTGAAAAGGGTATTTGCTTAGGTACAAGTAACCGTGACTGAACTTAATTTGCTATGTGAAAAGGGAATATATAGTCCCAACCAATAATATGTAGGGTTGGTGCTTTAAGGGGGCCCTATTTCCTCAGGCTGAAAATAATTATAGGCCAAATAAAGTGGGAGGAAAAACTTAAGCATAAAAATGTGAATGATAATTGGGAGTTGTTCAAGAATCCTGTATTAGATCCTTGAGAAACCACAGTTCTGCATTTGCAAAGATGAATTCCTTAGTTAAAAAAAGCTGTTTTGGTTAACAGAGGAGATGAAAGCAGCAATAAAAACCCCAAAATACAACGAATGGAAAAATAGAGGAAGCAACGTGGACAAGTAATCTGCAAGGAAATGCAGACAATTGATGGGAGAACTGAAGGGTACCAATGGAGCGCCTTTGGGCAGTGGGTTTGGAACAATAAGAAGGGGTTCTTTAAATGTATCAGGGATTCATGAAATCCTAGCAGTGGTACAGGCTCCATACTGAACAGGGTTGCAAAATTGTTGCTTGTGAAGTAGAAAAGGCGGAAGTAACCAGTAACTATTTCTTGGTGTTTGGAAAGGAGAAGACTGTATTCATAGCTTGGTCATAAGGGAATATTTTCTGCTCCAGTAAGAAATTACTTCCAGTAATTAGGAAAAATGTTAAATGACAGTGTTTTTAAATGTACAAAACATTAACAGTGGTTAACTTACAGTCCAGAATACTTAGAGACTAAGCCAAAGAGCTCTTTGAATCATTAATATAGGCACTCAAAAAACTTCAGGGGAGTGGAACAAACCTACTGTATCAGCATTATTCTGGGACAATGAGTGGGTAGCTTGTCAGGCTACCCAAACTTCAGTTTACTCAAAGCATAAAAAGGCTGATAGGCTCTGCAGCTGGTAAAGAGCTGGGAGAAGGCAGGACGATGATAGCCAACTTCCCTTGAATGGGAAACTGGCCTTGTCAGACAAACATGATCCTGCTTCTTGATAAGGTATGATTTTTGGTGATAAAAGTCACTGTGCTGACATAATTATACATAGATTTGAAGGCTTCTGACCTTGTTTCTGGTGATACCCTGATATAGGAGTACACACTAGAGAAAATTAAAGTGGCTTATTGTAAACAGCCCACGGGAAGTGATCATTCTCATAAAATGGCTGCAGACGGAGAATCGTCCTCCACCAGGGAGGAGGGAAGCTAGAAGATGCTTGTAAAGAAGTACTGAAGGTATCTGTTCCTGGCCTTGCATTACCCAGTGGCTTTGTCAGTGATGTAAATACCAAATAATTGTTTGCACAAACATGGAGATCCTGCAGATGGAGGGGAGGTAAACAACAGGTCAGTTGTGGGAGCAGAGCTGAGTCACCTGGAAAGCTGGGCTCTTCTAGTGCTGTTAAATGCAAGGCTGTATATCGAGGAGCAAAGCATGGAGGTCAAGCTAGTAAGGCTGGGGGCCTTATCTGGAATACATTGATGATGCAAAGGGCTTGGAAGATAACTAGTGAACATGACTGCCAAGCCCAGTACTGCAGCTGAGAGGGAGATTGCAGTCCTCAGGTGAGTTGTAGGAGCAGGGGAGAAAGGTGCTGAGGAGCCCAGTGCAGGAACGCTGCTTAGTCCTGGTGTCAGCACTTCAGAAAGCATTGAAGAATTGGAGCAAGGTCAGAAAAGAGCTACACAATTAATTTGGGACCTGAAAAACATGCCTGTACAACAGGAGAGTAAAGAAAATTGATCTACAAAGTTGTTTGTAGAGAAACTGACAAGTCATTTCATGAGCATGCTCAGGTATCTGTCGGAGGAAGAGGGACAATGCAGCAAAAGCCCCAAGTCCAGTGGCCTAGCTGCTGAGGATACACACTATCAGAATCGATGTAATTGGTTTCTAGTGAAGACAATTAGCCAGTTGAACAAATTTCCGTAGGACCTGGTGGAATTGCCATCATTCAGGCTTTAAATCGCCACCAAATAGCTCTCTGAAACAGAAAAGATTGCTAGGTAGTGTTCAAGGGCTGCTGATTCATGCATGGAATCAGTGTACATTTTGTTCTGTCTTGTAAAATACCAATTTGGGGTATTTAGACATGTGCAATTAAGGCTAGACAAGCAGTTCCAAGCAGCTTCCAGATTCTTGGTTTTTTTAGATCTTTTTTGTAGATCAGGTTGAAGCTTCATAAGTTTGTTGTCAGTACCAGTGTGACTTTCTTTGTGCTAATCTGAAACCAGACTATTTTTTTTTTTGACAGTGAGACATAGGACAAGAAATTATTACAAAACAGACGTACTGTGACTTTAGCGTGGGGGGGCAGGTGCAGGTCAAAGCTGTGTGCTTTCTGCTGCACATCCTCTGCAAATGGGCTGAGCTTTTAGGAGCACTGAAACACCACCACCAAGCAGAGGGGTCTGTTGTGTGCCTGACGTACTGGAGGCCTTTGCTAGCCAGTTCCAAATGCCCTCAGGCATCAGCCAAATGTGTGTGTACATGTGAGAGGGACCAAAAGACTTGGAGGGCTGCATTCAGTGCTACAATACCTGCAGAGGAAGATCCCTAAGGAGCAGGCACGAGCTCTTCTGGGCTCTGTTTACCTGCTTAACAAGGAATGAAGTGGGATCATAA
>NW_008825499.1:1004429-1016724 GCF_000699105.1 Pygoscelis adeliae
TTGTTAGAGTTCAATGCTCCTTCATTTCACTAAGCCCCCGCCTTAACCTCCATGGTTTACATCTGTTCCATGAGACTGTACCGCTGTCCCTGCCTGGCGCAGGGCAGGGGATAGTCCCCAGGGCTGCTGCTGCAGGGATGCATGGCAGGCGGGCACTGAGTGCCTTGCCCTGCAAGCATACAGTATGGCACTGCTCCCATCATGTTCACAAAAGCCTTCACCATACGCTGTGCTGTCAAGTGGAGGGCTGGGATTTTGGTAAGTGACGACAACCCTTGCCGTTGGCTCCGTCAGCTTGCCATTGATTTGTGGTGCCAAGCAGAGGGAGCACCTGGCAGATGAAGAAGGATTTAAAAAGCACTTGTGTTGCCAGGTCCCTTTAGTCCAAGGCTATCCTGGAATGCAAGACACTTTCCTGGGTGCTCCTGTGAAGATGGCTTGCGTTGGTCCCCAGAGCAGTGTTTTGCAGTAGTTACTGGGGTGGCAACAGTGGCAGGGAGCCTGTGATGCATACAGGTGGGAAACTGAGGATCAGCAATACTGGTAAGTAGCAGAAGTCGCTCCTCTTGTTCATACTGTGGGAAAGCTGCAGCATGTCTGCACAGTAGCATTGTAATGAAACCTCTGGCAATAATCCAATCTCCTTTGCCTAAAATTTGCTTGTTATTTTAGGCTAGTCCAGTTTGACATTAAGAGCTAAAATTTCCAGGCTGGATTCTTCAGTTTGCACTGAATCCTGGCCAGCTGGCCAAAGCAAGAGTTGGAGCTTATTACCACTATCGCAAACTGTTTCCAAAATGTCATTCTGGTGCCAGTGTTATAGATAGCATCATGGATAGGTAGGGATGTCTCTTCTATCCTCCTCATGTTCAGTGAGGATTGGGAACCTGGCCAAATGCATTGCCTTGCTCAGGCAATTTTCAGGCTGGTAGTGTTTCAAGGCCATTATGGTGTTTTGAAGACCTGTCATGAAGGTATCCATTCCCTGTTGGGGTGGATTAGGGAAGCCAGGTCACCTGCACAGCAGCCCGTTGTCTGTGGCTGCTGGAGTGTAATGTTTTAGTAGCTTCCAGAAGTCGTGAGCTTGCTGGGGGAAGTCCTTGAGAGAAGGCACTGTTTTCTTTTTCGAGTGCCATCATGTGTGATTCTGCACATGGAGTAGCTAAGCAGACATCTAAAATTTAGAGGAATTGCATCCTTTGGCAGCTCAGGAACCTAAGTGCATCAGAGGCTGTGTGACTGTGAGACAGGAGAAACAGGTGTTTCCAGACGCCATTGTCTTTAAGAGATGTGTGCTAGTCCATAATTGATGCTTCTATACACCCTTCTGCCAGCAATGTCTCTCTGGAAGGGGCCACCTTGCAGGCTCTTTGCTAAGCTCAGTGCTGGTGGCTGTGGTTTGGAAGAGGGTGTGCAGGACTCTATGCTGGCATAAAGCAGGTTCCCAGGCAATGCAGTGGAGTGATGGTGGTGACTCAGTGATACCTGTCTAGCCCACACAGTTGTGATCCCATGTGCTGCATGCTTTTCTGTTCTTGCTCTTAAGACAGGTGCTGGAGTTCTCTTGAGAGGCTGTTTGTCCATGTCTGTAGAAAATCATCAAGTGTCTGTAGAGCTGCTGCATGGTGCTAGATCTCCCTAAATAAAGGGATTTGTGATGTAGAGCCAAAGTGGTGGATCCGCAATGTGTCCTCCAAGCCAGAATAGGCTTGGCTTAGGAAAGTCTGTGAAAAAGGAGTTCTGCAGCTCTCAGGTAGTCCTTGGAGGGTCCCATATAGCCAGACAGAAGGTGAGCTGCTTCAGATCTATTCTAAATTTTGCAGGGAAGCTGCCCTAGCCTGGGGTGCCATTTTCCCTTTTTCTCCTCTGTGACTAGCCTTGGTGAAGCTCAGAGCCTGGCAAAGAGCTCCATCTGCGTGCAGACCAAGTTGGCCAAGGGTGAAGCAGGTAGACTGTGGAAATTGGAAAGGTACGGATAGTCTTGTCATAATGGATTTTGTGAAAAGTCAGCTGCTGTTTCTTGATGTAAAGCTTGTGTAAGTCAGGAAAGGATCTCCTGCAGACGTTAGTGGATTTCTGCTTCAGTCTCTTTAGAAGAAATGGGAAGAGTCCTAGGAATAAATTCTGATGTTAGATCTCTTCATACAAACATGGGAGCCGTTGGCCTCATGGAGGTACTTCTGTCTGGAAAACACGGCTGGTGTACACTGAGTTTACAGCTGTTCTTCTGTGCAGGTGGTGGGGCTGACCTTTACTTTTTATCCCTCCCTGCTTTCCTGAGATGTGTCCCAACCAGGGAAAGCACCAAATCCCTATATCAAGCATGTTATATACATTTCTGTAGTGTAACGTTTCAGGGTGCTAGTTCTGTAGTCACATGCCTTAGTCACACTGGCTTACATCCTGAAAACTGCTTACTCGTTCAAATGCTCTGTGTTGCAAATCAGCATTGATTCATTGATTTTATTAGAAGTATACAAGTTTTTCACACTCAACTCTCTCTTTTTAGTCTTTATATAGCTACCCATGCATACAGTGCCTGAGTTATGAATGGGGACTGAATAACTGCGTTACATGGGCTAGAACTAGCCCAAAAGATCTCAGCTCATTTGGAAACTGTTGCAAGTAATCCTCCTCTCTTCCTGCTGTTTCTGGTCAATCAGCTTTTCCCTGCTGTCCCTAAAATTTCACTCCTTCCCCAGTTTATGTGGTTAAGAGCCTTAGACCTAGCATTAAGAAAAACGCTCTACGCTCAGTTCTGCTTTCCCTTGGCTTGCGTTTTCTTCTCCTTCCTCTCCCCTCATCTTAACATAAATGTGGTCTAGGGCAGACTTCAGCTGATGCAGAAGCTAAATGAAATGTTACATTGCGCTCACATGGTTGTATGCACAGCACCAGCCCCCAAGGTGTGTGTGCAGCAGAAGGGGAGAGGCAAAGGGATGGGGATTTGAGATACTCCCAGTCTCTGCCTCAGGCTGTCATTCTGCACTTCGTCCCACATTCAGGGCTTGGTTTTCTAGAAACTCACTCAGGTCTGGCTTGCCTGGCACCCTGGTTTTGTGGCACTATGTATGGTCCTGCTGCTGTTACTTTCCCCTCTGCCTCTGAACTCCACAATCATTGGGAAATTCAGTCCTGTTCCCCTTCGGGGTGAGCAGACTTTCTTTTCTCTTTTTTCCCCCCAAATACTGGGCTCATGCCCTTTTTTGGACTAAGCACAAGGGGGCAGAGCTAGAACTGAGTTTTAACTGCAGTCCTGCCTGGCTCCTTTTACCAGTTTAATATCAACACTTGGACAGGGTTTTGCGTTTTTTCCTTTTTATTTCTTTTTTTCCTGGAATACACAGACACATTTATTCCCAAGACAGTTAGACAGATCCAGTGCAAACCAGTGGAGTGCCTGAGGACTGACTCTAAGCAACCAAGCACTTTGGCCTCTATCAGGGCTCATGTTTAAAAACAAAGGTAACCGTTAAGCAAACTTTCCTGGACGGGTGAGTGACAGGCATCAGCTCCGCAAGTGCATCACTGCTTGGGACAAGGTGTTTCAGCTCCGTGCTGGAGTGCCACAGGCCTCCTGGGAGTTGATGTCTTTTGGAGGTTTCCTCCTCCAGCATCAGGTGCAAGCACGTGTGACATCCCGGCACGCGGGTGCAGAGCTGGGGGCAGCAGGTCTCCCTGCTGTGCTGCTGCCTGCAGTGTGTACGCACCAGGTGGTGGTCCTACCTGCCAGGAGATGAGCGAGAAGGAAGCCCAGATTCCTGCCAGTCTGACTGCCCGTCTCCCTCGACCTTGTTACACACTATATGGAAAATGCCCTCTGGGAAGGACTGCGGTCCTAGCCGGATTCATACATCTGCATGCTCTGCAGGTTGCACAATCAGAGCTGCAGGGAGGCATCAAAAGGATGTGGGGAGGGGGTGAGATAAGGCTTAGGTTTCCACTCACTGAGTGAGTGGAAACTACCCTTGTGAGGTAAAAAGGAATGCTTTTTCCTCCAGCTGGGAAACAGATGACAGATGAAACAGGTTCACAGGGCATGTGCTGTACGTAGACAATGCCATCCCACAGAGGGTTAAAGAGCTTCCCAGGGTCTGCAGTGGTGGGAGCTGCACAGACACCTATCAACTTCTACCTGGTAGAGGGAGCAAAAATGTAACTTGTTGCAAGGCTGGGAATGAGGCAGTTGCTCTGGTGCTGCTGCATTTTTCCCCCAGGTTCCTGGTTTCTGTGCTCACCTACCTTTCTCAAGGACTTCCACAACGAGGCAGAGGTTGTCCACGTTGCCTTTTTGTCCCAGGGGACGATGCACTGCTTCTGTTCAGAGCCTGTCTGTAGGCTTTTGATAAAGAGCACTTTCCTTCCTTCCTTCTTGTGTCACCCATGCCAGGCAGAGGTGCAGCACTGCTGAATTAGGAGGAACATCTGCTTTGAAGCTTGGATCTCACAGCTGATTGAGCAAGATCCTCTTCAGCCCTAGCACCTCTGCTTGCAAATGCCTGCCTCTACACTGCCGGAGTGCAAGTGTGTGCTTCAGCGCTGCTGGTCTGCCTAAACTCCAGTTTGTTTTCTGTTCGCACTGCTTCTTAATCCAGCCTGGCTCCCCTAGAAGCTAGACAATTTATCATCCAGGGTCTAGCCACAGGTCATGCAATGGAAACCTGGAGACCCACCAATGTATGAGTCTTCACCTCAGGTATTGTAAGTATTAGGCGGGGCTTTCAAACATCCTGTAGATAACTTACTCCGTTTCTAATTGCATTTGCCCTGGCCAAGATGTTTTCCTCCATCCACTTCAGTCCCTAGAGGACAGTAATTGCAGATTAGTTAGCTGATAACAAGAACTTTATCTTGGCCACAGAAGGTTCCAGCAGAGGATTTTATTGATGGGTTTTCATAGCTGAGAGTTAATGCTGTTGGGAAAGCATCTTTCTGAAAGCTGTGCTGCATTTACTTTTAACGAGGGCAGAAACTGTACTTGCCTCAGACTGATTTGAGTAGAAACAGTCGTCCCTTATCTTTGCTATGATTTCTAATAAGAGTGGCAGGGGAAACTTAAGGTACTATCTTGTTACTAAGACTCACAGGAATGAAAATCAGGTAAAGTCTCTAGGTCTCAGACAGTGGTGCCTGAAGCCAATCCATTTCTCAGCCTTAGCTCCTACCAGGAAGATGATCTTATATTCCATCACATGCCATCTTATTTATTGAGGAGCAGCAGAACTGTGGTAGGAAACAGCTCTGTCTCAGCATGAGTCAAACAGCAAAGGGATTGCTGGGTTAGGCTTCAAAACTGCACAGCATGAGCAGCCATGGGAAGATGGGTTGTGAAATGGTTGGTGCAGGAGTGGAGAAGCCTGTAGTCAAATTTCTCAAGGACAGAGACCACTAAGCCTCAGAGGTATTGCAGAGTCATTGAGTAAGTGAGAGAGTGTGCAGGGAAAATAGCACAAGAGAACAGTTCCTAGTTTTGGCATCACTGCTTTTGCCCTCTACCTCTCCAGGCTATGCCAGTGGCAGTCACATAGCATGTCCTGTAGAGATCTGGTTGCTCTTAAGTGTTCGCACTTCATGCATATCTGCCTATACAGTTTTAATCTGATTTTCAAGCAATGTGTAACCTTGCAGAATTTGGCTCCAAGACTTTTCAAGGTGGCTGGACTTGGCTTACCCCAGGCTCTGCCACTGAAATGTTGTAGAGGTGAGTCACTTACTTGTTGTGCACCATCTGGCAAATGGAGTGGCAACTACAGAAAGCAATGTTTAACTGCAGAATTAAAGACACAGGGTACAACTTATGAGATATGTGCTTGATGTGCTCCATCACTCTTCATATATTCCTTAAGGTTTCAGATATCCAGGTCTTTTGAGGGCCCCTGTGGAGAGCCTCACAACTTGTCCTAGTGAGAGACACCACATGGCTTTGCTAGCCAATGGCTCCCTGTGTTAATTTGTAGCTAGGCAGGGCTTTGTAGATTCAGTGCATCAAGAGAGGGGTGTGTTGGAAAGAAGCAGTCCAGTTGCGGTGTTGAGAGACAGGGATGGGGCATACAGCACAAACAGACACAGGGGTAGCCCATTATGGTTTGTATTTGAGTGCAAACTTATAATGTATAGCAAGCTGGCTGGAGAAGTGTGCCAAAGATTGCCTCGCGCTGCATCAATAATTATTAGTTGTGTGGCCTATGACAGCAGAGAGTCCTCTTAATGTGTAGTTGGTGAAAGTCTTTCTCACCTTTTCATTCTCTTGTTTTGTGCTGAAACAACCCCTCCAGCTGTCCATGATTTGCAGCCTGCTACTCTGTGGACTCTGCTGAATTTAATGTGCAGTTCTGCGCTCCATCTAATCAGACGTGGCAAAGGACACTCCTGTTCTGCTTTGCAGATCAGTTCCCCTCTCCTGGGCTAAGAGTGTTTACAACTGCAGATTGTGCAACAAGACAAATTATATTCACTTGTGTTCTTTCCATTGAGCAGTGAAACATGAAATTCCTGGACAGAGAGTGAACATAGCAGTTCCCACTGTCCCAGCTCAGCCCGACTCTTTAACGACAGCTTTGCATTCACTGCTTAACTATAAAAATTAGGAGTCATGGTTCCAGCTAGATTTCACCCACTGGGTACTTAGGGAATGAGCATAAGAAACACAACATGCATAAGTTTAATTCTCTCTGCATGATCTCCCAGTTTCTGGTTATCAGAGGCATGGGGACTTCCTGAGCTAGAGGCACATTATTGCTGAGGGATGGTGAATGTGTTACAGCTATTCTGCTGAACTTGGCTAGCACAGAAAAGATGCTGACCAGGCAGGCACAGAGATTAAGGAATTGCTTTGTTTGACTGCCTTGTAATAAGAATTAGAGGAAGCTAGCCTACATTAACAAGGCAGGACCAGATGACCTTTCCAGAGCCACGTATCAAAAGCACTCTGGGTTTGGAGGTACAAAACATGTACTGGATTTTTTAGCCACAGGAGAACTCCTGAGAGGAGGTCATAGGCAGAAGACAGTATATGGATGCAGCAGACAACTGTGGGATGCAGTGTACCACTGGGTTGCAGGGTAGTCTAGCGTTTATGGCCTTGAAGTCCTTGCTGGCTTTCATTCCCAAATCTAGGGACTGGATTACTCAGAAAACCTTGCAACCATCCAGCCCTTTTGCTACTCTTGGAAAGAACCACACTTCAGTGGCTTACAAACCAGACAAGGGTCCAGTGGTGACAGAGACAGCATGGTGGAAAATGCATGCAGGAAAATGCAGTCAGGAGCAAGGAAGGAAGAAGGGATGAGGAAGAGCCAGATGTACCTTTATCAGTGATGTACTGTTAAAATAGATCATCGTATCTCTACAAGAGAGAATGAGGTGTGTAACAGACCGAGCCTTTCATCTGTTGTCTCCATTAATCTTTCAAACTGAAAGTGGAGAACTTCACTAGAAATGAGAAACCAGCCCAGGAAAAGGGGCTGGTTTGGGACTGCATCTACAAGAGAAGAATTTCCATTCAACCATCTTCCTTGTAATGTGATTTTTGTGGCTGCTGATCTGGACCTGCTGATAAACAGTGTTACCTGTTCAAACATGTCAAAGCATGTGAATCAGGTCAGCTGAATTAAATAAGCATTGGCCTCTTCTTAAATGTCTTCCAGGTTTAGTATCCTCTAAGGTCACTGTTTTCTAGCTTCTACTTTGTCTGCTGCAGGCACACAGTGTAGCATTTCACTAGGCAGCTGGGACAAGAGCAGCAAGTAGGCTTTGAACTCCCAGCAGCAGGTGAGCTGGTAGCACAGCTGGTGCATCAAGCCGAGGTCTGGCTAGCATCTTGTCCTGGTTTAGACAGGAGGGAAAGTTGAATGAGCTGCAGTCCCATAAAGGAGTGAATTTGAGTGTAACAAATGCTATTGGATAGTTAGCTCACTGTAATAGATTCAAAGGAACAGCATGCTGACATATCCAGCTTAACTCTTCACATATAATCTAGGCTGGCCTGGGCCCTGCACCGCAGTGTTAGCATGTTTTGCAGGTGCCCTACCTATGCAAAATGCATCTTCCCTTGAAAAGAGAAGAACATGGAGCACCTGTGCTGTTGCAGGACTGGTGTATGTGAAGTGGGAGAGGAGCAATCAGATGCTCCAAACACATACTCTAGGTGTCAGGACACCCGGTTGCATGGTCTATTCTCCCTTACCTCTCTCTGTGTTTGTCTCCTCAGAGTGATTAGTTCTGAGACATACCAGAGAGTTGCCACCAGATAAAAATGAAAGGAGGCTGAGCACAGAGGAGGTGTACAAGGACACCAAGCAGAGCTTGCAAGACAAGGTCTAGATTAGAGGCAGCCTTTGGTAATCAGGAGAAGGAGATGGAGAGCCTTACTTGCAGGTGGTGGCTGGAGGCAAGTTTGTGCAAACATGTCCTGTGGGCTAGAGGGGAAGCAGATGCTGTTGTGCTCCTGTAGACTTCCATATATCTTGTTCAGGGTGACGACATGGTATAGTGCCCTCCACGTCTCACCCATGTCTGTTTTCCGGGCCAGCTCTGTGGCAGCACTGTAATTCCTCACTGGCAGTTCTGTAGAGGGCTTTGACTATGTTTGTGTCGTGGTTTAACCTCAGTCAGCATAATAATAATAATAATAATAATAATAATAATAATAATACTGAGAGGCTGAAGTTCCGTTTTCTGCATACAGCATATACCTTTATACATCCTTGCTATTTTAGCATGTATTTTACGTAGTGTATTTAGAGTAATCTGAGAAATGGAAGACAAAATGAGATAATAAAATCTGAAGCACAATTACTGAAGTCAGTCTCACCTAGGAAAGATTTTAAGCAACAGCAGATTTATACATATTCACAGCTTTCAAAGTAAGCTGAAACAACTTAGATGCAAGTGTAACTGCGGATAGCTCATGAAAACATCACTTCAGTGCACAACAGTCAGAAAGCAAAGAAGGTGTCAAGTTGTGTAAGAGATGAGAATAATACTAAACACATTAAAATGCCATTATATAAATTAATGAAATTGAAACTCTCTGAAAATTCTGTTCAGCTTGATTACCTGATCTCAGGAAATTAACTCTATCCCTGCCAAAACCAGGACAGTTTGCTCTGAGGATTTGAGGCGGACTCTTTTCTACCAAAAGGTCAGGAAGTCCTCAGTTTGGACAAAAAAACAACCTGTCAAACGTAGTCTTGCTGATGGTCTGAAAGAGACAATTTCTAGGACCGGTATTGGGGTTTCTTTGGCAAAAGCATTCTTTTCCTTTGAAGGATGCAATGGCATGGTATGTGACGGAAAAAGAGCCTGGTGTCTCCAGGCTGAAACCTTGTAATAGGAAGACCTGGCTTTAATTCCCAGTCTTGCCACTGCCCTCCTGCCTCTTCTATGCCTTCTGTTAGTTGTATAACATCAGGATGAACAGTATTCTGCAGAGCTGTTATGAAGATGTTGCAATGAATACACTGATCAAGTACTTGGCAATAGCAGTAGCAAGAGTTCACAGGAATAGAGGGGGTGGTAGCAGGCTGCTTCTGCTGTTGTTTTTCCAAAACAAGTATAGCCTGTCCACATGCTTTAGTCACACTCTAGGTTCACCTTTTTAAGGACTCCTGAAAAGCTGATCCTTTCCTAGCTTGAGAATCCAGTTTCCTGAGTAGTAACAAGCCATTTCAGTAGCCCTTTAGAGAGGTGGAAGTGGGGTTGTTACTGCAAAGCAAGCTGAGGAGACATGTGAGGTAGTCTGACTGCTTTGAATGAAGGTGGATTTAGCCCCCCAATAAGTCTAGATTTTTCACGTGCACTGAAGCTATGTTAATAAAATAGATTTCAAATGTTTTCTTTCAGGAGCTAAGAATGCCTTTTTGGACTGGCAAAAAGTAGAAAACATTCATCAGGATTACAACAGATGTGCTTTTGTGGATGGGTACAAAATGTGTTCTGTAAGCAACAACCAAATAATTGCTTAGAAGAAAAGGAGATATCAGAATAGGGTTGTTTTGCTTACTCTCTCCACTATTCTGTTAATGTGTCTGTTAACGTCAGGTGATGCTGCTCTTGTTTGTGATCTTTTCTATTTTAAAAGATGTTTTCTTGTTAAATGATTTAGTGAAGGTGGTTTTTGTTAATTTATGTCGACTTAATTTTAGCACAGATTTTATTGACAGTGGCCCAGCATTGCAGAGACCCAGCTGTAACAAGTATTTATTGTATTTTGCCTCTTAATAGGTCTCTGTTCCTCTAGCAGGAATTAGATTGTCACGTTTGAGAAGATTATCTTCTAAAACATAATTACTTTAGAGCATAGTGCTGCACCAGAGTGACTCTCTACATACTTCTGGGGGGGAGGGTAGGTGATGTCTCAGGATTTCTCTGTTTTCAGGGCTCTGATCAGGGTGAATTGAATTATTTTGGAGACTGGAACAGTATTTCACACTTCTGTCACCAATGGGCATGTTGAAAAATAGCAGGAGGGTAAGTGCCTTCAGATTATGAAAGTTAGAGGGGGTTCTGGCAGATGCTCATATATGGCCTGAACCTAATGTTCTTGAGTGCTTTGTCTCCCGTGGGTAAATAAGTGACACTGGGTCATGGTACTTTTAGTTCAAGCCTATGGGTCATGTTGGTGGGTTTGTGCTTAGTGCAGGGAGCGATGCCCAGTGACTGCTGGTGCTATATCAGATGCAAAGCTGAAGAGAGGAGCGTTTGACAACGTGTGCTGAACACCAGCTGACAAATCAGTGCAGAAGTAACCTGAGAAGTAACTTGACAGTGCTTCTGATATTCCTGTACATTTTCCTATAGGCTTCTTGCAGTGTGAAGGCAGAGCACACCCTTTGCTCCTGGATGTGACGTTTGCCAGATAAGTAAATATGTGTTGGCTGAAGCAGATTTTGGAGAGTGCTAGGTGGATTAGAAGAACAATTTCTATTAGTCTCAATGGGATTTGGACTCCTACATCCTCTGTCTGCATCTGAAATTCTTTGCTCATTAGGGCTGTCTGGGATAGACCAAAATCTGTATAGTACTGGATTTTGAAGGAGCTATTTAAAGCGCCCTTGTTCTTTTCAGTGACACAATTTGTAAGAGGATGTTAGGTCTGAATCTCCTCACAGTTACCTTGCCTGTGTTGTGACAGCCCCATCATCAGTGTCACTGCAGAAGGAGCTGTGAACAAGTGATTTTTCCAGCTCTTAGGAAAGTGAAATGTATCTGCTCAGATTTCCAGGGGTGAGAAGACTCTTTGCTTCTTGTTGGTTTGGCTTAGCTCTCAGCTGTGTTGCTATGCATAGGAAAAGTGTCAGCATGCTTTTTGGCCTAGAGCAGAGGTGAAGGTTGTGGCTTGCTTTCCAAGTGCTTTGCTGAGTACCTTTTCCATGGATTATGCTTACAGCAGAGACAGCAGGATAGGCAAAGACAGGTGCAAATAAACATCTTCCAGTGATCCTGGGTGGTGGGGTTTTTTTGGCTTTTTGAAAACGTGGGCTTGGTGTAACTCAGATCAAGGGAAATTTGGACCTTTTGCACATACAGTTCACGCTTTTTGTTAGGATGTAGCATTGTCCTTACAGGAAATAAAACAGGACAGAGCCTGACTTGGAGAAGGCAAAAGCCATGTCCTTGAGTTCTGCAGCTTATATGGTCCTTCAGCACAGTCCTGGTAGCTGATGCTTATTCTCTCTCCCCACTGGATTGGTCATAGCCCCAGGCCAAGGAATCATATTTTCTCAGCTATGGCTTTTAATGTTACATGTAAAAGTGGGTGGGGGAGAGTTTCTTTTTGCGTTAGAATTTTCCAGGCTATGAAACGATCTCTCTGTTTTGAATTGCAATGTATGGCTGTAATCTCAATTTTATGAGAATTGGAGACCTAGAAGGACTTTGACTTTGCTGAAAATCCTTTTGTTAGCTCCAAAATGACTATTTTTAAATTGTTATCCCATTATATTTGTTTGTAAAAACTAAATTTTGTTTTAGAAGTACTAACTCATAATGATTTGAATTGGGCTGAAACAGGCATAGGATTTTTGAAATACAGTCCCTTTATATACAGAAACTTAAACACAGGTTGACTTTGGAGAACCAGTTTTGAAAAACTTCACTATGACTTTCAGAAAGCTGGTTGGATATGCCTTGTGCTGACTTCCTGGGCTTGTTCTGCAACTCTAATAGCTTTGATTTCCTTCTGCCCAGCATTTCCCAGAGCACCTGTTTGCTTGCTATCTTGGTGGTCATTAAAAGATTCAGCTGTTGTATGCAAATTTCTTCTGGGCTTTCAAGTCATTGGCTATGTAAGGCA
>NW_008825499.1:1016741-1029349 GCF_000699105.1 Pygoscelis adeliae
AAGACTAGAAGTGTCTGCCTGTGGATTGCTCTGAAAGTCAGTACTAAGGAAGGCAATATGAGGTTTATCATCTACACTGAAAGAAGACTTCTGGATATATTTAGAAGTTGCAGGCAATTTTGTGGAGAATTTGAGGTCCGTGTAAATGCTATGGCACAGAATCCTTTTCTGTCTGCTTTTCTCTCCCATAACTATGTGAACTTCTATGATTCAGGGGAAGGTAAGCGCGGCTGGTGCCATTCCAGTCAAGGGAAACATGCACACATAGTAAGATTAGGCATGCTGCAACACCTTGGCAGTAAATCCCATCTGCTACTGAGATTTAAACTTGGCTTTTGCTTCCACTCTGTAGCCTCTCCTGCCAGTCCTCTCCAGCAGGAGCCTTTCCTCCTGCAGCCTGCTGATTGCTGCTGACAGTGTCAAGCTTCTGGCCACTGAGCTTCTTGCATGTGGGAGCTGGCTTTGTGGCAGCACGGCGAAATGTGGGCAAACTGCCGGTTACTGTTATTCCTTCTGCTGTTCAACCCGCTGCCCAGGTTCCACACCACGTGGCAACATTGGCATCCAGGCGCTTGCGTGGTGCATAGATTCTCATCCTGCTTTTCAGCTGTCTCCAAGTAAAAACCTTAGGCAGCCTGTGCTAGGGATGCAGCTTCAGGTGCTGCTGATACTGCTGCAGTTGTGGCTTTTTGTGTGGGTGCATTTAAGCGTACGCTTGCTAGCGTGGGTGAAGTCTTGCAGCTGCTGTTCTGCCTCAGCAGCATTAGGACTGGCTGGCTGTGCTGGGTGCGTTGCCTACCATGTCTGAGTCTCAGAGGGAAGGTGAATGCGCTATATCCACCCCTGTGGGAGCTGTCCTGTGCTGGGGAGTGCCTCAGCTGCTCTGTAACACTGCTCTGAAACTGCATTCAGACTTCCCTTGGTGGTACACTTTTGTGTGCAGGTGGAGCGTGTGTGTGCATGCGAGTGTGCTAAGGGGAAGCAGCCGTATGATGGGAGGTCAGATGTGTGAACAGGATCTGAGAAAGACACAGAGTTGAGGGGCAGGGTTTGGCAGAGATCATTTATCAGGAAGGATTGGAGTATTGAGAAATTATAACTTTCTTGTAAGACTTGTTTTTTTTTGTCTTTTTTTTTTCCTTTGCCGTAAAGACTTGTGGATGGGACCCATGCATGGCAGAGACCAATGCAGTCCCTTGGCTGCAGTCACACTTTCAGCAACCTTTTCCGGTTGCTAGAAATATGTTGTGAATCTGTCTCTGCTATAGGAACAAGCTGAGTGGCCTGTGAGTTCTGTGGATGTGCATGAATGGTTTCTGTTCAGTGACTAAATGAACAGCCAATTTAACAACGACACTTGGTATATTAGGTAGGTTTATAAGTAAACTGATTTATTTAATTAATTTAATAAAATTGAAATTGAAGGACCAATTAACTGCCTGCAGTTGGCAGTTACTAAAATTCCTGACTGAGCTGGTTTGCAGACCACTTCTGTGGGTACTGAGCTCCTATGACGTGAATGAATTTATTGTCATCAGGTGTCATGAACAAGAGAAAATGCTAACCACCACTATGTAGACAATCTCCAAGATGAAATTATTCTGTCATGTAACAAGCAGAAACATTTCAGATCTTGTGGGTTTACCGAGTTTAACAAATTTACCAGGGAAAGTATGCTTTTCCATAGCCTGTCTTCTCAGAAATTAATCTTTGGGAAGATTATCTTATTATTTTGGACACTGACTTTCTCTCTGCATACATTTATTTCCCCCATACTAGATGGCTCTTAATTATTGTGCATACAATGTTTTGTTCCTTAGCCAATTTCAGTTTCGTATTACAGCAGCATCTGGAACTTTTTAAATAAGGAGACACAAATATACAAAGAAGACTAGATATTGGAGCAACGTGTCAGTCAATACAACTGCTGGCTTTATTTCAGTGCTCAATTTTCCAGTGCTGGAAAGATCCAATAGTCTGGTATCACTTGAAAGAAGATTCTGGGCAAAGTAGCTAGGCCTAGAAGATAGGGAACATTGCAGAGGTAACTGGGAAAATAAGGCAACAAACATTTTAAAAAGAGAAAATCCTCAAGTATTATGTCAGTTCAAAATGGAGAGGGACTTGACCAATTCAAGTGATGCTACTAGAATGGGAAATGCCACTTTGAGGCACCTTGCTTGTTTTTGTCTGTGCTTTAACACGGTTTCTAAAGACAGAGCTTGCTTCCTTTTTGCCTTTGATTGGCTGGACACAGGTAGTACCTAGTATTTTACTTACTTTACTGTCTGAAATGAGCCATTTTTTGAACATCCTTTCCTTAAGAATATAGCCTGAGGAGGATGGTAAGCAGATGATTGTTTAGGTGTCAAAGGCTGAAAAACTCACACACGCACGTTGCAACACAAAAATGTACAGTAGAAAATATTAGCAGGCCACATTAAGGCATCCCCTATGCACTGGGTCCTAAAGACAGGAGACAGCCAGGAGCCCTAACCTTGTGGCTATCAGGGAAACCATTTGAGTGGCTCACAGGGAGTTACAATGTGTGGTGGGAATTTGGCGGCAGGAGGACCAGGTGTGCTCTGCATCCAGGCTCTGCTGAGCACACTCAGCCTTTCCTAACATCAGTGTGTCTTTCTGTCTCCAGTTATTGTCTTCCTACCTGAAGAAGACAATACTCACACTTGTAGCAGCTAAAAAGACTTGCTGAAGCTGCAGAGACCTAAGTCATCTTCTTGTCCCAAGACAGAAGTACACCAAAATGATGCCTGGGAAATGAGGCTAATGGTGTCTTAAATCCAGTGGTGGAGACTGTACAGCAACCCTGCAGAATCCATCCCTGCTTCATTCCTTCCCATCTTAGCTTCCCCCTGTCCCTAAAACACTCGCTGTTGCAAGGTGAACTGATGTCTTCTTCTTGTCTCCAAGCTGTGGACCACAACTTGATGGCCTTTTCCTTTGTTAACTACTTTTGTAGGCAGGGTGAACTGTAGTGACGCCTGTCTCCTTCCTCAGGCTTCTCTTTTCTAAATTGATTAAGCCAGTTTCTTCATCCTTTCCTGTAGCTTATGTTTCCAAACCTCTGAATAGTCTTCCTTCTCTCTTCTGGACTCTGAGGAGTCTCAGCAGTGCTGCTGCTTCTGTCTCAGCAGTGTCCAAAACTGGATGCAAGACTCTGGCAGAGGCCTTGACAGGGCTGGATAGGACAGGTTAATTACTTCCCAACATTTGCATATTACACTCTTGGAAACTGCCTTTTGCAAAAGCATCATGTTGTTGACTCATAAATTTTCTGGTGCCCTGCCACCCACAGATCCTGTGTGATAGTATGGCTACCTTCCCAGTAATTCCTCACATTTATTTGTGTATCGATTTTGATTTTTTTCTTCCCATATTTTAATTTGATCCATCTGAGATTATCTTTTCATTTTACCGTAATTGTTGTGAAATATTGCTGTTTCCAAAGAAGTTCTGAGGACCTTTTTGACCTTGGAATTAATAACAACAACAACAACAAACAAAAAGCAAAAAATGTATTTGCCGTAACAAATCTCTGTGTACTGAGATAGAGCCAGGTGTTCACAATCAATTTTGTTATTTTGAGCTCCTTAGCCTATTACAGAAAGGCACATTCAGTTTGCAGTGAGAGCCCCTGTCCTGGGAAGACCTCATGAATTAGCTTGCTTAAACATATTGCCTATTTGTAAGTATCAAAAGTCCTTTGGTATCAGCGCCCTTTTGGTTTGGAAGCTCAAGAGATGTGGCAGACTTGAGACCCAAATTTGTCAGAAATGTTGCAAATTAATTGTAATTGCGCATTCATTCCATTAATGTAGTAAATCCCATAAGCTTTTGCTGGATAGGAAATACTCATTAAACAGTGTTAGAATGTATCAAGAATAAAATGAAACGTGGAACGATTATGATGCTTTAGTGCACTCAGCTGTACTAGTTTGTGCAGTGATCCTAGAGGGAGTGTTTGGATCACGGTACCTGACTTCTCGCAGTGCTGCACAGGTCACAAGCTGTGTGTGACTACAGACTCCCCAAGCTGTGGTACAGCCGTGGCTAGTAGCACAAGGTGGTACGTGCACTCTAGCTAAAGTCCGTGTTTGGTGTGCGTTGCTATATGAAAAGAGGAGCAGCAAATGTTTTGGGAGCTCTGTCCTAAACAGCTGTAGCAGTGTGTCTGAGATCGTGATACTTGGCATCTGCAGAGGAGGAGGAGGACCTTTGCAGTTTTAGTAGTTGCATTAGTGTAGTTGCATTAATAACCTAGCTGCATTAGTGCCAGCAGCCAGCCCATGGTCCAAGTTTCTGGTAGCTCCTGGTGAGCTGTTTCAGCAGGCTTGGTGCATCCTTCCGGTCACTCTTTGTCAAAGGGGAACCTGATGGTAGCATTTGGGCTGTTTGGGTTTTTTTTCCCTCTAGAATGTGTGCTTTCTGCAAAAGCTTTTTTTGTGTGTTAGCTGTAGTGCTTGCCAAGACCTTTGAAAGACACCCCATTCTCCATTATGGGTTTTTTAAAGAGAACAGGACTAAGGATGAAGACCCTCATGACAAAAGCAGAGGTATTTTCTTGTGTCAGCAGTTAGGAATTAAAAAGACTGTAAAAAAACTTTACAGAAGCAGGCATGGGACTTCCCTTCTACTGTCCCCTCCCTCCCCCCTTCAGTAGCCTGGAAATGTCTAGCTGCCACTCAAAACCGTGGAAAAGTTTCATAGGACTTTCTGGCTTTAACCGAAACAGTTATTGCTGCAACTGATGCTTTGTTGCTTATCTTCCCTTCCAAATGAAGGACATTGACTGTACAGATTTGTGCTTATTTAAATCCAGCATTTCTTACTTGACTTGTTAAATGAAGAATTTGCTTCTAGGATAGATAAAGCCATGTAGTCTAATGCGTGTGATACGAAAATGGAGTGGGCAAAAGCAAGAAGTGTTTTAAAATGGATTTTCTGGTGGCCAGATTTTTTAAGAACTCTCCACCAGCAGG
Organism: Pygoscelis adeliae; assembly: GCF_000699105.1. Classification (NCBI taxonomy): domain Eukaryota; kingdom Metazoa; phylum Chordata; class Aves; order Sphenisciformes; family Spheniscidae; genus Pygoscelis; species Pygoscelis adeliae. The sequence continues at coordinate 1,021,742 of NW_008825499.1, forward strand.
TCTGCACTGGTGCAAAGTCTCTTGTGATGGAGAAATATTCATTTCACCATTTTGCAGCAGGGGAGCAAAAGCTGTGGAGGTAGGAAAGGAAAATAAAAAGAGAGAGGCTCTTGAAAGAACAGCTTTGGAGTATCTGAGGATGGAGGAAAGGCTGAAACAAGCATATATTTTAATTAAAAACCAGTGCTGTTACGGACCATCAGGAAAAGTATAGTACTGATGTTGGTTTAGCCAGCAAGTTATTGATGAGGGGAGGGTGAGAGGATACCCAGTAAAACTAACCATTTCAAAACCAGCAGGACCAGGTGACGCACAGCCAACGCTTCTAAAGGAACTAGCACAGGATACCATGAGCCAGCCTTTTTGAACATTCATGGAGAACAAGTGAGATCCAAGAAAACTGGACTAGGCAAATGTAGTAACAGCCTTTAACAAGATAAAAGCATGTCCTTGGAAATTGTTAAGCAGTCAGTTTGCATTAAAACCATTTTGAAATGTAACAAAAGGTCAAACATGGCAGCACTTACCTCAAACAGTGTTTTTCAGCTATTTTAAATTGAAATCAAATTAGCCCTTTCTGGTGGTGGAGAATTGCAGGCCATCTTGTGTAGTGCTGTTGCAACAATTCCATCAGGAGAGAAAAATTATGCTAGGCTTAAAGTATTAATTATTTTTATTTTGTGATTGCTTGGGTCTGTTTTTTGATGGTGGCTTTTAAAATGTGCAGTCATTTCATGGACCATCATCTGATGTCCTTGGATGACTGGTCTGTCTGACCACAATTTAAATAAACACTGAGCTGCACCAAATACATCCTTGACACAATGTACTGAGGGTTGGCCCAGTGGCTTTTGGGTACCAGGAGGTCATTCAAGATAAAAGATTGCGCTTACAAAACTTTCATGGCCTCTGGCACAGAATTATGTGATCACTGAGTAAACTGAAAACATGGGGCTGGATTAACTGGACCATAAGTAAAATTGTCTGCATGTTCCTTCCTGGACGCAAACTAAAGGTGCTAATAATATTTTTTAAGGGTCTCTGCAGAGGGGTGATATAGTCCCAGCAGAAGCTGGGTATCTGTAGCAGACAGACTCAGAAGGGAATTATCGTGATTTGGATTTACATTTATTTGATTATCTTTCTTGCAAAAAGAGAACTTAGGAGACATCCCATGTCCCAGAGCTGGGATGGCTTGTCAGTTTCCATAGCCAAGGATAGGGAATGAGGGAGGTATTTGCTAGTATATACAGCCTTCAAGTTTTGTTTTACTTGTTGGTTTGAAATGTTTAGGAACGTATATATGCAATTGGACATACTAGCTGTGAGTCTGGTGTATGACTCAGGTTTGCACCTCTTAACCAGTGGTGCTGATATTTTTATGTTTGTAAACTCATACTTTCCTGGTGTGCGCATTAGACAAGCAGGATATTTGTCCGGTAGCAGTGCTGTCTGCTTCATCTGAAAGGTCTCCTGGAAGGGATTGTACAAGGGGGTTGCAGTAGGGACTGCAAAGGATTGGGTTTCTAGGTTTGGTACTAAGCTTTGATGCTGACCAGAGGGCATACCAAGGGAGTGAGTTGTCTCCCTTGGATCTCACTATCACCATTTAAGGATGAGTGTGGAAGCACTTCCTTCCTCAATGCTTCTTGTCACCTGGCAGAGCATCAGTACTGTCATGTTAGAAGAATCTGATGCATCAGTGTTGCAACTCATATTTGAATTTGATACTGAAACATTGACACCTGTTGCCATTGAGTCTGGGAGTTATGGACAGCCTGATTATAAAAAGCAAATGTGATGGCAGTTAGCATATGATGTCGAGCACTAAGCATGTCACCATCAGGAATGCACCCTACCCTTCTCCTCCCCACCTTTGGAGCAGCAAAAAACTGGGAGTGTTGAATTGAGTGAGTTCTGGCTGAGCTTGTCAGGTCTCCAGCCTACCAAGGGCACTTTCACTGACTCTGGGGCTGATTTGGATAGTCACGCAATCAAGTTGAATGCCAGCAGGTCACACACAAACAAGCAGAAGGGGAAGTCTAAGTCTGGAAGAGGGGGCTTGGAATGCTAAAGGAGGGGAATTTTATGTAGAGCTCAGGTTTGTGCAGTAGGAAGAGGGGCTTCAGCCAATGTATCAGAACCAGCTCAGCATGCTCATATAGTGTGAAATCCTATTTCTGAGTGCAAGAAGGAGAGTAGAAACACTGAAGTGAGATGCTAGCAAGAGTGTTACACTTAATTTGCAGCACTGCTCAGCTGGAAGACTAGCTGGGTAGGACTGAATTTTTTGGACAGTAGTGTGCATGCACATGACAAAAGGCTTTAATGTCCTCTGTCCTTGGAATTGTACCCACAGTAGTTTACAGATCTCCAGTGGGCTCACAGAGATCTCAGTGGGGTTGATGTGCAAAACTTCCAGAGGCTTCTGAAACCTCTTGGGAAACTTAAATTTCCTTTTTGCATTAATTCCAAATTGCTCAGCAGGTTCTGGAGGTTTGACCCTGTGTCAGTTTTTTTTGATTTATATAAGAGTTTGAAATGCTGTTCTGAGAGATGGTGATTTCATTCCTTGTTTTATCTGTCGCAAACAGATGTTCTTCTATGTAAGATTCCCTAAGGAGATGTTTGTTTGATGTGAATTTACTTTTCAACACCAACAACATAATAAGTATGGCATGTTCTGAACAGGAAATCTCTGTTGTCCTGGTAGGTTTGTGTTTAGTTGTATTTAATCATGAATGGTGCAGAGCCTGAAAAACTGGCATTTTTAAATCACTAAGAGCAACTCATATCTGGTATTGGTTGATGAGTGTTTTTGGATGAATATTCTTAGGGCAATGTCTGGGAAGATTCCTACACCACCAGGGCTCTTGTGGGCTTTTCTTCCAAGCTGAAATATTGCTGTGTCTGGAAAAATAAGGGAAGAGGTAATATTGACATTTCTCTGTCTTCAGTGATTTCCCTGTCCTGCTCATGTGTAAGGAGGCAAAAAAACCAAAGATGAGCTTGAGTAAAAAAGCAAGCTAATGCCCCTGGGAAAAGAGTAGCTGCTAGAAAGGAAAGGGAGGTTTGGAGCTAGGGTTGCTTTGAAGGGTGAATGAGCACAAGTTTGGAAACAGGATCCTGATAGTGTGTGGTGGAAAAACACACCAACCTAAGGATGCATTGTGTATTGGGAAATACTGGTGTGTGTAGGCTTTGAGAAGGGCTGGGCTGAGCTGCCATTGAGCTGCGACACGAGCTGGTCCAGTGGGGTCCCTCACTGTTAATGACTGTGGTAAAAGTGTTGCTTCCGTCCGATCCCTATAGGGATCACACATTGCAGGGTAGCAAATACCAGGTGTCCTGTTCTAAGGAGGCAACTTTGTCTGAAGAATTGTTCTAGTTGGAAAGGTTAAAGATGAATACCGAGCAGAAATACCAACAGGGCAGCATTTTTTCCAAGATGATAAAATGAGGAATTTGTAGGAGTTCATGAATTATAAGAGATTGTTTCTTCTCTCTGTTGGATTTTGACACAAGTTTCTCAATGCCAGCTTTATTTTCCTTGTATATGAGTTTGGGGGTAGCATTTTAATCCTTTCGTGTATATGAATGTTTAAAAAAACCCTGTAGGAACTTTATGGTGGGGAATACGTAGTGTATTTGAAGGGATGGATAGCTTCTTTTTGTTATCTATTCTGTGTCACAATCCAGAGTGAGGTAATCCCCCAACTCTTTTATCCTTAATCCAACACTGCATAGACACATGGCTTGTGGACCTGCATCTCAGATTTTAACTGAAGAGACATGAGCATAAGGAGTTCCAGTAAATGTTGCCTGACATAGAGAAGATGCACATCAGTAACGATGTGTAAATGTGTAATGATGCAGGAGGGAGGCAGCCTTCTGCAGATATTTGGCGTGGATAGTAGTAATGAAGCTTAACCCAAGACTTTGTATATGGTGTGTTCTAATTCAAACTTCTCAGACTAGACTTTTTGGAGTGCAAGCCTCATGCCTGTGCTGCACAGGCCTTCTTGAGGGTTTGTTGTCCAAAAAATGGAATTACATCACTTGGGAGTCCCTGGGAAAGATCCCATTAGTCTAAAAGTACAGCTTGTCAGAACTTGCCCAGCTTGGGGAGGATGAACAGTTCAGCCACTTGAATTTTGTTGCCCTGATTACCTGCTTATTGTTTTGTTTCTGTCACAGTTTTAGCAGATATTCACCAAGCAACTGCTGTTGTACAATAATGTTTGTCTTTTTTTTCAAAAACTGGATTTGGAGAACGATGATTGACATCCCATTATGCCTTTAAAATCCTTTGCACAATTCTGAGTGCACCAGAGCTTTTTGCTTTGGTGCTGAAAGTTACAGCCCTTAAGCCAATATATTCTTGCATTTTTCCATACATGGAGTTCCTGGTTGAGTTGCTACCAGTTGCACTGCAGCTTTTCCACGTAACTTCTGAAAAAGCATTGCCCTCCCTAGCCCAGGAAAACTACCCAGGCGTTACCTTCCAAGGCCAAAGTACGACATAGAATCATAGAATAGTTTGGGTTGGAAGGGACCTCTAAAGGTCATCTAGTCCAACCCCCCTGCCCATGAGATAAATCTTGCCATGCTTTGTTCTTGTTTTACCACCACATTTCATCACACCCTAGAGCCTTTCTGCTTATCTTAGGCCATCTTAACCTTAACAGTCAGACTTTTGTAATCCTGGTGACTTTGTGAAAATGATGAGCTCTTGGCTGATACCTCTGCTTTTCTCAGGGGTCCTTGAGCAAATATTTATCCAGGACACTTACCCTAACAGTGAGTGTGTGTGACCATGTGCTGGAACTGCTGTGGGGAAGGTGACCTGCCCTGGCCTTTAACAAAATGATTTGACTATCTAGGGCTCAAAACAGCTAAAGAAGACCGGGTTAGGTTGGGACTGCTGTCTACCCTGTTCACTGAGATGATTAAGAAATCTCTGCTCAGTAGGTCTGAAGGGTATGAGTTCAGAGATACTCAGGCTGTATTGCCTGACAAAAATCTTCAGATAATTTTTCTGTGACACCTTTTGTTCCAATCTATTCCAAGTGACAGTGTTGGTAGATGCCTATTACAAAGCTACTGTGATCCAATTTGAGCTAACATCCTTCTGACTTTATATTTTGATGGACTGCAGGTACTTTTTGGTGATTCAACATCTTTTTTTAAAATGTAGTCACCAGGGGAAGAAAAATAATGAAGGCCTGTTATACAGCGGATAACTCTTGCAGTTAGCAGGGGAAATAAGTATCCTTTCTTCTGACTTTGGATGCATTGAAACTGCCACAGAAGTCCACAGGTTAAAATCTTCCATACTTTGACAGCAATAGCTTACCTGATCTGTGAGATTTCTTGCAAATCAGTTGAACTTAGATAGTCACTTAAAATTCCTGAGGGGTCCTTGTTGGCATGCAGCAATCCCTTTCAAGAACAAAACTGAAAGAGGAAAAAACAAACAAACAAAAACCCAGATACTTTTTAACAATAAACAGCCTATCGAAGTGCCAAACTCCCAGCAGTTTCCTGATTGCATTGGCAGGAGGTGGGTTATCATGGAAAATCAGAGTGGTTTAGATTTTGCCACAAAGGCAGCTTGGTGTGTTGGCTGAAGTATGACCACTGGTCATGTGGACAGCCAAAAAGGTGAGGGGAGGTGTTGCCTGGTAGTGGAGCTAGCCGGCTCATTCCAGGAACATCCTCTTGGGGGATTCGCACAGCAGAGCTTGTGGCTTGTAAGTTCCCACCAATGTGTATCCTTGGGATACACTAATTTTTCTATATGGCTGAGCTCACAGTTACTATGACGAGCACAGCTTTAGGCCTGTGTTTCACTATGTGAAAATTTTGTCAGCTATTCCTCTTGGAAAACTTTTGCACTGAGAACTTCCAGCCTCTGATCTGCCTGAAACCAGCTAGGGATCATTTCAGCAGTTCTTGTTTGAGGTTTTTCTTGGCAAGCCTACCACTAATATAAACTCTCCCATTCACCCCTGTACCTTGAAAAGGTCATCTTGCTCTGCTGTGCTCCATTTGGAAGCCAGAAGCTTCTCTTAAAGATGCTCCGAGTTGCCTTCGACATAAACACTGGTTCAAAGTTGTTCTGTTTGGAACAGCAGCCAGAGTCCTGGCCTAATTGTTCTGTTGAGTGGAAAAATGTTTTATCAATGCTGAGTGTTTTATATGGAACATGCTTTCCCAGCTGGCAGAACTTCAAGAGAATCCAAAGTATCTTGTTGCATGGTTAGCAGAAAGCATACAATAACTGTCTGAGCTTGTTCATCCCATTGCAAGGCTAGATTGTTTACTCTATTAACTTTATAGTCTTGATTTGTTCATGCTTACATGAATTATGCGAGTAGCGTACATCAATTTTACAGAAAAAGGCGTAAGCACTCAAGGCAATGAAAAGTTTCTTTTCTCAATTATTCCATTCCACCAAAAAAGGTGCACAAGAACTGGTGAGAGTTGTTTCGAACTTCAGTATTCTGCATTTCTAAGACACGCTACTTCTAGCAATCTTCCAAACCGCTGTCAAGTTTAGTCGTAAGCTATGCATGGCCTGTGCTAGAGAGGACGAGTGAAAAAATAATGCAGGCAGGAGGAGCCCTGTAAGACTTTTTCTTTCATCTAGCAGCACTCCAAAGAGGATCTGTGGTTAAGTGAAAGAAAACTGGAGGCCAAATCCCAGGTCATCAATACCATGTTCATTTAGTTTCATTGATTGCATTTTAGGAAGATAAAAAGTACTGCTAAATGTTGCCCTTGAAGCTGTGGAGATAGGTTGGCCTTTGGCTGTGTTACTAGCTTACTCCTTACAGCAGCAGACACCGTGATGTCTTCATCATTTCTACATTTTTTACTTCATTTCTATAGTTTGGAAAGCCAAATTGTTTCCTTTCTAAGGGAATTTTCCTGTAAAGTTGTTTAAAAGTAAAAAAAAAAAGTTTGCTTTGTTAACCTTAGTATTTTAGTTTTGCTTCCACTAAATTTAAGAGTATCCATGGAAAAGAAGGAAGAGGAGGTAGACTAAAGCAACTTCTATTTTAGTAGAAGGGTTTCTTTAAAACAAAACAAACAAAACATTAATTGCAGGTGTTGTATTTTAAAAGTATAGCCAGTCTTAGCCCAGGGAACCCTAGTTTCAGATTTTTCACTTTGCAACTCTGTATTCTTTTATAGGAGAATATGAGTTTAGGAGCTACGTGGCAATGCTAATCCAAAACAAGCTGGACATTGCTAACGGAAGAAATGCTGAGTAGGAGACAGGCAGGAGTTCTAAGCGTAATATGTTGAAAGTCCCTTTTTCTGCTTTGAACTTTGGTTCAGGACTATAGAAACCTGAAAATTATACAAAGGGCTAGTTCCTAGCTCTGTTTGATGAGGTAAAAATGTGTCTGATGAAGGTTTGATTTGTGAAGGTTTTAAAAACAAACTTTGCTAATACTTTCAAAATCCTTAACAAAGATGGAATTTAAGAAAAAAAAGTTTAATCCTTCTCTAGTAACATGCAAACATGCATCACCAGTTCCTTTCCAGCACAAAGCGAAGATTTTCTGCACAAGGATGAACTTCATGAACGCTTGAGGC